>NC_083616.1:30397173-30699673 GCF_963584025.1 Labrus mixtus
TAGAGACCAATCAGAATCTCATACGAGGTCTGCTGACACACACAGGAAGTGGCTCAAAGACCAATCAGAAAACAGTCAAGTACATCAAGGAGAAGATCAGTGAGGATCTGTCTGCAGAGAAAAGCATCAATCTGTTCCACTGTCTGAATGAACTGAATGATCGTTCTCTAGTGGAGGAGATCCAACAGTCCCTGAGATCAGGACGTCTCTCCACAGATAAACTGTCTCCTGCTCAGTGGTCAGCTCTGGTCTTCATCTTACTGTCATCAGAAAAAGATCTGGACGTGTTTGACCTGAAGAAATACTCTGCTTCAGAGGAGGCTCTTCTGAGGCTGCTGCCTGTGATCAAAGCTTCAAACAAAGCTCTGTACGTGCTCACATAACTATCCAGGTTAAATGTAGTTCTCTTCATTCACAAATAACAACTATAGTTTGTAATTGATTTGTGTTCTTCTGAATCCTCTTCAGGCTGAGTGGTTGTAACCTCTCAGAGAGAAGCTGTGAAGCTCTGTCCTCAGTCCTCAGCTCCCAGTCCTCTAGTCTGAGAGAGCTGGACCTGAGCAACAACAACCTGCATGATTCAGGAGTGAAGCTGCTGTCTACTGGATTAAAGACTCTACACTGTTCACTGGAAACACTCAGGTAAGGACTTATTCATGTGAAAGTTTACCCAATAAGCTTAAATGTACTTAGTTTATTTGATATATTGATTAACTTACCAAACATATTCTCTTCAGGCTGAGTGTCTGTAACCTCTCAGACAGAAGCTGTGAAGCTCTGTCCTCAGTCCTCAGCTCCCAGTCCTCTAGTCTGAGAGAGCTGGACCTGAGCAACAACAACCTGCAGGATTCAGGAGTGAAGCTGCTGTCTACTGGATTAAAGAGTCCACTCTGTAGACTGGACACTCTCAGGTTAGTGTGCATCTTATCCAGATTATTCATCTAAGATCACGTTTTCTTGATGAATCATTTATTAAATGGACCTTGGTGGTGGTTTAAAGTTTTACTGTATGTTTCCACATTAAAGCTGTAAAGCTCTGAGCTGGTTCTATAGCTCTCAGTCTTTTAGTCTGAGGAAACTGGACTGGAATAAAGAAAGTTAAATATGAAGTTCTTTCCCCACCAACAAACAAACCATGGATAAAGTTTGGAACATAAAGAACTAAATAATCTTTTTTTCAGATGAAACAGTTCAGAACTGTTTCTACATCACTGCTGACGTCAAAACAGTCTGTGTGTTTATCTCATGATCTGTCTTACCATCACTATTTGTCACCAGAGTAAATATTGATTAGTATCAGATTATGAAGTCTATTCTGTTCAGCTGCATGGTTATGACAGGATGTTACTGGTAAAACAGTGAAGAATGGACCAATGGATGTTAAGCATATTGTGTGTGTGTGTGTGTGTGTGTGTGTGTGTGTGTGTGTGTGTGTGTGTGTGTGTGTGTGTGTGTGTGTGTGTGTGTGTGTGTGTGTGTAGTCTGTCAGGTTGTCTGATCACAGGAGAAGGTTGTGCGTCTCTGGCCTCAGCTCTAAGCTCCTCCCCCCTGCGAGATCTGGACCTGAGCTACAACCATCCAGGACAACGAGGAGAGAAGCTGCTGTCTGCTCGACTGGAGGATCCACACTGCAGACTGGAGACACTGAGGTACAGACAGACACACAGAAGCTGCCTCACTGTTTCTGAATGATGAACTCTGCTTCTTGTCTGATGCTGGATTTAAATGAAGATGTATGAAATAGATTCTGATCTGCTTTCTTCCTCCAGGTTGGACCATAGTGGACTGCACAGACTGAAGCCTGGTCTGAGGAAGTGTGAGTGTGTTTTCATTTCTCTTCATCAGAACACAGCAGCACGTGTTGGAGTGTAGAAGAGTAAATGCTCTTGAACAATCAGACAGAGACTATGGCTTGTGAATCAAGGATCTGTTTATTTCTCTCGGAGAAGTTAATAACAATAAATTAGATTTATACAGCGCCTTTCATGAAACCCAAGGATGCTTTACAAAGTGTGTGTGTGTGTGTGTGTGGGGGGGGGGGGGGCGTAATGGGAGACAACAAGAGAGGAATAGAAAAACACAAACAGAGAAGAGAGAGGATAGAAACACTAGACAAACAAATGAAGGAGAAAGGGAGTGGGTGATCAGCTGAGGGGAGTGTTAGATGAGGCTGAATGCTTTGCTGAACAGCTGGTGTTTGAGGAGGTTTTAAAAAATGACCAGGGGTCTCATTTATAAAAGAGTGTGTAAAATTCATACATAAAAATGTACGTGCGCCAAAAACCCGGAAATGGCGTGCGCACAAAATGATTCAGATTTATAAAACCGTTTGTACGCACACCTGCACGCAATGTTCCCTTTATAAATCACGATCCACCTGGAAATGTGCACACGTAGATTAGTCCCATGTTCCGCCTTCTACATGCTCACATTCAACCATAAACGGTCAATGCAAAGCAGCTCGTGAATGAAAATGCATACAAACGAGGGGGCAGATCAAAGGTTTCCAGCGCTGGATCGCGAAAACGGAAGTTTAGACGAAGAAACGAAACTTTCTGACTCAGAAACAGAGGAACTTGTGAATGAAGTGAAGGATAAAATGGACATATCGGTAGTTTGCTGCAGCAGGAGGATCACAAACTGAAGACAATTCAGAGAATGACACCATGTCGCTGCTGCATTCACGCTGTCCTATGTGCCAAAACATCCACCGTTCATCATTACGCACGAGTATATCTGCAATGTTTACATGTTTACAGGACCCACACTGATTTCTTCATATAGTGGCAGAGAGGACACGTCAGTCAGCTTTCTCCCTCACTCTATCATATTATTAATCAAAGGTTTGATCAACGAACAAAAACTTTTAATTGTTGGCCACATATTTTCGTGGGCATCTCCGTCTGCACTGTGACTAATTATGATCAAATATATGGCTTAATGATCGTGTCAGAGATTCCCCGACTTAATGTCCACACTATAATTATCTACAGAATAAATACATGCAACTGATGAAGATGTGCTGAGTATGGAGGAGGTGAAATGTGTGAAGCCATCGCCATGTCTCTGTGCACTCTTTATTAAAACTAAAAATCACAATTGATGATAAATGCAAGATATTGAAATATATTAATGAAAACTGGAGGCTCTATGGTCTTTGTGTTAGTCTAATGTTTAACTCTACATCAGTGATTACATAAGTGTATAAGTCCGGTCCTCTGAGGTCCGTCCGGGATAATGAAGGCGAGACGTCACTGATACAATATGTATGTGGAGGACTTTTATTTTTTTATTTTATTTTATGTTTATATATTGTCATAATGAAAGTTACTTATTGGAAACAGCTCACTACATGCGCGATTATAGCCTAAATAAAACCATCGGTTTGAATGATTCTGATGACGTGGATCTGTCAGTAAAGTTTGATATTTAGTGAAATAGGTTTGCTTTGTTGTTAAGGGAGCGAGCATTCTGCAGCATAAATGAGGCGGTGGTGTATTCTGGAGCAGAGGGGGAGAGAGGAGTGGTTCTGTCAACACACACAACAACAGGTATCAGGTTTCTGGTGTGCTCGTGTGATTTGTTGTGATGATGGTGCCGGTCAGACACTACAGTGGGGATAGCATGGTCAGTGTAAACAAACTTGCATCGGGCAGCCCTATGCACGTAGTGAGGACGGCGCAGGAGTCCGAAAGATTTAATGGAAGCAAGGTTGTCTGGAGAGAAGTGACAGGCGAGATTCCGGAGTTGCAGAGCGGAGTATGTTAGTAGTACCATGTCCGCAGCAGGGAGAGCAGCTGCTAGCCGCAGGCTGAAAGCCGCAAGCTACCGGGCGCCAGCCGGGGTCAGGAAAACCGCAGGAATGAGAGCCAACCCAGGATAAGGAAAGGACCAATTTTGTGGCAGACGGGGGACCCGTCTGGACACAATCTGAGCAGGAGAGCAGCAGCCGGCAGTCTGGTTGTCAGGCAGGCCTCTTCGCCGCCAGCAGCCGAGCCAGAGTAGGGGGGAAGCGGCAGCCAACAGGTGGTGGGCCGCAGGGCGACGGGTCCAAGCCAGGTAGGGAGCCGACGTGGCCGACGAAGAAGGACGGTCCACCAATAAGGCAGGCGAGGGTCCAGTGATCACAGACTGGTGAGGATATCCTGATAGCTGTGCGAGAAGCTAACAGCTGATCGGCGGCTAGCGCTAACAGCTGATCGTCAACATCAAGTTCTCTCCTCAAAAACATCCAGACGTGAATTCAGTGATGAAATAGTAACAGAATATCTTTAGAGACCAGCTCTCCTCCTCGTCTTCTGGCTGTGCAGACAGTAAGGCACACAGTAAAGTCCACGATCACCATAGCACAGGCCAGCAGGAACATCCAACAACAATACACAAGTCAGCTGCAGGCCGGCAGAGACAGGCTAGTAAGAAAGCTAGTACCTGCAGCGGCCAGGTGGACAGGTGAGGATGGGACGGCGTGGCCTACGCCTTAGACAAGCAGGGAAAAACTCACAAGGACTGAGTTGTCATCTGTTTCTTCAGATTTCGATCTGTTCATCCAGTTAAATTTCAATTAAAACAAAAACATGTATGTTGTAGAGCCTAGATTGATGGAAAAGAAATGGTCTCCATGACTTCAGAAACACAGTTTAAAACTAGTTAGACAGGACAAAGGGACGTGGCACACTCCTGCTGCCATCACATTGTGTGTGACAGTGAAAGTGGAAATGAGGCTCCTGTTTGTGCTGAATGTGACCTCTGAGGACAGAACAGTTGGAGACAGCAGATGGTTCAGAGATTCTTTGTGCTGCACTTTGATTAGTCAGACTTTATTCACTGCATGTGTTTGTTGATTTGGATCTCCATTCATCCTGGCTGCCATGGTAACTCCATTTGAACTTGATTAGAAGTGGATTATTACATTTCAGTGCTGTCAAACATCATTCAGTGCTGAATATGAACTGTAAGTTTGATTGACTCTCAGTAAGTAGGGGTGTAACGGTACACAAACATTTCAGTTTTGAAGCTTTGGTTTGGTACATTTTCACTACAGTAACGTTTTTTTTTCTTTATTAGGAACATTTATAATTTCCCTTTTACACATTGGACTAAGTGCAGCATCGACAGTTCAGATTGTACACCTGCTCAGGTTACTTTTTAATAACATTTTAAATTAAACATAAAATAAACTTATGCTGCTTCCTTCAACCAAAAGAGTCTCCAATAAATAAAAGATATGAATGAAATAAAGTATTTTAGAATGAAATGAAGTCATTAATATAGCCTATATGTAAAAGTATTTATTTTAAATTACACTGACACCTTTTAGTTTACTAAGCCAACACTTTTTTGAATGCCCTTTGAGCACATAATAAACCTAATCACATCTGGGACAGTGTAGTTTCAGAACTATTAATATTTCCCTCTGTCGATATAAGAACTTCAATGGCATTTTTTATGGCTTTGGCCCGTTTAGAATTACTAGCAAAAGGCTGTCTGTTTGTTCCTAGTTACAGTGATGTTTACGTTCGCGTGGTGCCTTTTCAAGTGCTTTAATAAGTTGGACGTGTTGCCTGTGACGTACCCGATGTCCGCTGAACAACGACGGCCCACTACTCTCGTCTTGTCAACGTCTCTTTGTCCATTATTGTGGGAATGGGGAGGGAGGATGTTCATCCTATCATGCTGCAGGTTATTCTCCCACACAGACGCGTCTCCTCCTCCCCTTTTGCTCTTAGTTTGAGCGGGATCATCACTGAAAATGAAAACGAAACTTAAGAGTAAGTCCGTAAAAAGAACTCCATCCCGGTTATATGCAACTGTCCAGACCAACAGGACTCGAGGAACTAGTAATCTGCACAGTTTGCACGGTTTATGTTTGAACTTTTTTACAAGTTACTAACTAAAAGCTGTGTCCCATATCAGCGGCCGCAGCCTTCCTCCACCCTGAGGTGTGCTTCCGCTTTGCGGTCCGTGTGGGAACACAGATTAAAGCACTTTTGTTCCGCGCGTACTCGGATCAGTCCTGTACCGAAACGGTCCGGTCCGAGTACGTGTACCTTTACACCCCTATCAGTAAGTGTCAGTAAAGTTGTTGATGAATGAACAGATGATAACCTGCAGCTGTGTTGTGTCTCGTTCTCTCCATCAGATGCCTGTGAGCTGGAACTGGACACAAACACAGTGAACAGAATCCTGAAACTGTCTGACAACAACAGGAAGGTGACACGTGTGGAGGAGCTTCAGTCATATCCTGATCATCTAGACAGATTTGAATACTGGTGTCCTCAGCTGCTGTGTAGGACTGGTCTGACTGGTTGCTGTTACTGGGAGGTCGAGTGGAGAGGAAAGGTTGATGTATCAGTGAGTTACAGAAGAATCAGAAGGAGAGGAAAGGTTGATGTATCAGTGAGTTACAGAGGAATCAGAATGAGAGGAGACAGTGATGAATGTTTGTTTGGAATTAATGATCAGTCCTGGAGTCTGAGCTGCTCTGATGAAGGTTACTCTGTCAGACACAATAACAGAGTAACAGAGATCTCCTCCTCCTCCTCCTCCTCTTCCTCTTCCTCCTCCTCCTCCTCCTCCTCCTCCTCCTCCTCCTCTGTCTCTAACAGAGTAGCAGTGTATGTGGACTGTCCTGCTGGCTCTCTGTCCTTCTACAGAGTCTCCTCTGACACACTGATCCACCTCCACACCTTCAACACCACCTTCACTGAACCTCTCTATCCTGGGTTTGGGTTTGGGTTCTGGTCTCCTGGTTCTTCAGTGTCTCTGTGTCGTCTGTCGGTCTGAGAAACACTGCTGACTGAAGATCAGCTGACTCTGTTCACTCTGTCCAGCTGGTCTGTTTCATGGGTGGGGGGCGTGATAATGGGGGGTGGGGGTGGTAATGGGGGTTAAATGTTCTACATTACAGAAAAACAATGGACCCCCTTCTGTAATGTCTGTATTGTTCTGATCTCACCAATAAAAAACAAGTGACAATTAAACAATTAAATTCCTCCTCCTGCTGTCTTGATATTGGCAGCAGGAGGAGGAGTCATGGCTCCAGATCTGTTACAAAGTGTAAACTTGTCTCTCAGGTGTCTTCCCACAGGCCCTGAAAACAGCAGTCATCAAGTCACTACTAGAAAAGAACAATCTAGACAATAATGAATAATTACAGGCCTATATCAAATCTTCCTCTGTTAGGTCAAATGATAGACAAAGCTGTGTTTCAGAAGTTAAATAACTTCTTGATATTGAAAGACTGTTTGGATGTCTTCCAGTCAGGTTTTGGACCAAACCGCAGCACTGAGACAGCTCTGGTTAAAGTGTTTCATGACATCTGTTTAAACACAGACAGAACCTCAGTCTAAGTTCTTCTTGGGTAACACTTTATATGAAGGTCCTTGAAATAAGCTGTTATTACCATCAAATCTGCTGTATAAGACACACTTTAAACCCTCAGGCATCAGTTTAATTTACTACCCTCTTAAGTCATTAAGGACAAAAATGTTCACTTCCAAATACTGGAAGTATTAAATATTTAAATATTAATGTGCTTTTATTTACTTTGTGTTTGAAGGTTAATCAGCTTTATTATTACTTATCAGGTTATCTCTGTTGTCAGCCCTTATTTAAAGTTTGTATTGAACACTGGAGAGCAGCACTGAGTAGGTCAGGAAATCAGGTAACCTTTGTGAGCCAGGTGTGTAAACCTGCTGAGTGGCTCTAACTGACAGACAGGAGTGTCAGCGGTGTGTGTGAGAGCAGGAGTGAGGTGAGAGGCTGAGACACTTTCAGGCTGAATTCAATGAAAGGAAGACAGCAGAGATACCTTTGGTAAGTGTGCTGTGTTCTTTGGTAATTATGTGTTCAGAATGTTTGAATGGTGACATGTATTTAATGTAGGCTGTTTATTTCATAGTGATGCACTCTGCATTCTGGTTTTATAGTGTTCACATGAAACAATTAAATTAGAAGGGTGAATAATAATTAATATTGAACATATTTAACTGGTTTGTTTAAATTGTAAACAAAAGATAAAGAACTGAATAGATAGTAAAATTCAGATTAATTTAATGGTTATATTAACTTAAATTCTGATTTGTTTTGTTTGGTGTTAAAATGGGAAAAAGGAAGATAAGGATGCTAAAAGAAGCATTGGTTAACATTGTATAAGTGGAAAACTGCTTCCCCAGATTACTTTACAATTATAATATGAATGTATATGGGAAGAATTTTGTTCATAGATATTTTCCTTGCTTTTCAGAACCACACACAATAAACAGTTGTAACCTCGCTGCATTAAAGTCTCCTCTTTGAACTCTTTTACTATCGTGGCCTAACCCAAACCAATGTGCTCAGTCTTTTAGAATAAGGGTCTGCTTGGAGGTGAAATATTGATAAATGAAAGCAGTTACTTTCACTGCAAATAAGAAAAGTTTTAAGATTGATAATGAGTCAGGTTACCGTGGTAATTGGATAGCGCCAAGCCTAATCGAAGAATCATTTTCCTCTTAGCTGAAAATGTATAAAAAGCAGTGAAGCAGCAAAAAGGAAACCAAAGAGAGAAATGATAATAGAACAAATAAACACACCATTGAAGTGTTTTTTTCCATATTCCATTTAGTTACACACACTGAAGGCTATAATGCACCTTTATCGTTTCTTCTAACAATATGTTGAGTAAATCCAGAATGCCAGATGACATCTACAGGTGTTGTCATTCAGTTTGTGATTTTCTTTATTTTGTATTCTGACTGCAGGATTCATATTAAGGGTTACAGGTTTTCAGTGACATCGACATCGACCTGACCTGATTGGTCGCTCTGCATCAGGATCTGCTGAACTCCTTTTCTTCACCAAAGACACTTTAGACACTCGACACAAAATAACACAAGTAGATGAAAGTCTTTCTCACTCTACATCAGTTTATTTATTACAAGGTTACACATGAGCTGTCTGAAGAACTTGTGCTACCCAACACAGAGGACTCCAAGGAAACAGAGTGACAGAAAGAAGAGAAGATATCAAGAGAGAAGAAGGATCCTTAAACTGTAACTGTTTCAAAAAACTTTTTCAATTCAAATGTCATAGCTGCTCCCAACTTACTGGTTCATATGTCAGTCTGAGGTTTAGCATTTCTCTCCAGTGTGGACTAACTAATGTGTCTGGTCAGAGTTCCTCTTTGGGTAAAACTTTTACTGCAAAAAGAGCAGCTGAAGGCTTTTGCTCCTGTGTGAACCAACATGTGTGACTTCAGACCCCACTTTTGTCTAAATTGTTTTCCACACTGAGAGCAGCTGAAGGGTTTCTCTCCCGTATGCAGAATCATGTGTATAGTCAGATCTCTTTGCCTGTAAAATGTTTTACCACAATCAGAGCATCTAAAGGATTTCTCTCTGTGAATTGCCATGTGATATGTCAGACTGGCCTAAAGGGTAAATCTTTTCCCACAGTGAGAGCAGCTGAAGGGTTTTTCTCCAGTGTGAATCATCACGTGTCTGGTCAAATTTCCTTTTACGTTAAATATTTTACCGCACTCCGAGCACCTATGTGGTCTCTTACCAGTCTGTAGTTTCTTATTTTTGAAGTTTAATTCTGAAAGATCTTCTCTTGTCTCTTTCCAATCATGACTGTCATCAGTCTCAGGTTCATAAGAGTCTTCAGTCTTGACCTCAGTCTCTGGTTGTAAACGTCTCTCTGGATCTGAGTCTCTCTCTGGTTCTGCTCCTCCACAGTCCTCTCCATCAACTCCTGTTTCCATCTGTTCAGTTTGTCTCTGATGAAGCTGTGAGGACTGAGGTTTCTCTTCATCATCTTCACTCTTCACAGAGACAGGAGTGAAGGGGAACTTGGTAGTATCAGCCTCCTCCAGTCCTTGAAGCTGTTCTTCCTCCTGACTGCTCCACAGTTCCTCATGTTCTTCTTTAATGTGTTGGGGCTTAGTGTCCTCCTGGTCCAGAATGTGGCTCCACTCCTGCTGCTCAGGTGGAAGCTCTTCTTTACTCACCAACAGCTGCTGGAGATCTGCAGGACACAGTAAACAAACATTAATGTTACTTATAGACTGATTTTTAAATATTAATGCGAGCAGGACCCCACGCTGAGCTCAACTCGATACACCAATACACAATGAATGGGCTTGACAGTTAGTTATTATGTTTTTCTAAAAACCCATACGCAAAAACTCTTAACAGAAGAATGGCTAGTTCATCTATAAATCATGTCTCAGGGCCCCTCCCCCCTCTGGCTGCACTACATGAACTATTCCATCATGACCCTCAGGTCTTATGCTGCATTCAGGTGCTGCTGGGGTGCTCCAAGTTTCCGAGTTAGGAAGTCGTTCTTCTGACTTGATTTCAGTTCAGAAATACAGAAGAGAGGATGAAGAGAAATACAGACAGAGAGGAGGAAGAGAAATACAGAGACAGAGAGGATGAAGAGAAATACAGACAGAGAGGATGAAGAGAAATACAAAGACAGAGAGGAAGAAGAGAAATATAGACAGAGAGGAAGAAGAGAAATACAGAGACAGAGAGGATGAAGAGAAATACAGAGACAGAGAGGAAGAAGAGAAATACAGAGACAGAGAGGAAGAAGAGAAATACAGAGACAGAGAGGATGAAGAGAAATACAGACAGAGAGGATGAAGAGAAATACAGACAGAGAGGAAGAAGAGAAATACAGAGACAGAGAGGATGAAGAGAAATACAGACAGAGAGGATGAAGAGAAATACAGAGAGAGAGGATGAAGAGAAATACAGACAGAGAGGATGAAGAGAAATACAGACAGAGAGGATGAAGAGAAATACAGAGACAGAGAGGATGAAGAGAAATACAGACAGAGAGGATGAAGAGAAATACAGACAGAGAGGAAGAAGAGAAATACAGAGACAGAGAGGATGAAGAGAAATACAGACAGAGAGGATGAAGAGAAATACAGACAGAGAGGAAGAAGAGAAATACAGACAGAGAGGATGAAGAGAAATACAGAGACAGAGAGGATGAAGAGAAATACAGATGAAGAGAAATACAGACAGAGAGGATGAAGAGAAATACAGACAGAGAGGAAGAAGAGAAATACAGACAGAGAGGAAGAAGAGAAATACAGACAGAGAGGATGAAGAGAAATACAGAGACAGAGAGGAAGAAGAGAAATACAGACAGAGAGGATGAAGAGAAATACAGACAGAGAGGATGAAGAGAAATACAGAGACAGAGAGGATGAAGAGAAATACAGACAGAGAGGATGAAGAGAAATACAGAGACAGAGAGGATGAAGAGAAATACAGACAGAGAGGATGAAGAGAAATACAGACAGAGAGGATGAAGAGAAATACAGACAGAGAGGAAGAAGAGAAATACAGACAGAGAGGATGAAGAGAAATACAGACAGAGAGGAAGAAGAGAAATACAGACAGAGAGGATGAAGAGAAATACAGAGACAGAGAGGATGAAGAGAAATACAGAGAGAGAGGAAGAAGAGAAATACAGAGACAGAGAGGATGAAGAGAAATAGAGACAGTTTTGTAATCTCAACAACATTATCTTTGTTTCCATCAGTAAGTCCTCTCTTACTGTTTCTTTTGAGTTCAGGCCTGTAAGAGCTGCAGTTGAATGTGAACAAACAACAACTCTCTCTGGCCTTACCTCCTCGATCCATTCAACCCTAACATTATAGCAGTTAGTTCTGCTGTAAACATGGATCATTTATTATTCATTCTTTTACATATTTCTTTATCAAACTCAGATATGAACACTCCTGTCCCCACATGTCCACTCTCTGGCTCTTTGGATCCATCAGTAGGTATGTAGTTATAATATTTCTTTTGTAAATAATCTTCAACCAAATGCCCAATGTTAGCCACATTTCTTTCAATCCATTCTCACTTTTGCTCCACAAGTTGTAAGTCAACGCTAGGCACTTGAACAATCCATGGAGGGATATTAGCCCATCCAACATTTGGTCCATCAAGTGGAGTTTTTCCAAGGTGCTCTTTTCTTTATATTTCAACTGGTTGGAATAGTTTGTTTATTAACAGTTGTTATTTCCTGTTCACAATGAATGTTTCCTTTTCTTGTATCTCTCTTAACGCTCGAGAGAAAACACCAAGAGAAAATCTATATTTTTATTTTGTAAGTGTGAAAAAGCAAATTTTATATTTCTGAAGAAACACTGAAAACTAGAGGATGAAATATTCTGGATAAATCAAAGGGATGACCTCGGTTCCACTAGATCAGCAGGCTTCTGTTCTGTAACCCTCCTGGTAAATTCATCACCTCTAGAAGTACTCATGATGGTCACTGGATAATTTACGTACTTGACATTAATGAGCACTTTTATATTTTGGTCAATAGGTATGGCTTTAATAACCTAACTCATAACAAACAGTTGATTTTGGAGGCCTCTAGTGTCACTGAATCCCTTAAACTATCCAACTGCCAACATTATTATAGGAGGGATTTTAAATATGATCTTTTCCTGAAGATATAAAAGTTATTATATCTGATGTGATGCTGGATAAATCTATCACTTCTTATATCTGTAAATGGGAATTCATGAAGTTCACATTTAGGGAGCACTCTGTTACATTTGGAAAATCTCTAAATAGAAGTAACAAATCATCAGAAATGAATATAATCAAAGAAATAAAAAGCTGCTGTAATAAGACATGACTTTGTGACAATGATAAACAAAAAGGACATATTCTACAAACACAGCTGGATGAACTCTATGTGAAGAAAGCTGAAGGAGCCAACAGAAGATCCAGGGTCAAATGGATGGAGGAAGGGGAGAAAAGTATTTCTGTCATTGAGAGAAAAGAAGGCAGGAAAGAAATCCAATCAAAGCCTTATTAGTTCATGACCAAGTTAGTTCTGATCCAGTCTTGATGAAATGGTTTCTTTCTATGGTAAACTAGACTCATCAGCCTTTTCTGTCATGGATGCTGACTCCTTCTTCAACCATCTCTCAGCTCTTCTTCCTCATATAGACGAGGAGTTTGCAGAATGATGTGATGCTGATATTACGTCAGAGGAGCTCAAAGAAGCAGTAGATAGTCTTTCTTTGGATAAGTCACCAGGATGTGAACTTTTAGAAACATGTTTGGAAATTGTTAGAAAGTCCATTTTCTCTCATGTTAAAGGAAGCTACTGACAATAAGACATTCCCCCACACTATGAAACATGGCATCTCTGTCTTTGCAGACACGGAGAGTCTGGCTCGTTTCTTGAGGAGTCGGGCCGTTCATTATTGCACACAGAGCTTAAACTGTACATACACTTCAGATACTGACTCGTTTAGAGCAGAGCCCAGCATCAACAACGTGACCCAGCACGATAAACGACTTTCCATCTATAGTACGACGATCACAGAGACCGTTTGTACTCGTCAACATAAAGACGACTTAATCAGACAGCTCGGCTGATCGCTGCGATGTAACGCTAAAGTGATCACATTAAAACGTGCCATTGAATCTACCCTACTGTGATTGGCTGAACAGGAAGGAGACATCTGATTGGCTACAGACATTTCCATTTGTGAATCAAACCACGGCAGGAGAGTCTCAAAAGTCCCACACACAAATGCAGCGAGGTTCACACATGACAAACAGTTTGTAAAGGCAGACTGACAAGACAAGATCCAAATGTGTTTTTTTAATATATATGTATATCACACATTTGTGGATTTCTATTAAATATAAAACTATAAATATTTGTGTGTGAATCTTGTTTTATAATTGTGTATTTTTTTACATTCATATACAATGCTAAATATTTGTGTGTATTGAAAACTATTTTTGTGGATAGAGTCCTTCATATATAAATCACAAAATACATTTGTGAATCCTTCTGTGTGCATTCATGAAACTTGAGACTGATCTAACTCCATACTAAACAGACTCAGCTTCCTCTGATTGTCAGTTGACAAGGTAGAGACGTGCTGATTGGCTGGAGGCTGAGGCGTAAAGACTCTGTCAAAATTTGTGGTTGTAACTCAAAGCTTGTGCTTGTACCTTCAGGATCGCACGAGAAGATAGGGAATTTGTGCAATCTGAACTGTGAGCACAAAATCATTACACATCTTCACATTGTTTCACAACAACAGAATTGTTTTACATATGCGCAGACTATTTCTACAATTACAAATGTTGTTTGCACATGTGCAAACCTTACCTGTGTGCACAAAATAGTTCACCAAAGTAACCTTTCAGGAGTTCAAAATCTTATTTACAGGCAATTGATCCCATACAGCAGCCCTTCCTTTTTTTACAGACCACTGCAGGACAACAGACTGCCTCAAACACTTTCATCAACTTCTATCATCACACAATATATCTGATATCAAAGCAGTAAAGGATCATCTGACACAATAAACAAGCTTCCTTCAATAAAACGTTATAAAGCTGTGACCTTTGATTCCCTGTTGCCATGGTGATTATTAGACTTTGGTATTTCCTGGTGTCAGGAGACTTGACTTTGACGTTGTCCTGTTGAGATGCAGATCTGTTCTCTGTGTTGAAGGTAAGAGACACTTTTTATACTGTTTGAAAGACTAATTTAATTTAAGTGTAAAAAGAGCTGTAAGCTAACAGTTAGCCACCGGATTCATTAGCTGCTCTGACTAAAGTAGAAGTGAAGGACACACAATGATCCTCAGTCCTGATGCAGGCTATGCTAACATGCGAACAGGTCGATGAAAGACGAGCCCGCTCTGGAAGTTTCTTTCATTGAGTTCATCACTTTATCTTCTGTAATTGAAATGTTTGAGTGATTATCATTTTGATTTTAACATTTTTCTTAATTACGTTTTCTTTACAGTGGAACATATTCATAAGAAGTTGTTGTAACTCTCTCAATCAGATGACTGTGTTCTTGGTTAATCAATGACTTGTTGGGTTTGACTTGTTATTGTTTTATGATTCAAAGTCCTGCAGTGAAGCCTCCTCTGATAAGATAAAACTTTATTGCTGTGTAGTGACCTTTTTTTTTTTATAAATCCGGAAAATAGGCAGGGTCAGTTTTTGCCTGTGACCGGACCAACAAAGACATCAACATTTTAAACTCTAAATCTAACTGTCCTTTTTAAGTTCTAAGTGGTGTTTTAAAGCTTGTTTGTCTTTCTTCAGAGACTGGACCCAGGAGACAAACAAATTGAGCACTAAAAGCTTTATTCATCTTTCTCAGAATCCAAAGCAGTGAGCCGCCTGCAGACGACTGACTACGACAAATAATATCACACAATATATACTTATTTTGCTGAGGGCGTGGAGATGGTATCCGCCTCCTCCACATGGGCTTTATAGATCCATCTATGTCCCACATGGGCCTGATAGCTCTAACTATGTCCCACGTGGGCTTCACAGCCCCAGCCATGTCCCATACATTGCCACATGCTACTTTCAGAAGTTAGCAGTTAAAAACAAAAAACCTACTGCAATGTCATGTCTTCTTGATAAATGGGGTATATATCTGGCCAACCATCTTGTGACCGGACATCGACACACCAACATAGCATGTATGGCAGGTTTTCTTGGAATGATGGTCCTTTTTCTTGTATTTGTCTCTCCTTCACCTCTCGTAAATGTCAGGTTAGCCTAAGATTTATTACTTAATTACCCCAAAAGCAAACTCGTATGAAACTTGAGACCTCACTCTTTGACCATGCAAAATTTCATCTCAGCATTGACTTTTTTCACTCTATCCTTGATGAGTTTCACTTTGTAGGCTCAGTTTGAATTCATGTGCACATGTGCCCTTCTGCATTTCATCCTTAGTTGATTACGTTATGTTTATAATATACAACCCTCACACTATTATTATTTATTTATCTAATTTGGATAATATGTGTCTTTTAGTTCATTATTATACTGAAATACTATTACGATTATTCATGACCATTTTATATAAATGTTGATTATAAGGAATATAAATACATGCCTTCAGGTGGGACACTACAGATGCTAGAGGATCAATTCAAAAAAGTTCAATTCATAAAAGTTTAAGTAAAATCATTTAAATTCATCAAATTAGAACAAGAAGGAGATGATGACAGATCTTAAAAAAGAGTGATTCATGTCCAAGTTACAGACTGTGCAGTGAATACATTCAGAACCTACAACTAATTTCATACTTCAGCTGGATAATCAGTCTAACAAGAACAGAACATCTGAGAGTAATAAATCATCTGCTATAAGAGAGAACAGAAGATTAGATCATAACACCAGGTGAACCAGGTAGATGTGATGTTTGTAGACTGACAGTGAGGTGATGATGATGATGATGATGATGAAGGTGATGATGATGAAGGTGAACCAGGTAGATGTGATGTTTGTAGACTGACAGTGAGGTGATGATGATGATGATGATGATGAAGGTGAACCAGGTAGATGTGATGTTTGTAGACTGACAGTGAGGTGATGATGATGATGATGATGATGATGAAGGTGAACCAGGTAGATGTGATGTTTGTAGACTGACAGTGAGGTGATGATGATGATGATGAAGGTGAACCAGGTAGATGTGATGTTTGTAGACTGACAGTGAGGTGATGATGATGAAGGTGAACCAGGTAGATGTGATGTTTGTAGACTGACAGTGAGGTGATGATGATGATGATGAAGGTGAACCAGGTAGATGTGATGTTTGTAGACTGACAGTGAGGTGATGATGATGATGATGATGATGATGATGAAGGTGAATCAGCAGCTTCATCTCTTTGTTTCCTCAACAGCTGAAGATCTTTGACTGGATGTGACTTCAGCAGCTGAACTCCATCAGTGTTGTTGTAGTGACAGAGTGCAGCTCTCCCAGCAGGGGGCGCTCTGCTATGGATCAGTGTGAGGACACAGAGGAGGGAGTCCCTCCCTCTGAAACCTCTCTGTGTGAGGAACATGAAGCTCTGAGGTGAGGATCTCTAACTGTCCATGACTCTTCTCCATGTCACAGCTCAGCACTCACATCACTCCACCTTCTTCATCATCATCATCATCATCATCATCGTCATCATCATCATCATCATCATCATCGTCATCATCATCATCATCATCATCATCATCATCATCATCATCATCATCATCACCACCATCATCATCATCATCATCATCATCATCATCATCATCATCATCACTTTCTCATCTGCTGCTCACAGTAACTAATAATATTTGTTTTTTTGTATCAGGATGCAGGAACAGAGACCAGACTCTCCTGGACCCAGCTGTGTGTCCATGAAGAGTGACCGGTCTATACGTGGCCTTATTGACTTTAAAGATGGACGTCCTGCTGATGGAAGGTAAGAATTAAAAATTAAGTTAATGTTATGTCTCTGTTGTTTAAAGACTCATATATTTGCTCAGAGTTCATCACCACCATCATCACCATCATCATCATCATCATCATCATCATCATCATCATCACTGTCTCATCTGCTGCTCACAGTAACTAATAATGTTGTTTTTTGTATCAGGATGCAGGAACAGAGACCAGACTCTCCTGGACCCAGCTGTGTGTCCATGAAGAGTGACCGGTCTATACGTGGCCTTATTGACTTTAAAGATGGAAGTCCTGCCGATGGAAGGTAAGAATTACAAATCAAGTAAATGTTATGTCTCTGTTGTTTAAAGACTCATATCTTGGCTCAGAGTTTCATTATATATATCCCGTTGTTTTCTTGTGTCATATGTCCTGTTACAGAGTTCAACAGGAGAGCTCCAACGTTCACAGAGCTCAATCAGACCAGCAGAATCCAACAGACCTGGACTCCATCTTTATGGTGTGTTCAACACACTGTTAATTAATACACTACCACTACAATAATTGAATTCTAAGTTATTGTTCTGTTTGGACCAGCTGACCTTCAGACTGACAGATGAAACACATGTTGAGTTCTACCAGTTCATATTAAATATCCAGTGTCTCCTTCTGTTCCAGCTGCTGGAAGAGAACATCGTCACCTTTGTGAAGAACGAGCTGAAGAGAGTCCAGAGGGTTCTGAGTCCAGATTACCCAGAATGCTTAGAGAGTCAGAGTGAGGATGAAGAGCAGGGGAGAAGCTGTAAAGAGGAATTTTTGAAGATAACTCTCCACTTCCTGAGGAGAAATAAGCAGGAGGAGCTGGCTGACTGTCTGCAGAGCAGTAAGAACATTTTAACAGATTTAGTATTTTAGAAAAAGGACAAAGAGGTTTAAAGTTCCAAACTCAGATAGTCATGTGATCTATATCAGGATCTGTTCATTGATTTCAGTTCTTTCTTTTTTCAGGAACAGTCGCTGCAGAGTGCCGGCGTAAACTCAAATCTAAACTGAAGGAGAAGTTCCAGTGTGTGTTTGAGGGGATTGCTAAAGCAGGAAACCCAACCCTTCTGAACCAGATCTACACAGAGCTCTACATCACAGAGGGAGGGACTGGAGAGGTCAATGATGAACACGAGGTCAGACAGATTGAAACAGCATCCAGGAAACCACACAGACCAGAAACAATCATCAGAGAAGAAGACATCTTTAAAGTCTCACCTGGAAGAGATGAACCAATCAGAAGAGTGATGACAAAGGGAGTGGCTGGCATCGGGAAAACAGTCTTAACACAGAAGTTCACTCTGGACTGGGCTGAAGACAAAGACAACCAGGACATACACTTCACATTTCCATTCACTTTCAGAGAGCTGAATGTGCTGAAGAAGAAAAAGTTCAGCTTGGTGGAGCTTGTTCATCACTTCTTTCCTGAAACCAAAGAAGCAGGAATCTGCAGGTTTGAAGAGTTCCAGGTTGTGTTCATCTTTGACGGTCTGGATGAGTGTCGACTTCCTCTGGACTTTAAAAACAACGAGACCCTGACTGATGTCACAGAGTCCACCTCAGTGGATGTGCTGCTGACTAACCTCATCAGGGGGAAACTGCTTCCCTCTGCTCACCTCTGGATAACCACACGACCTGCAGCAGCCAATCAGATCCCTCCTGAGTGTGTTGACATGGTGACAGAGGTCAGAGGGTTCACTGACCCACAGAAGGAGGAGTACTTCAGGAAGAGGTTCAGAGATGAGGAGCAGGCCAGCAGAATCATCTCCCACATCAAGACATCCAGAAGCCTCCACATCATGTGCCACATCCCAGTCTTCTGCTGGATCACTGCTACAGTTCTGGAGGATGTGCTGAAGACCAGAGAGGGAGGAGAGCTGCCCAAGACCCTGACTGAGATGTACATCCACTTCCTGGTGGTTCAGTCCAAACTGAAGAACATCAAGTATGATGGAGGAGCTGAGACAGATCCACACTGGAATAAAAAGAGCAGGAAGATGATTAAGTCTCTGGGAAAACTGGCTTTTGAGCAGCTGCAGAAAGGAAACCTGATCTTCTATGACTCAGACCTGACAGAGTGTGGCATTGATATCAGAGCAGCCTCAGTGTACTCAGGAGTGTTCACACAGATCTTTAAAGAGGAGAGAGGACTGTACCAGGACAAGGTGTTCTGCTTCATCCATCTGAGTGTTCAGGAGTTTCTGGCTGCTCTTCATGTCCATCTGACCTTCATCAACTCTGGAGTCAATCTGATGTCAGAAGAACAAACAACATCCTGGAGGTCTAAATTATTCAGAGAAAAACCTGACCCAACACCTTTATATCTGAGTGCTGTGGACCAGACCTTACAGAGTCCTAATGGACACTTGGACTTGTTCCTCCGCTTCCTCCTCGGTCTTTCTTTAGAGACCAATCAGAATCTCATACGAGGTCTGCTGACACACACAGAAAGTGGCTCAAAGACCAATCAGAAAACAGTCAAGTACATCAAGGAGAAGATCAGTGAGGATCTGTCTGCAGAGAAAAGCATCAATCTGTTCCACTGTCTGAATGAACTGTATGATCGTTCTCTAGTGGAGGAGATCCAACAGTCCCTGAGATCAGGACGTCTCTCTACAGATAAACTGTCTCCTGCTCAGTGGTCAGCTCTGGTCTTCATCTTACTGTCATCAGAAAAAGATCTGGACGTGTTTGACCTGAAGAAATACTATGCTTCAGAGGAGGCTCTTCTGAGGCTGCTGCCTGTGATCAAAGCTTCAAACAAAGCTCTGTACGTGCTCACATAACTATCCAGGTTAAATGTAGTTCTCTTCATTCAGAAATAACAACTATAGTTTGTAATTGATTTGTGTTCTTCTGAATCCTCTTCAGGCTGAGTGGTTGTAACCTCTCAGAGAGAAGCTGTGAAGCTCTGTCCTCAGTCCTCAGCTCCCAGTCCTCTAGTCTGAGAGAGCTGGACCTGAGCAACAACAACCTGCAGGATTCAGGAGTGAAGCTGCTGTCTACTGGTTTAAAGAGTCCACTCTGTAGACTGGACACTCTCAGGTTAGTGTGCTGCTGATCCAGATTATTCCTCTAACATAATGTTTTCCTGTTGAATCATTTATTAAATGGACCTGTATGTTTCCACATTAAAGCTGTAAAGCTCTGAGCTCGTTCTATAGCTCTCAGTCTTTTAGTCTGAGGAAGCTGGACTGGAATAAAGAAAGTTAAATATGAAGTTTTTTCCCCACCAACAAACAAACCATGGATAATGTTTGGATCATAAAGAACTAAAAAATCTTTTTTTCAGATGAAACAGTTCAGAACTGTTTCTACATCACTGCTGACGTCAAAGCAGTCTGTGTGTTTATCTCATGCTCTGTCTTATCATCACTATTTGTCACCAGTGTAAATATTGATTAGTATCAGATTATGAAGTCTATTCTGTTCAGCTGCATGGTTATGACAGGATGTTACTGGTAAAACAGTGAAGAATGAACCAATGGATGTTAAGCATATTGTTTGTGTGTGTGTGTGTGTGTGTGCGTGCGTGCGTGCGTGCGTGCGTGCGTGCGTGCGTGCGTGTGTGTGTGTGTGTGTGTGTGTGTGTGTGTGTGTGTGTGTGTGTGTGTGTGTGTGTAGTCTGTCAAACTGTCTGATCACAGGAGAAGGTTGTATGTCTCTGGCCTCAGCTCCAAGCTCCTCCCCCCTGAGAGAGCTGGACCTGAGCTACAATCATCCAGGAGAACGAGGAGAGAAGCTGCTGTCTGCTCGACTGGAGGATCCACACTGCAGACTGGAGACACTGAGGTACAGACAGACACACAGAAGCTGTCTCACTCTTTCTGAATGATGAACTCTGCTTCTTGTCTGATGCTGGATTTAAATGAAGATGTATGAAATAGATTCTGATCTGGTTTCTTCCTCCAGGTTGGACCATAGTGGACTGCACAGACTGGATCCTGGTCTGAGGAAGTGTGAGTGTGTTTTCATTTCTCTTCATCAGAACACAGCAGCACATGTTGGAGTGGAGAAGAGTAAATGCTCTTGAACAATCAGACAGAGACTATGGCTTGTGAATCAAGGATCTGTTTATTTCTCTCGGAGAAGTTAATAACAATAACTTAGATTTAAATAGCGCCTTTCATGAAACCCAAGGATGCTTTACAAAGTGTGTGTGTGTGTGTGTGGGGGGGGGGGGGGGCGTAATGGGAGACAACAAGAGAGGAATAGAAAAACACAAACAGAGAAGAGAGAGGATAGAAACACTAGACAAACAGATGAAGGAGAAAGGGAGTGGGTGATCAGCTGAGGGGAGTGTTAGATGAGGCTGAATGCTTTGCTGAACAGCTGGTGTTTGAGGAGGTTTTTAAAAATGACCAGGGGTCTCATTTATAAAAGAGTGTGTAAAATTCATACATAAAAATGTACATGTGCCAAAAACCCTAAAATGGCGTGCGCACAAAATGATTCAGATTTATAAAACCGTTTGTACGCACACCTGCACGCAATGTTCCCTTTATAAATCACGATCCACCTGGAAATGTGCGCACGTAGATTAGTCCCATGTTCCGCCCTCTACATGCCCACATTCAACCATAAACGGTCAATGCAAAGCAGCTCGTGAATGAAAATGCATACAAACGAGGGGGCAGATCAAAGGTTTCCAGCGCTGGATCGCGAAAACGGAAGTTTAGACGAAGAAACGAAACTTTCTGACCCAGAAACAGAGGAGTTTGTGAATGAAGTGAAGGATAAAATGGACATATCGGTAATTTGCTGCAGCAGGAGGATCCCAAACTGAAGAAAATTCAGAGAATGACACCATGTAGCTGCTGCATTCACGCTGTCCTATGTGCCAAAACATCCACCGTTCATCATTACGCACGAGTATATCTGCAATGTTTACATGTTTACAGGACCCACACTGACTTCTTCATATAGTGGCAGAGAGGACACGTCAGTCAGCTTTCTCCCTCACTCTATCATATTATTAATCAAAGGTTTGATCAACGAACAAAAACTTTTAATTGTTGGCCACATATTTTCGTGGGCATCTCCGTCTGTACTGTGACTAATTATGATCAAATATATGGCTTAATGATCGTGTCAGAGATGCCCCGACTTAATGTCCACACTTGAATTATCTACAGAATAAATACATGCAGCTGATGAAGATGTGCTGAGTATGGAGGAGGTGAAATGTGTGAAGCCATCGCCATGTCTCTGTGCGCTCTTTATTAAAACTAAAAATCACAATTGATGATAAATGCAAGATATTGAAATATATTAATGAAAACTAGAGGCTCTATGGTCTTTGTGTTAGTCTAATGTTTAACTCTACATCAGTGATTACATAAGTGTATAAGTCCGGTCCTCTGAGGTCCGTCCGGGATAATGAAGGCGAGACGGCGCTGATACAATATGTATGTGGAGGACTTTTATTTTATTTTTATTTTTATTTTTTATATATTGTCATAATGAAAGTTACTTATTGGAAACGGCTCACTACATGCGTGATTATAGCCTAAATAAAACCATCGGTTTGAATGATTCTGATGACGTGGATCTGTCAGTAAAGTTTGATATTTAGTGAAATAGGTTTGCTTTGTTGTTAAGGGAGCGAGCATTCTGCAGCATAAATGAGGCGGTGGTGTATTCTGAAGCAGAGGGGGAGAGAGGAGTGGTTCTGTCAACACACAACAACAGGTATCAGGTTTCTGGTGTGCTCGTGTGATTTGTTGTGATGATGGTGCCGGTCAGACACTACAGTGGGGATAGCATGGTCAGTGTAAACAAACTTGCATCGGGCAGCCCTATGCACGTAGTGAGGACGGCGCAGGAGTCCGAAAGATTTAATGGAAGCAAGGTTGTCCGGAGAGAAGTGACAGGCGAGATTCCGGAGTTGCAGAGCGGAGTATGTTAGTAGTACCATGTCCGCAGCAGGGAGAGCAGCTGCTAGCCGCAGGCTGAAAGCCGCAAGCTACCGGGCGCCAGCCGGGGTCAGGAAAACCGCAGGAATGAGAGCCAAACCAGGATAAGGAAAGGACCAATTTTGTGGCAGACGGGGGACCCGTCTGGACACAATCTGAGCAGGAGAGCAGCAGCCGACAGTCTGGTTGTCAGGCAGGCCTCTTCGCCGCCAGCAGCCGAGCCAGAGTAGGGGGGAAGCGGCAGCCAGCGGCAGCCAACAGGTGGCGGGCCGCCAATAAGGCAGGCGAGGGTCCAGTGATCACAGACTGGTGAGGATATCCTGATAGCTGTGCGAGAAGCTAACAGCTGATCGGCGGCTAGCGCTAACAGCTGATCGTCATAGATGGTGAGTAGCTGTCAGTTTACACAAACTGAAAGCAGCAGCAAAGTCGATCTGTTTGCAGACTGTTAGTAGAGGATAAGTAGGAGGGAGAAGCATAGATAGCACAAAATAAACACGATTTTTGTCACGGATCGTGAAGCGGCGACATACACGGCAGCGTCCTCGCTCAACCGGAACTTTTATAACATCCCAATCATCCTTTTATGGGCAATTACAACATGTGTGCTATATGAAGACCATTTCCTAGAAGTTTCCTGGACAGACAACTGGTCTCTTAACAGGAAAGAGAGAGAGAGTGTGTGTGTGTGTGTGTGTGTGTGTGTGTGTGTGTGTGTGTGTGTGTGTGTGTGTGTGTGTGTGTGTGTGTGTCTTGTGTATCAGAACATGATCTTATGACTTGGCTAAATTCAGAGGTTAGGTAACTATTGGTTTGTGCCTGCTGCTGTCCAGATTGTGTTTCTGTTATGATCAAACCTTTCAAACTACAACAGGATGGAAGTCACACAAAGTGATGATAAAAGTGAGGGTGATGGAAATTCATGAGAGTTTAAATATTAAATAAAAAACTGAAATAAAAGTGATAATCCAGTGAATAGAAAATCACCATTCATCACATCCAACAGAAATGTATATTTTACAACATGCAGTTTTTGTGACATTTCACATTTTGATGTCGGCTGCTGGCCGGCTGCTCGTAGTCGAGCTCGTGGAGCTCATCAACTTTAAAAACAGCAGAAATCATTTTTGATTTGACGTTCATTTTCATAAACATGTAAATATGCAGAGTCTCCAACATCAAGTTCTCTCCTCAAAAACATCCAGACGTGAATTCAGTGATGAAATAGTAACAGAATATCTTTAGAGACATAAGCTAGCTCTCCTCCTCGTCTTCTGGCTGTGCAGACAGTAAGGCACACAGTAAAGTCCACGATCACCATAGTACAGGCCAGCAGGAACATCCAACAACAATACACAAGTCAGCTGCAGGCCGGCAGAGACAGGCTAGTAAGAAAGCTAGTACCTGCAGCGGCCAGGTGGACAGGTGAGGATGGGACGGCGTGGCCTACGCCTTAGACAAGCAGGGAAAAACTCACAAGGACTGAGTTGTCATCTGTTTCTTCAGATTTTGATCTGTTCATCCAGTCCAGTTAAATTTCAATTAAAACAAAAACATGTATGTTGTAGAGCCTAGATTGATGGAAAAGAAATGGTCTCCATGACTTCAGAAACACAGTTTAAAACTAGTTAGACAGGACAAAGGGACGTGGCACACTCCTGCTGCCATCACATTGTGTGTGACAGTGAAAGTGGAAATGAGGCTCCTGTTTGTGCTGAATGTGACCTCTGAGGACAGAACAGTTGGAGACAGCAGATGGTTCATAGATTCTTTGTGCTGCACTTTGATTAGTCAGACTTTATTCACTGCATGTGTTTGTTGATTTGGATCTCCATTCATCCTGGCTGCCATGGTAACTCCATTTGAACTTGATTAGAAGTGGATTATTACATTTCAGTGCTGTCAAACATCATTCAGTGCTGAATATGAACTGTAAGTTTGATTGACTCTCAGTAAGTAGGGGTGTAACGGTACACAAACATTTCAGTTTTGAAGCTTTGGTTTGGTACATTTTCACTACAGTAACGTTTTTTTTTCTTTATTAGGAACATTTATAATTTCCCTTTTACACATTGGACTAAGTGCAGCATCGACAGTTCAGACTTGTACACCTGCTCAGGTTACTTTTTAATAACATTTTAAATTAAACATAAAATAAACTTATGCTGCTTCCTTCAACCAAAAGAGTCTCCAATAAATAAAAGATATGAATGAAATAAAGTATTTTAGAATGAAATAAAGTCATTAATATAGCCTATATGTAAAAGTATTTATTTTAAATTACACTCACACCTTTTAGTTTACTAAGCCAACACTTTTTTGAATGCCCTTTGAGCACATAATAAACCTAATCACATCTGGGACAGTGTAGTTTCAGAACTATTAATATTTCCCTCTGTCGATATAAGAACTTCAATGGCATTTTTTATGGCTTTGGCCCGTTTAGAATTACTAACAAAAGGCCGTCTGTTTTTTCCTAGTTACAGTGATGTTTACGTTCGCGTGGCGCCTTTTCAAGTGCTTTAATAAGTTGGACGTGTTGCCTGTGACGTACCCGATGTCCGCTGAACAACGACGGCACACTACTCTCGTCTTGTCAACGTCTCTTTGTCCATTACTGTGGGAATGGGGAGGGAGGTGTTCATTCTTTCATGCTGCAGGTTATTCTGCCACACAGACGTGTCTCCTCCTCCCCTTTTGCTCTTAGTTTGAGCGGGATCATCACTGAAAATGAAAACGAAACTTAAGAGTAAGTCTGTAAAAAGAACTCCATCCCGGTTATATGCAACTGTCCAGACCAACAGGACTCGAGGAACTAGTAATCTGCACAGTTTGCACGGTTTATGTTTGAACTTTTTTACAAGTTAATAACTAAAAGCTGTGTCCCATACCAGCGGCCGCAGCCTTCCTCCACCCTGAGGTGTGCTTCCGCTTTGCGGTCCGTGTGGGAACACAGATTAAAGCACTTTCGTTCCGCGCGTACTCGGATCAGTCCTGTACCGAAACGGTCCGGTCCGAGTACGTTTACCTTTACACCCCTATCAGTAAGTGTCAGTAAAGTTGTTGATGAATGAACAGATGATAACCTGCAGCTGTGTTGTGTCTCGTTCTCTCCATCAGACGCCTGTGAGCTGGAACTGGACACAAACACAGTGAACAGAACCCTCAAACTGTCTGACAACAACAGGAAGGTGACACATGTGAAGGAGCTTCAGTCATATCCTGATCATCCAGACAGATTTGAACACTGGTGTTCTCAGCTGCTGTGTAGGACTGGTCTGACTGGTAGCTGGTACTGGGAGGTCGAGTGGAGAGGAAAGGTTTCTGTATCAGTGAGTTACAGAGGAATCAGAAGGAGAGGAGACATGAATGAATGTTGGTTTGGATTTAATGATCAGTCCTGGAGTCTGTTCTGCTCTGATGAAGGTTACTCTGTCTGTCACAATAACAGAAGAACAGAGATCTCCTCCTCCTCCTCCTCCTCCTCCTCCTCCTCCTCCTCCTCCCCTGTCTCTAACAGAGTAGCAGTGTATGTGGACTGTCCTGCTGGCTCTCTGTCCTTCTACAGAGTCTCCTCTGACACACTGATCCACCTCCACACCTTCAACACCACCTTCACTGAACCTCTCTATCCTGGGTTTGGGTTCTGGTCTCCTGATTCTTCAGTGTCTCTGTGTCGTCTGTCGTTCTGAGAAACACTGCTGACTGAAGATCAGCTGACTCTGTTCACTCTGTCCAGCTGGTCTGTTTCATGGTTGGGGGGGCGTGATAATGGGGGGTGGGGGTGGTAATGGGGGTTAAATGTTCTACATTACAGAAAAACAATGGACCCCCTTCTTTAATGTCTGTATTGTTCTGATCTCACCAATAAAAAACAAGTGACAATTAAACAATTAAATTCCTCCTCCTGCTGTCTTGATATTGGCAGCAGGAGGAGGAGTCATGGCTCCAGATCTGTTACAAAGTGTAAACTTGTCTCTCAGGTGTCTTCCCACAGGCCCTGAAAACAGCAGTCATCAAGCCACTACTAGAAAAGAACAATCTAGACAATAATGAATAATTACAGGCCTATATCAAATCTTCCTCTGTTAGGTCAAATGATAGACAAAGCTGTGTTTCAGAAGTTAAATAACTTCTTGATATTGAAAGACTGTTTGGATGTCTTCCAGTCAGGTTTTGGACCAAACCGCAGCACTGAGACAGCTCTGGTTAAAGTGTTTCATGACATCTGTTTAAACAAAGACAGAACCTCAGTCTAAGTTCTTCTTGGGTAACACTTATATGAAGGTCCTTTAAATAAGCTGTGATTACCATCAAATCTGCTGTATAAGACACACTTTAAACCCTCAGGCATCAGTTTAATTTACGACCCTCTTAAGTCATTAAGGACAAAAATGTTCACTTCCAAAAATCTGCTATAAAAATAGAACAGATTAATTTTTTTTCTGCTTTTTTAGGTTAAATCTTTTGATCAACTTCAGTCCTGATCAAAACGATTAAATATTACTTTATTGGTATTATTCAAAAGTCTAGGAAGCCAAATTGCTGATACTGCTTGATTTACTTCTATTTTTGGTACTTTCTCTCTGGATGTATATAGTTTTATTACGGCTCCCTTGAGTAGCCACAAAAAAAGAAAAACAAGTCCACAGAGGCTAGCTTATGTAGATATAAGGTTTAAACTGTAATCTAAGAAATCAGAAGAATGTTGTACGCTGTATATGTACTTATGTCTTGATTATTTGTAATTGTATTGACAATGTACTATGGCACATTAAAAAGAAAATTTAAAAAAAGGTGTATATATATATATAAATAAAATAAGACAAGAAGCTTATTGGATGTGATTCTCAAACCATTAGAAAAATGGTCCAAGAAACTCTCAAAATGAAGAGAGCTAAATCAGTCAGACAGTTTCTCCTCAGGGATGATGTCAGCAGAACGACTACAGGCAAGAGGGACACAATAATTAAAGAGACAGAGGAGGCTACTGTCTGATACTTTACTTACTCTCCACAAGTAATATGTGTCAGAGCACCAACACATTTCCTATGCCTTCCTCTGTGGTCAGAGACCATTTTGGGTTGTTCCACCAAAAGAGAGAGACGTGCCAATGTAAGACACGTTAAATTTGTAGTTCATGGTAAATATGATCTACAAGCTGGGTATTGTAAACTGAAGAAGCATAGAAGAAATGTCTGACAGCACTGTCTGCAGCAGCCCAAAGGCATGTGTCTGTATATCCCTTGAACAGGTCTTCATGTAAAGTGGTGACCCTGCCCCAGGGATGGCAGGAGAAGGTGGAAATCTCAAAGTGGAGAGACTGAAGTGAGGTCAATCATTGTTAAAAAAGATGTTCCAATGCCAGAGGATGAGCATGTGGTACAATTCCAAAACAGGCTTTTTAACTTCAAGAGGCACCTTTTAAATATTCCTGAACCTCACTGCTAAAGATGCCCTGATCCACACAGGTTTCAGTGAAAGTTGTTCTTGTAAATACTACAATAAAATCCAGTCAGTCCACTTTTGGAGGGTCACATCAGCAGGTGACCCTCCACACTGGTGTGCTTTATCTGGCCCTTCTGCACCATCTCCCCAGGTAGAAGGCACGACCCACCGCCAATATGGGCTCATTTGGACCCCATTCTTCAGAACACAAATCACAGTGACAGAGGCTGCTGCATCCAGATCGATTGCAAGTGCGGAAAGAAGCCCGGCGAGTTGTGTGTGTCAGTCAGTTGAAGAGAGAGAGAGAGAGAGAGAGAGAGAGAGAGAGAGAGAGAGACGTCACTGAGTGAGGTAGAGGAATATGTAACTTCACAAAGCTAATGGCTCTGCTCAGGTTAAAAATCTAGGCATCACTCAATCACATCAAAGCCTGTGTAAGAAAATACATTTAATAATAAAAAGTCTCCTTTTTTTTTACATTAAAAAATAGCAACTAGTTTTGCAATTTTTGCTTACTGCCGCAATTTTATTGCAAAAGAGCGTCTTAAAAACATCACAACATGCATTGCAACTTTTTTTGAAAAGCTGCAGCGAAATCAGCCGTTTTAGGCCGCAACAATCCCCCAAAAAAGTCCCCAAAATCCTGGAACAAAAACAATGTTTTTCACAAAGAAAAGAATTGGGAGCGATGTCAAATTAAAACTGTATAATCAAGAAGTGGAGAGAGTAAGACACTTTACGTTTTTAGGGTTCTGGTTTGATGAGAGGGTTACATGGGCTGCATGTTCAGAAAGTTTGAAATGTTGTGAGGGGTTTAGTTGGAAGTGAGTGGGGGGGCAGACTGCTCTGAAAGCATACAGGATGAATAAGATCAGTATGAGATTATGGTTGTATTGTATATGGATCAGCAGCAAACACAACTCTTAAAAAACTAGATACTATCCAATATCAGGAATTAAGACTGTGTACAGGTGCTTTTAAAACAACACCAACACTGAGATCAGTCATTTGTTCAGATTAAAGTTCATCACTCATCAGTTTACAGTCATTCAGACAGCAGACATTTAGACAACAAACACTACACAGAAGTCAAATGATGTTTTTATTGGTACCTGCACACAAAGGCTTCAAAGGAAATGAATTAGCAGACAAGGTGGCAAAGGAGGCTACAAAAAATACTCAAATGGATTTGATAGTTAGCATTAGTGGAACAGAAGTGAAGAGCATTATTAAACAGAGACTGAAGGAAAAGGTGGCAAGACTCAGATTTGGACACACTGGATTCAATAACACATTGTTCAAAACAGGAAAACACAAATATGACTACTGTGGACAAGAGGAGACAGTGGAACATGTTGTTTGACACTGTCAGAAATAAAGTTTCAAAAGAAGACAGATGATTGAGAACCTGAAAGAAATTAAAGTCTTTATATGTGATTTTTTGATCCAGCAGATGTCGCCCTTGAGCACCAGCATGAAACCAAAACAACTCGCGCTGCATTGTTGTGTTAGCATGCTAATGCTAGCGATCTTTATTACGCTCGTATCTTCACACTGCATGTAAATTTACCTGAAATGAGCGTGATCTAGAAACACAGTTAAGCAGTGAGTACAGTATGTTATTCTTCTTTTCTCTAGTCCCTCAATTAAACAACTTTTATACACGAGGGGAGGAGTCAGCCGGCCGTCCGGGCGATGTAAACAAAGTGAAGATAGGACTCTGAAAACTCTGAAAACATCACAGACAGTGGGACTCGGGTGTTACACCCATTGTAGACAGTCATGACTCACAGAGTTATTTTCAGAGGATATACTTGATTTATATTATATTTAAGTATTTAAGCCTTTAAAGTATATTTGGATTTAATAGATATCTTACAAAATAACTTAGAAAATGAAGCTGTAGGACAAACCCAGTTGGTTGACAAGATATAATAGATTTTTATCTGGTTATTATTATTATTATTTACAGAAAGTTGTACATAATAGATATTTTGATCCACACTCCTGACCAGTAGGTGGCAGAAATGCACCAGTTCGTTGTTTGCCAACCGCCATAAAACCTTAAAGAAGAAGAAGAAGATTTTTTTGATTTTTAAAAAATTCTTTATTTACATAATAAATCTAAACAGGCAAACTTCTAAATTCAATCAACAAACACATTCACATTAACACTCAGCCAAGACAGTTTTTGAACCTCAGCTCTCCTTTTTCAGACACACAACACATTATTTCCTCATATCCCCACAGCTCCACGAACTTTTCCATGTTCCTCGTGGTCCTGTGGAAACAGAACTCAAGCCTTAGCCGGGCTTTAATGTTGCACCTCCACAAGGCCACCACATCAACATTAGGTCCAGTCTGTATCTTGTCTCGTCTTGTAATATAAATAGCTAATTTCGCTTCACCAATTCAAAAGTTCAAAAGTTGGCACTTCAATTTAGTTTCTTTTCTGTAACGGATTCCACTGATAAAAACAGGACCTGAAAAAACAACACCAAAAGAATTAAAAACACCAGTTAAAAAACTAAAAAAAACAGTAAGTCTGGTGCACTCAGAAAAGACATGAAACACATTCTCAGGCAGACCACAGAAAGGACATTCGTTTAAAATAACTGGATTAATAACAGATGAAAACGCATTAGCAGCAATAGCACCGTGTAAAATCCTCCACTGAAGGTCACCAGTTTGCTTTTTTAAAGGTGGTTTGTACAGAGTCCTCCACTGAGGGGCCTGCCCCCCCCCCCCCCGAGTCTGTCGGTCCACACTGAGACAGCTCGATCAGCCAGGTTCTTCTGGTTTATGTTTTTGACACAGTTTTTGTAAAGAGTCTTTTGGTCCACGCTGTGCAGATTTAATGTTTCATTGTCTCTCACAGTTAGGAGGGGACCACTGAGCTCTGTGAACCCCGGGTTGAGGTGGAGGTCAGGGAACATGTCCGTGGGGTCAGGTTGAACCCCTCCCTCACTGTACACTCGGAGCAGGCTCTTCTCCTTAGCAGAGAGCTTCTGTCTTCACAGCTCCAGGCTTCTCTGAACCAGTCTGGCAGAACGGACCCCCAACAGAGAACTCACGGCCTGGATGTCAGAGAGTGCTGGTCCCGCAGAGTCCACCAGTTGTTTCAGTGACACGGTCCTTGTGCTACACAGCGCCCCCATCAGTCCTGGTACGGAGCTGCAACACACATCCAGTCTGGCACCACAAACTAAAGGCCCCATCAACAACCAGTGCAGAGAGTTATATTTAAGTCGTTTCCAGTCAAATAATGTGCATGATTTAAAAACCCCTTGATAAAACCGAGGTAGCACACTTAACTTTAACATTTTTAAATCAGTTAAAAACAGAGCAGCATCCAGTCCCAGGTTATTTACTCGCCTGAATATGCAGCTGGCCACATCCCTCCACACTAAGTCAGGAGGTCCTGTTAGAAACTTCTGAACAAACTGTAACCTGAAGGTGGACAAGGCCCTGCCCCCCCCTCCTCTCTGGATAAAAACAAAACACCCTGTGGCACCCAATGCAAACCAGTCCAGAAGAAATTAATCATTTTGCTCTGGATCTGAGCCAACAGACCTGATGGGGGGTCCAAACAGGCTAGCCGGTGCCACAGTAAAGAGGCTACCAGGTTGTTTAAAACCAAAACCCTGCCTCTGTAAGACATCTGGGAATGTAGCCATCTCCACTTTGCTAACTTGCTCTCTACTTTTTCTGTTATGTTTTCCCAGTTCTTTTTTACAACATTTTCCTCTCCTAAAAAGAGGCCTAGGTATTTGAAGCCATCCCTTCTCCAGACCAGGCTTTGAGAGAGGACAGGGAGGCTTTCACGCCACACACCAACAGCAACAACTTCGCTCTTACTCCAGTTGACCTTGGCAGAGGACATAACAGAAAACTTATCACTTACACTGATTAATGTGTTTACATCTTGTTGGTCTTTTAATAAAACAACACCATCATCAGCATAAGCAGATAAAACTATATTGCTATTAAAACCAGGTAAAAGCAGACGATGAACAGTCGTACGGATCTTCTGAAGGAGGGGTTCCAGGGAGAGTGCATAGAGCATCCCAGACAGAGCACAGCCCTGCCGAACGCCCCTATGCACCCTAAAAGGAGCACACAAGCTACCATTAATCTTCAGCACACTCTCAATGTCAACATACAACACCTGGATCTTGGCAATGAGACCAGCGCAGAACCCAAACCTCCTCATAGTTTTCCAAAGGAAGCAGTGCTCAACGCGGTCAAATGCCTTTTCTTGATCTAATGAGATCAAACCAGTATTCAAGCCTAATGAACTGCAGACCTCCAAAACATCTCGAATTAGATAGATATTATCTATCATTGACCTGCCGGGCACACAGTACGTCTGGTCCCAATGGATGACCTGCTCCATAGCTTGTCTCAGGCGAGTGGCTAACGCTTTGGAGAGGATTTTGTAATCGGTGCAGAGGAGAGACACAGGGCGCCAGTTCTTCATCTCTAAGTAAGTTTCCTTTTTTAGGCAAGAGTGTGATGACGGCCCTACGGCAGGACAGCGTGAGTGAACCAGTAGCAAAACTTTCATTACACACATCTAGATAATCATGAGCCAAGATCTCCCAGTAGGCTTTATAAAACTACAGTGAGTCCATCAATGCCCAGGGCTTTGCGGCCCTGCATGCTCTGGAGGGCTGTATACAATTCACGTACATCCAGAGGGCGCTCTAACTGGGAGTTGGTCTCCTCAGAGACCTGAGGTAGTCCACTGCAGAACTCCTCCAACAGCTTAACATTCTCTGTGTACTGACTCTTAAACAATGAGGAGTAAAACTGAACAGCTCTCTTCCTGATCTGGCCTGGTTCACTCAGTTCCTGCCCCGTGTCTGACAGCAGGGAGTGGATCAACTTCCTCTGCCCGTGTTTCCTCTCCAAGCTAAAGAAGAAGCTAGAGGGAGCATCCATCTCTGTGAAATTCTGGACTCGGGACCGGACCAGTGCACCTTGTACTTTGGTGTCCAGCAGGTTGACTAAAGTCGTCTTTTTAGTTTTGAGGATTTCAATATATCCTCGATCTCCTGTGGACTCACTCATTTGTTCTAGTTCCACTACATCAGTCTCCAGGTCTCTAATAGATCTGGTGATATCACGTGTAATATTGAGAGTATGCTGTTGACACAGTCATTTAATTTGAATCTTTCCATGGTCCCATCACTGCCTTAGACAGGTAAACTCACTCTTCCTCTGTCTAAAACCAAAAATAATTTAGTGCTTCTCTAAAACTTTGATCAATAGTTAAAACTGAATTAAAATGCCAGTAGGCGCTTTTAGGTCAAATGTTTCTAATAAAAACACTTAAAAGCAAAGAGTGATCTGTAAAACCCACTGGTAAAATCTGACATGTTTTAAATATACTCAAATGATGCTTAAAACAATAAAAACGATCAAGACGAGCTAAGGAGATTCTGTTCTCATTAACGTGGGACCATGTGTACTGTCTGGAGCTTGTGTGCATCCTTCTCCATACGTCCACTAGGCTATGGGAAGAGATCAGCTGCTTCAGAGCCTGCTGGGACACTGGATGAGGCTCTGCATGGTTACGCTCTAAAAGCTCCTTTTCTGTACAATTAAAATCCCCTCCTAAAAATACATAATCAGATGACCCACATTCCTTCAATTTTTCAGTGACTTTTAAAAAGAAACGCTTTCTCTCTGCACCGTTGTTTGGAGCATAAATATTCATAAAAACATTAAATTATTATATTAAAATGCTCAAAAGCAGCTCAGACTAAAAGACACCTCCCCTGGATGACATGTTGCACCTCTAAAGACTTCGGGCGGAGCCGAGTTGGCCCGTTTAGGACACGCTTTAATGCCATGTCCCTCTTCACCACAACCGAAACACTTCATATTTGAGGACGTCGCAAACAAAACATAATCAAAATCTTCCACTCGCACATGAAAGCGGATATTAAACTCCTCATTACGGTTGTTCAATATCATGAACAGTTGCCTCCGATGAGAGACAACATGTTTCAACAGAGGCGATTTACAGCCAGACAAAACTTTTCTGATAGGAGACACCACCTTCCCATGTCTGGACAGCTCTCTGCACAGAAAATCATCACTAATAAACGGAGGGACATTAGACATAGTGATTTTTGTTGCAGGCAGAATCAGCGGTGTTACCTGCACAAACATCCCATTCACAAAAATACCAGACTCCACCAGCAGGTGTGTCTGTTCCACTCTCTCTACAAACAAAACAACAGATCCATTCATACGCGCTGCAGACTTCACGGACTCATGTCCGATCAGCTCTCCCACAGCCAAAGCAACATCCTCCACGCTGCACAGAGAGCTGGCACACACTTTGATGCCATGCTTCCGTGTCAGCTTGGAAAAAACCCCGCTGTTCACCATTGTGTCTCGAGACGCCGACCAGCCAGATAACACCTGATGACGTTTCACATTTACAGAAAGAAGTACAGCAACTCACTGCAACAGCTGATACTCTGATATTTATCTTCCTCTCTGTCTCTGTATTTCTCTTCATCCTCTCTGTCTGTATTTCTCTTCATCCTCTCTGTCTGTATTTCTCTTCATCCTCTCTCTGTATTTCTCTTCATCCTCTCTGTCTGTATTTCTCTTCATCCTCTCTGTCTCTGTATTTCTCTTCTTCCTCTCTGTCTCTGTATTTCTCTTCTTCCTCTCTGTCTGTATTTCTCTTCTTCCTCTCTGTCTGTATTTCTCTTCATCCTCTCTGTCTGTATTTCTCTTCTTCCTCTCTGTCTCTGTATTTCTCTTCATCCTCTCTGTCTGTATTTCTCTTCATCCTCTCTGTCTCTGTATTTCTCTTCATCCTCTCTGTCTGTATTTCTCTTCATCCTCTCTGTCTCTGTATTTCTCTTCATCCTCTCTGTCTCTGTATTTCTCTTCATCCTCTCTGTCTCTGTATTTCTCTTCATCCTCTCTGTCTCTTTATTTCTCTTCATCCTCTCTGTCTGTATTTCTCTTCATCCTCTCTGTCTCTGTATTTCTCTTCATCCTCTCTGTCTGTATTTCTCTTCATCCTCTCTGTCTGTATTTCTCTTCTTCCTCTCTGTCTCTGTATTTCTCTTCATCCTCTCTGTCTGTATTTCTCTTCATCCTCTCTGTCTCTGTATTTCTCTTCTTCCTCTCTGTCTGTATTTCTCTTCTTCCTCTCTGTCTGTATTTCTCTTCTTCCTCTCTGTCTGTATTTCTCTTCATCCTCTCTGTCTGTATTTCTCTTCTTCCTCTCTGTCTCTGTATTTCTCTTCTTCCTCTCTGTCTGTATTTCTCTTCATCCTCTCTGTCTGTATTTCTCTTCTTCCTCTCTGTCTGTATTTCTCTTCTTCCTCTCTGTCTGTATTTCTCTTCATCCTCTCTGTCTGTATTTCTCTTCATCCTCTCTGTCTCTGTATTTCTCTTCATCCTCTCTGTCTGTATTTCTCTTCATCCTCTCTGTCTGTATTTCTCTTCATCCTCTCTGTCTGTATTTCTCTTCATCCTCTCTGTCTCTGTATTTCTCTTCTTCCTCTCTGTCTGTATTTCTCTTCATCCTCTCTGTCTGTATTTCTCTTCTTCCTCTCTGTCTGTATTTCTCTTCTTCCTCTCTGTCTCTGTATTTCTCTTCTTCCTCTCTGTCTGTATTTCTCTTCATCCTCTCTGTCTCTGTATTTCTCTTCTTCCTCTCTGTCTGTATTTCTCTTCTTCCTCTCTGTCTGTATTTCTCTTCATCCTCTCTGTCTCTGTATTTCTCTTCATCCTCTCTGTCTGTATTTCTCTTCTTCCTCTCTGTCTGTATTTCTCTTCTTCCTCTCTGTCTCTGTATTTCTCTTCTTCCTCTCTGTCTCTGTATTTCTCTTCTTCCTCTCTGTCTCTGTATTTCTCTTCTTCCTCTCTGTCTCTGTATTTCTCTTCATCCTCTCTGTCTCTGTATTTCTCTTCATCCTCTCTGTTTGTATTTCTCTTCATCCTCTGTCTGTATTTCTCTTCATCCTCTCTGTCTCTGTATTTCTCTTCATCCTCTCTGTCTGTATTTCTCTTCATCCTCTCTGTCTGTATTTCTCTTCATCCTCTCTGTCTCTGTATTTCTCTTCATCCTCTCTCTCTGTATTTCTCTTCTTCCTCTCTGTCTCTGTATTTCTCTTCATCCTCTCTGTCTCTGTATTTCTCTTCTTCCTCTCTGTCTCTGTATTTCTCTTCTTCCTCTCTGTCTCTGTATTTCTCTTCATCCTCTCTGTCTCTGTATTTCTCTTCTTCCTCTCTGTCTCTGTATTTCTCTTCTTCCTCTCTGTCTGTATTTCTCTTCATCCTCTCTGTCTGTATTTCTCTTCATCCTCTCTGTCTGTATTTCTCTTCATCCTCTCTGTCTGTATTTCTCTTCATCCTCTCTGTCTCTGTATTTCTCTTCTTCCTCTCTGTCTGTATTTCTCTTCTTCCTCTCTGTCTGTATTTCTCTTCTTCCTCTCTGTCTCTGTATTTCTCTTCTTCCTCTCTGTCTGTATTTCTCTTCTTCCTCTCTGTCTGTATTTCTCTTCTTCCTCTCTGTCTCTGTATTTCTCTTCATCCTCTCTGTCTGTATTTCTCTTCATCCTCTCTGTCTGTATTTCTCTTCTTCCTCTCTGTCTCTGTATTTCTCTTCATCCTCTCTGTCTCTGTATTTCTCTTCATCCTCTCTGTCTGTATTTCTCTTCTTCCTCTCTGTCTCTGTATTTCTCTTCATCCTCTCTGTCTCTGTATTTCTCTTCATCCTCTCTCTCTGTATTTCTCTTCATCCTCTCTGTCTCTGTATTTCTCTTCATCTCCTTTGTCTCCTGTGTGTGTTTCTTTATTTCATCGTCTCCACTTGTAGGAATCTGTAATCTTGTGTTCATGACGTCACAGGACTTCGGGGCAGCACTGTGCTGCCGGTTGCCGACTGTTGTAAAAGAAAGTTCTAACTTTTGGCAGCTTGGACATCAACCTCTCTTTTTCCTCCCTCTACATCCTTTTTTTCTGCACTGCTAGATAAGCTTCACTTCATACTGGCTTGTTCGTTAGTTTCTATCTCTTTCGCTCTAGTCTCTTTTTTCTCTCTCTGTGATGCTGCGTCAATCATTTCTTTAAAGGGATACTTCACCATGAAACATGAATCTGTATTGACATTGGGTCATATATGTAGAAATGTGAAATACATTTTGAAGTTGTTGCCTTCTTGACCGAGAAAAGGCAGAAAGTGTCTTTTTGGCTCATGTGGATGAAAGACAACAACTCCCAGAATGCACAGCAACGCAGGCCACTCCCACTAAGGTCCTCTATTTACAGACATTTACTACAACACATACGGCCGTTTCCTCAACTGATTCAGAGATTTCTTCCAGAAGGAATTGGCATCTTAGAAATTCCTGTCAGAAAACAGACTCTATGTCTGTGTCCACAGACAAACAGTGAGAGCACCGACACTACCAGTCCGCCCCAGCTCGAGTCAGCTCCTCGTCCCCACCGCCACCGACAGTCAGGCCTCATGTACCCGCTAAGTTAATTATTATATTAAAGCTATAAAGCTGATAATCTGTCATGTGTGATGTGTATGAACACACGTCTCCACACTGCAGCAGCAGGTGATGAGCACTGACACGTTTCACCATCTCCCTCTGTAAGGGTTAGGGCTTTGGTTGAGTTTCAGTCTGAGGTAAAGAAGGAATGATAAAAAAATTAAAACACATCAGCAGGTTTGATAAAGGACATGTTAACCACCGCCGTCCTCATTCATGAACATCCTGCTCCGACCTCCACCTCAGCGGAGAGGAAGTGTGGACAACAGGAAGATGACGACAAACAAACAAAGAAGAAGAAGAGGGGAGACACAAGAGGAGAAGAAGAAAGTAGTTTGGCTCGTTAAAGCGACAGAGATTTAAAGAAACAGTTTTCTCCTCTAAAAGGTGAAGAGGTCAAACTAACCTCAGTCTTTATCATCAACTGAACGAAGATTAACTTTTAATTTGGGGTTAAAACTCATTTAAACTCAGACAAAGACAAAAAAGGCCACTCATTGAACCAGGAAGATTAGACATGTGATGCACTCTGCAGCCTCTAGGGGGCGACATTACACTGTAACTGGTAACAACAGAGTCAAGATAATGAGCTCTTTCTCTCAACCTTTCTTTTAAAATGTTCATCCCTCCATCAGCAGAGTGACTCCTGTATCATGAATAAAGGTTCAGACTAATAAACAAAGGGTGTTTTGGTGTTTTTTAAGCCTTTATTTAGAGATAGGAGAGAAATGGAGGAGAGAGGGAACCGGGTACAGCATGCAGGAAAGGAGCCACAGGTCAGAATCCAACCTGGGCCGTCCGCTTTCGGGGACTTCAGCCTCTGTATATGGGCACCAAGCACTAAAGACTACCCGCACTCCGATCAGTCTCAGGTTTGGTAGAGCCGCCTGGTCGTCACCACAGAGCTGTTGTACCTGCAGTAAAACAGATAAAAAGATGTGATGAATTATTTTCATTTCATTCACCACTTCATCTGCAATGTGTCACTTTAGAGTCAATCATCGGCTTCCCTCAAAAATATCTGGCTTCATAGCTTGTCTATGGGCGCACCAAACTGTGAGGGCGCTCACACTACTCACTGAGGTTGGGGAGGGAATCATCTCAGTGCAGAGTCAGGTGTGTGTGGCTGATTGGCTTTGATTAAGACCAGGTGTGGGGAGCTTATATATACACGCGTGACCTCCAGCGCTCTGTGCTGACTCGTTATCTCACCTTCAGAGGTAGTGAGAGCGTCTTCCAGTTTCAGTCTGTATGAGCACAACCAAAACCTTTCAGTGTAATATGCTCACCATTGTCAGTCTCTCCGAGTGTTACTTTGTTCTGTGGTTTGTTTCTACTCCAGCCTTTTGTGCAGTGTAGTGGCTGGTCAATAGAGGGCGCTATAGGTCACCGCCCAACCACTCCCCAAAAAGAGAACGACAGACCATCGATAAATATGATTTTTAAAAATTGGCTAAACATACATGTACAGTTATAAAAGGGTCAAGTATGAATTGCCCCCCAGGGACAAATAAAGTTAATTGAATTGAATTGAAGTAAATATAATGAAGTTAATAAGTAAACTGTTTCACCTGCAATAAAAAAAGTAGATTTAAAACGTTCTACGTGTCTAAAGTTATTGATTGGTGACATGTTTACAGTCTTGGGGACTATAATTCAAAACGCTGGGTCTCCTTTGACTCACGTTATAAGTGGCACATGCTCATTTGCTCCTCTTCAATAAAAGAGATATGAGCATCGAGGAGTGCAGCAGAAATGTGCTCATACGGACATCACACACCAGCACCCAAAAGGAGGCAGAAGAGGGACATGTCCCATGAACTGAGACATGAAGATCGAGTCATGCAGCATCACTGGATCAGAGCACTGACTGTTTATAAAGATGGATCAGAGCAGCAGACCAGACGAGCATGAGTCAGCAGTATTTTTTTATTTGTCTCTACAGAGTGTAGGACACATATGCCTGTAAGCACGAGTGCAGATGGTTAAGTATGTTCAGGAAAATAGATTGATGCCTAAGTTGAAACATTTCAATGCTAATACCGTTAGCCAGTTAAAGACATTTCCCTGTATGTGTTAGCGTCAAGCTAACAAACTAAGATCCAGGCACCAGCCGCCACTGCTCTGCACCCCCGACACCCCTGATATGACTTGAATTTAGCTTCAGACGTGTTTTACCTGGAGAGGTGGGAGGAGTTATGAGCTGTCAGTCCTGTCTGGCTGAACGGACCAGAGGAGGAAGAGGAGGAGGAGGAGGAGGAGGAGGAGCACTGTGTGGAGTCCTGACTGTGACAGACGCTCCTGACCAGAGAGGCACAGAGACTCCTCAAGAGGAATGACGGGGATCCCTGCAAGAGCCGCGTTCTGACACACATTTGACTCACACACACACACACACACACACACACACACACACACACACACACACACACACACACACACACACACACACACACACACGTGAATGAATGTGACAGTTTGCAGTGAGTTGCGTTTGTCCTTTCTGGTATCTACCTTAATCAGGAGTCTGTGGTTCTTCATGTCTTGTTTCCATGGCATCACGTACAGTTTAGGTATCATAGAACGTCGGGATGTGTGAGCAGGGTCGCCTCGGAGTCAATACCACAAGATAGTTAGTTTAGTGTTCAGGCTGTGTGTGTAATGAGCACGTACGATGAGGTCAACAAATCTACCTGTGGTCTTTTTTTCCCTTCCTCTCACTGAGATCATTTCAGGATGTGTGGGTTTTAACTTTTCATTAAAAAATAAATAAATTAAAGCTTCTGTGAGGACTTGGTTATGAAAAGACTGCAATCTGAAATGAACACTGAAGCGTCTTAATGACCTACAGAAGCAAACCAGACCACAAGCGACTTGAATCTGTTTTTTGTGCCCCACCAAATGCTGCATGTAACAAAAGCTCAGATAAGAAAGCGACAGACTTGCTTCAAGATGAAGTCTGAATGTTAAATTAGATTTTCACATTTAAATTAATCTTGACTGCATATTTAACTTTAACAGTTCAGCTTCAGAGTACAAATATGAGACTCAATCATGTTTGGTGGAGCTCCCTACAGCAGCAGCCATGTTTGTTGACTGTGAGGGTCGGTGGTTAGTGGGTAGGATTACAGGAGTAGGCTTTGAGAATAATGAATTACTTTTAACACATGAAGGAGAGATATTGTAGAACTAAGGTAAAAAAAAAAAAAAGAAGGATGCCACGGTTTACCCGGAGCAGGTGAAAGGAGAGCCATAAACTATCAAACTAATGTAACTCATTCTTCAGTGACTGACGAGGGCTCAAGTGAAGCCATTCGACCGGTAAGTGTTTATTTTTTTTACACAAGCCGGAGATATGGGCTGCAGTGGCTGAAATGTAACATTTATTAAGATCAGATGTGCTTGGATCAGTATTCCAGCACGTCCATAAAACGTATAGAGAGTATAACGACTTATCGAACCAGAACCACTTTTTTTTTTTAATTCAGTAACGCAAATACAACTCCTGAAATCGTTAGCTACATTGACAAACGCATCCTACAACTCCTCACCCTCCAAATCGAACTTGTGATGTAATGTCACTTGACATTACATCACAGCTCCGCAATGAATGAAGCGCATCAATTAACCTGCATTTGATTTCAAACATACAGTATGAGGCTCAGATTAACTCACCTTGGTTGAAAAGTGGATGAGAGATGCAGCAGGAGGTAGAGACACAAAACTGCAGTCCAGTCACACAGTCTTTTACTCATCCATCCGCTGTTGCAAATGCATCCAAACTTAGTGAATAGTAATCCAATATTGAAATACGTGTTGATTGTTGAAATCAGCAGGGTAAAAGCTAGTTAGCTGACTGGAGGAGTGATTAGCGTTACTTATGATGTGTTCAAGGTGGGCTCAGTAAAATGACTATTAGGCAAAGGTATATAAAGTGTCATCATGATGTGTTCAAATGTAACTTCAAGAAAAAGACATTTAGGTACACTAAAATTAAATAGCTGTCATAGCATTTTTAGAGATGAAACTAGAAACTGTAACAGTTTTACATGTATAGTTTATTGTATATGGATTAGATGTATTTAAAGAAGATAAAATAATATACAGATGATTATAAGACAGGCTCAGGATAATAACTAGCTAGTGTATAAAGGGATAGGATTAAATAAGTGTATCCTTTTTCCTACTCCCTTTCCTGCATTTAATAAAAAATGTCGACGTCCTTTCTTCCTTTCTCTTTTCTTTTTTCTTTTCTTGTTCATCTGTTTTTCAAGTACTGTTTTATTTTGTTTTTTTATTTGCCATTTTAGTTGTGATTTTACATGTTTGAAATAATGACATCAGTCAGTAAAAATACACCCATCTTGTACCTTGTTATAGGGAGAAATCTAGCTTGCTATCTTACCCAGGTAGTTACTGTCAGATTGTCTGGTTTAGCTACCAACCAATGCCAATATTTCCGTTTTTATAAATATGTTTGTTGTTAATGTGTTTCAGAGTGGATTTCAAGAAGATGGTGAGGGTCACATGAATGTTGACCTTTCTAAACATGCAACTGCATTTCTTCTTCAAGCCAGAGAAACCCATCGACTGACACAGGTAATTTAAGCCATTGATTTTCCAATTAATTGTTAGTAGCAAGCTTAAAAGCAATGCACTTTAACTGTAGAATGGCTGAGGCACTGTTCAGACCTGGCATCTTGGCTGATCCAATCACAAGTGGACAGCTTAAGGTATGTCAGTTAAACCTGACTTAAGAATCTGTCATGAGCCAATTTACATATTTTAATGTAAACATTGTCATCAAATTTTACATATTGTACGTTAAAAGCTGCAGAAGGCAAAATTATTTAATTATAGTTTTGGTGGAAGTAACTTAATTTGATCATTGCATGTCACTACCAATATTTAATCAAAGGTTTTTTTTGTCTCCTCCCCAGAGAGCTGTTAACCAAATGGTGAGTGGAGTCCAGCAATATCAGGCTGCATTATTGGAGCACCTAAAACAGCAAATGAGTAATATGATTGAGAGACATTCTGGGGACCTGGATCAACTAAATAGTGAGGCCAATGGAGTATTTGACCAGTTTGTGGACCCTTTCAGGCAAATTGCTTCCACCCATTTGCAGGATAAGACCATCAAAGAACTGTTACAACCAGTTGAACCCGAGATTGTTGTCGCAAAACAAACGGTATGTTATGTGAAACGTGGAGACTCCAGAGTTCTAACCATTAAGGACCATTGTTTTCATTATATACCATTGGTGAAAAGTTTGGTGCAGCTGCTATTACATCCAATAATTCTTGCAATGATTGACGAGAGGCCACAGCCATGCAAGGATGGATTTTTTTTTCAAGATTTCATTGATGGAGACATTTTTAAGTCGCATCCACTGTTTTTGAAAGTTCCCACAGCATTGCAGTTGATTTTATATACAGATGAAATTGAGCTATGCAATCCTCTTGGATCTCGGGCGCACAAAAACAAGTTGTTACTGATTTATTACACCTTAGGTAATATCAACCCTAAATACAGATCAAGACTTGCTGCCATCCGGTTGCTTGCCATGGTAAAATCAAAAGATCTTTCCCGTTGTGGTATTGATGAGATATTTGAGAGGATTAACTGTGACTTAACTGAGCTGTCTGATGGTGTCCAGGTTGTCACTGCAAAAGGTGAGAGGACAATTTATGGGGCACTTATGTCTGTGTGTGGAGACACTCTAGCTCAACAGGAAGTGGCTGGATTTAAGGAAGGAGTAGGGTTTGCCGACAGTAAATGCAGGCACTGCGAATGCAACTTTGAAGACATGCGGAAACAATTTAATGAAGATATGTTTGTTAAAAGGACAATGGCAAGTCATAACATGCAATGTAATGACATTGAAAAGGCAACTACTGACTTTCTGAAAGACAGTCTAAAAACAACATATGGTATAAAAAGGAGAAGCAAATTAACAGAATTTCCTCACTTTGATATAATCAATCAAACCCCACAGGACATCATGCGTGTTATTCTTGAAGGTGTTGCACCATATGAAATCAAATGTGTTTTTAAGCATCTTGTGCTTTCAGGGCATATGGACTTAGACACATTCAACAGTGCAATTATTTGTTTCCCTTATTCTCCTGTGGATGCGAGGGACAAGCCTTGCCCCATATCTGTCAATACACTGTCATCGAATGAAAATAGATTGAAACAGTCAGCTGGGCAGATGCTGGTTTTGTTAAAGATCCTGCCATTTCTCATTGACAAAATTGGAGAAAATGATTACACACAAATGCTACTTAAGTTATTAGAGATAGTCAAAATTCTGTTTTCACCTATTATTGCTCTCTCAACTCTTTCAAGGCTGAAGCTTTTAATAGAGCAACATTTCAAACAACTGTTTCCGGATGCAAATATCATTCCTAAACAGCATTACTTGCTGCATCTTCTTTCTCAGATTAAGGCACTTGGTCCTGCAGTGAGGCATATGTGTATGCGCTTTGAGTCAAAGCATTGTTTTTTTAAGCAGTGGGTTTTGAAAAGTAGTTTTAAGAATATTTGTAAATCTCTTGTGAAGCACAACCAACTTTATGAATGTAGTCAGAATGTGCATGAGAAACAACTTATTTTTTCAAGTGAAGTTGACATGGGCCCAGCCTCTGAGGTGAAACATGTTCACTATGTTGAAGGAAAGATTAAAGACTTTTTAGGAATAGAGCAAATTGAACATTTAGTTTCAGTGAAGTGGATTATGCAACATGGAAATAAGCATACATGTGAAAAATCTTTGGTTATTTCTAATGTCATCACTGATACACCAGAGTTTGCACTTGTGAAAAACATCTATATTGTAAATGCGTCAGTGTATTGTTTTGAATGCCAACCTTTCTCTACAGCTGGGTGGAATGATCATTATTTAGCTTACAAGGTAGAAGTTCCTTACCTAGCTCAAGCCAATATTTTTGTGGATGCTAAAAGTCTTGTTGATTATACACCATACTACTATGTAAACTTCAATAATAGCAAGTACATTCCAGTGAAGTATGATCTCACAGACATCATCAAACATCATTCTTGAGTCTGTAGTGAGTGTGGGTGTTTTTAAGCATTTTTGAATAATGTGGTGTAGTCCGTTCAGAGTGCAACAGAACAGAAAAGGAAATGTAATTCCAGCTTTTGCCTCTGTCTTTTTTTCCATATCACATGGACATGGTTTGATGGAAATATAAGAAAAATAGCCACACTGTACTTAAGATAAGTCATCATAATGCAATGTGTGAGTTGTTGACCTGCAGATTTAAATAAAGCATATTTGTTTTCTTAATTCAAGCTAAGTCTATTTCTTGAAACAAGATGATTTATCTTAAACAAATAACTCCACAGCTTAAAAACCTTATGACATGTCAGTAAAAGCTCGTTTCATCTGAGATATGACTCAAATCAAGATGTTTTCAAGACTGTTTCACTTAACAAGATATTCAAGATGATCCGTCTAGAAACAAGTTCAAATATCTTACTGAAATGTTATCGTTTAGGTAATTGTGTCTTATATTAAGTGTGATGAGATATTTTGACTAGAAATTAGAAGAATATACTTGGTAAGATTTTGAGTTTTTGCTGTGCACGACTGGTCTTCAACCTTCCTAAAAGAGCACATGTCACTCCGCTGTTCATCTCCTTACACTGGCTCCCAGTTACTGCTCGCATCAAATTTAAAACTCTGCTGCTCGCTTACAAAACAGAAACGTCTCCTCCTCACTTTAACTCTCTGATCCAGGTCTACACTCCCTCCCCCCCACTACGCTCTGCCAATGAAAGGCGTCTGATCCAACCTTCACTACAGGGTCCTAAGTCTCTGACTAGACTCTTCTCCTCTGTCGCCCCCCGGTGGTGGAATGAACTTCCAAACTCCATGTGATCTGCAGAGTCCCTCTGCACCTTTAAGAAAAAGCTAAAGACCCAGCTCTTTCATGAATACCTACTAACTTAATGATGATGGTCTCCATATTATTGATGATGATGATGGTTGTGACGATGGTTTTTGTTTGATAACGACGACTTATAAGATGGTTTCTATACTGATTAGAGCTCTCAAGAACTGCCCTCAATGTTGTGCTTTGCCTCTGGTCACTTCCTGTCAGCACCTGTGTGTCCAATCAGACTCAAAGCTGATCGTTTGCTCTTACTGACATTGTTCCCTTTTTTCTAGATCCTTGCTTGTGTTGTTCTTACTCTCTGATGTACGTCGCTTTGGATAAAAGCGTCTGCTAAGTGAATTGTAGAATTGCCTGGACGGACAGTTTCTGGTGGTCTGAAAAAAATGGAAACCTTCATTTGATCTACTATGTCTCTGTGATGGCAAGAGCCACAAAGGGGTAATATCACTCAGGTTATTAGTTGTTCACCAGCACATGTTTATTTAGCAGTCAACAATACAAACAGCTTACAAACTTAGTTTGATTTATTATGAGCTTATTATTTCATTTAGTCTTTCATTGTTTAGATCAGGGATGTCAAACATACGGCCCGCGTGCCGTATCCGGCCCGACAGCAGGTTTCATACGGCCCGCGAGACGTTTTGGGAAGAAGGGGGAAATGTATAAAAATATATTTTGAGATTTTTTATAAATTAAATACTTGTAACACTTATTTCCCCCGAATTGTATTAAAATACTATGTATAATGAGCAACGTAAAGGTTGATATCATGATAAGAAAATTACTTAATTGGGGCACTTTGAACTATCTTCTCAGCAGGGAGAAGGCCTATCATAAAAAAGACGAGTGGCCGAGCGCACAAGCTGCTCCTGCATTACGCTAATCAGCAAACAGGCTGAACACCTGAGAGAGGTGACACAGAATGCAGGTTTTCAAGAGAGATCGAAGGGGTGATATTTCTTTAGTTTGATTTGCTCACAAGTTGCCAGAATTGTATCAGAGCCACGGGACTTAACGACAGACACACCGCTGCACTTCGCGCACATCCTGATGGTCTTCAGTTCTGTCCACACTTCTTTCCAGTTTCTCCTGTCTCGACTGATGTAAAACAAAAGTTTTACTAATAATAACAAAGCTTCCTATGGAGTGAGCCACAAAGAGCGGCTCTTGCAAATAAAAAACAATCCTCTCTGTCCTGCGTAACGGCCCAGACCGTCTCCTCACATCCAGACTAAGTGTAGGTTGTGGTCACCGGCGTTGAGCCTGATGATAGACTTATTTTACCTCTGGTTATTGTAAAAACAGTAAATTAAAATGAATATTAACTGATTTTAATTACAGATGGTTCATTTTTAGGTCACTCAGAGGTGAACGTGTTGATCACCTAAAAGTTTCAGCGCGACATCACTTCTAAATGCAGTAGACTGCTGCCTTTATCACCAGCCCTCATCAGACTGTAAATATGTAACTATTACTGAACATTTCATTCTTTTTTTGTAATTCAACTTTTTATTTTAATTTAACATTCAACAAACAAAACAGACAGCATTGTTGTTGTACAATAGTATGCCCAAAGTCCCATAACAACTGAGTACATAATTGGAACCAAAATAACAATTCAGTAACCACAGTATACACAGTACCACATCTTTATCATTACAATGCACCAATGGTACTACATGTATAAGCAAAAAAGTGGCCCCATAACCTCTGGAAGTTCTCACCTTCATTATTGATTCTGGCTAACACTTGTGTATAAGACACAGTTTCTGACATAAGTTCCATCCATTGCTTAAATTGTGGGGGGGACGTACTTTTCCATAATCTAAGGATCAATCGTGCGGCCATTACGACCCCAACGTTTATCACGACAAGGTCATATTTCAATACTTTGGTCAATTCAGTTTGATCCCCTAACAGGCAAATCCTTGGTGATTTAGGTATTGTCATACCCAACCCCGAACATTTCATTCTTATCCAAAAACGATATCACGCACAGGCTGTCCGATCATACAGAGGTCCGCTGGTTTAACTGTGGAGCAGCGCTAAAATTCTTCCTTGAATTACGCACGGAGATGGCACAGATTCATGGCGCATTAAAAAGTCAGTGACAGAGTTAGATTACGATAGTGCGGACAAGTAGAAGAACGGACTGCCAGGCTCATATCAGAAGTCGTTTACTTAGTTGAAGAACATGCACTCCACACGGAGCTGATCAGACTGCAGTGCGCAACGCTGAAGGATCAATTCAAGTCTGTTGGTTTGGAAACATGTTATCATTTTATAATGCCTAATACTAAAATATCCGAAGATGACTTCGGTCTTTGCATCAAAGACACTCTGTTTGTTTGTGACAACTTATTAATGTGAGCAGGTTTTATCTGTAATGAAATATGAAAGATATGTCCTTTAGCACTCACATCAGGCAAATTTCAAGAACAGCCTATTTTCACCTTCGTAATATATCCAAGATCAGGAATATCCTGTCGCAAAATGATGCAGAAAAACTAGTTCATGCATTTGTTACCTCCAGATTGAATTATTGTAATTCTCTTTTGTCAGGGTGCTCTGGTGGGTCTCTAAAGACTCTTCAACTAGTCCAGAATGCTGCAGCTCGTGTACTGACTAGAACTAGGAAAAGGGACCACATTACTCCTGTCCTGGCTTCTCTGCACTGGCTCCCTATACAGTCTAGAATAGAATTCAAGATCCTTCTTCTCACTTACAAAGCTCTAAATGGCCAGGCACCATCTTATCTTAAGGAGCTACTAGTGCCATACTGCCCCTCGAGAATCGTCTTCCAGCCGGGGTCCGGGAGGCAGACACAGTCTGTATTTTTAAGAATAGACTTAAAACTTTCCTTTTTGATAAATCTTATAGTTAGGGCTGGTGCTGGTGTAGACCAGCTCTTAGTTATGCTGCTATAGGCTTAGACTACCGGGGGAACTGGCACCTTGAGCTCCTCTCTCTCTCTCTCTCTCTCTCTCTCTCTCTCTCTCTCTCTCTGTGCATATACAGTACATCATATTACTGCATGTATCTATCTGTAAATCTCAGTCACTAACCACCTACTTTCCTGGGAGCTCTTGAGCTCTCTTAGGCTCCTCGAGATCGTTGGATGACGGCCTGCCAGAACAACCCCCCCCTTTTACCACACTCAAGACAGTTGAAGGGTTTCTCTCCTGTGTGAACTAACATGTGTCTGGTCAGAGTTCCTCTTTGGGTAAAACTTTTACTGCAAAAAGAGCAGCTGAAGGCTTTCGCTCCTGTGTGAACTAACATGTGTGACTGCAGACTCCCCTTTTGTCTAAATTGTTTTCCACACTGAGAGCAGCTGAAGGGTTTTTCTCCCGTATGCAGAATCATGTGTATAGTGTGTATCTCTTTGTCGGTAAAATGTTTTACCACACTCAGAGCATCTAAAGGATTTCTCTCTGTGAATTGCCATGTGATATGTCAGACTAGCCTTATAGGTAAATCTTTTCTCACAGTGAGAGCAGTGATATTGTTTCTCTCCAGTGTGAATCTTCATGTGTTTGGTCAGATTTCCCTCAAAACTAAACCTTTTACCACACTCAGAGCAGCTGAAGGGTTTCTCTCCTGTATGAACTAAAATGTGTTGGGTTAAGACTCCTTTTTGTTGAAATGCTTTACTGCAAAAAGGGCAACTGAAGGGTTTCTCCCCTCTGTGAATTGCCATGTGATATGTCAGACTGGCCTTATGGGTAAATACTTTCTCACATTGAGAGCAGCTGAAGGGTTTTTCTCCAGTGTGAATCATCATGTGTCTGGTCAAATTTCCCTCCTCCAGTCCTTGAAGCTGTTCTTTTTGTTCTGTTTTTCTAAAAACCCATAACAAAAAGTTCTTAACAGAAGAATGGCTAGTTCATCTATAAATCATGTCTCAGGGCCCCTCCCCCCTCTGGCTGCACTACATGGACTATTCCATCATGACCCTCAGGTCTTATGCTGCATTCAGGTGCTGCTCGGGTGCTCCAAGTTTCCGAGTTAGGAAGTCGTTCTTCCGACTTGATTTTAGTTCAGAAAATCTGAATGTTGGGGCGCTGGTGGAGCAGTGGTTGGTGCGCGCACCCCATGTATGGAGGCTGTCGTCTCAAGCAGACGGCCCGAGTTCACATCCCACCTGTGGCTTCTTTCCCGCATGTCATTCCCCACTCTCTCTCCTTGATTTCCGACTCTATCCACTGTCCTATTTCTCCATTAAAGGCACAAAAAGCCCAAAAATAAATATTTAAAATAAATTAAAAAAAAAAAAATTAAATCTGAATGTGGTAACAACAGCAACAACGCGTTGATGCTACAAAGAAGATCAGTGAAATGTTACTGTTACAGTTATATCTGGGCAAAAAGTTGATGGTCAATACGTCAATTATTAAAAAGTATGTTAACATTAACTAAACATATTTTGCCCCTTATGTGATGACGTCAAGTCGGGAAGTCGAGCACCTCATTTTTTTTCGAGTGACGAGTTGTTTTTCCGACTTGAGCAGGTGTTCATGTGCATTTTACAACTAAGAATCTTGTTTTTCCGATGTGTCCGACACCACCTGAATGCACCATTAGTTGACAACGTGTTTAAAGGGATACTTCAGCCATTTGCATTAAACTTTGTATCATTAGAAACCTGGTAGTATTTTTGAATGGTCGTGCATCCTGCTAACAGGCTCTATGGAGAAAGCTGATGATGCCGAAAAAAACTGAAATGGATGAAGTGGATTTTGAAGGTCCTCGAATCGGATGTTCGTGGCTATCTCTACGAGCTGCAATATTGTGGTGAGACGACTGCTGCAGACAGGCCTGACTGGTAGGTCAGGGGTGGACTGGCAGTGTCGGTGCTCTCACTGTTTGCCTGTGGACACAGACATAGAGTCTGTTTTCTGACAGGAATTTCCAAGATGCCAATTCCTTCTGGAAGAAATCTCTGAATCAGTTGAGGAAACGGCCGTATGTGTTGTAGTAAATGTCTGTAAATAGAGGACCTTAGTGGGAGTGGCCTGCGTTGCTGTGCATTCTGGGAGCTGGTGTCTTGCATCCACATGAGCCAAAAAGACACTTTCTGCCTTTTCTTGGTCAAGAAGGCAACAACTTCAAAATGTATTTCACATTTCTACATATATGACCCAATGTCAATACAGATTCATGTTTCATGGTGAAGTATCCCTTTAAAGAAATGATTGACACTGCATCACAGAGAGAGAAAAAAGAGACTAGAGCGAAAGAGATAGAAAGTAACAAACAAGCCAGTATGAAGTGAAGCTTATCTAGCAGTGCAGAAAAAAAGGATGTAGAGGGAGGAAAAAGAGAGGTCGATGTCCAAGCTGCCAAAAGTTAGAACTTTTTTTTTACAACAGTAGGCAACCGGCGGCACAGTGCTGCCCCGAAGTCCTGTGACGTCATGAACACAAGATTACAGATTACTACAAGTGGAGACGATGAAATAAAGAAACACACACAGGAGATAAAGGAGATGAAGAGAAATACAGAGACAGAGAGGATGAAGAGAAATACAGAGACAGAGAGGATGAAGAGAAATACAGAGACAGAGAGGATGAAGAGAAATACAGAGACAGAGAGGATGAAGAGAAATACAGACAGAGAGGATGAAGAGAAATACAGACAGAGAGGATGAAGAGAAATACAGACAGAGAGGAAGAAGAGAAATACAGACAGAGAGGATGAAGAGAAATACAGACAGAGAGGAAGAAGAGAAATACAGACAGAGAGGAAGAAGAGAAATACAGACAGAGAGGATGAAGAGAAATACAGACAGAGAGGAAGAAGAGAAATACAGACAGAGAGGAAGAAGAGAAATACAGACAGAGAGGATGAAGAGAAATACAGAGACAGAGAGGAAGAAGAGAAATACAGACAGAGAGGAAGAAGAGAAATACAGAGACAGAGAGGATGAAGAGAAATACAGACAGAGAGGATGAAGAGAAATACAGACAGAGAGGAAGAAGAGAAATACAGACAGAGAGGAAGAAGAGAAATACAGACAGAGAGGATGAAGAGAAATACAGAGACAGAGAGGATGAAGAGAAATACAGAGACAGAGAGGATGAAGAGAAATACAGACAGAGAGGATGAAGAGAAATACAGACAGAGAGGAAGAAGAGAAATACAGACAGAGAGGATGAAGAGAAATACAGACAGAGAGGAAGAAGAGAAATACAGAGACAGAGAGGAAGAAGAGAAATACAGACAGAGAGGATGAAGAGAAATACAGAGACAGAGAGGATGAAGAGAAATACAGAGACAGAGAGGATGAAGAGAAATACAGACAGAGAGGATGAAGAGAAATACAGACAGAGAGGAAGAAGAGAAATACAGACAGAGAGGATGAAGAGAAATACAGAGACAGAGAGGATGAAGAGAAATACAGAGACAGAGAGGATGAAGAGAAATACAGACAGAGAGGAAGAAGAGAAATACAGACAGAGAGGATGAAGAGAAATACAGAGACAGAGAGGAAGAAGAGAAATACAGAGACAGAGAGGAAGAAGAGAAATAGAGACAGTTTTGTAATCTCAACAACATTATCTTTGTTTCCATCAGTAAATCCTCTCTTACTGTTTCTTTTGAGTTCAGGCCTATAAGAGCTGCAGTTGAATGTGAACAAACAACAACTCTCTCTGGTCTTACCTCCTCCAAACTCCTTCTTCAACCATCTCTCAGCTCTTCTTCCTCATATAGACGAGGAGTTTGCAGAATGATGTGATGCTGATATTACGTCAGAGGAGCTCAAAGAAGCAGTAGATAGTCTTTCTTTGGATAAGTCACCAGGATGTGAACTTTTAGAAACATGTTTGGATATTCTTAGAAAGTCCATTTTCTCTCATGTTAAAGGAAGCTACTGACAATAAGACATTCCCCCACACTATGAAACAAGGCATCTCTGTCTTTGCAGACACGGAGAGTCTGGCTCGTTTCTTGAGGAGTCGGGCCGTTCATTATTGCACACAGAGCTTAAACTGTACATACACTTCAGATACTGACTCGTTTAGAGCAGAGACCAGCATCAACAACGTGACCGAGCACGATAAACGACTTTCCATCTATAGTACGACGATCACAGAGACCGTTTGTACTCGTCAACATAAAGACGACTTAATCAGACAGCTCGGCTGATCGCTGCGATGTAACGCTAAAGTGATCACATTAAAACATGCCATTGAATCTACCCTACTGTGATTGGCTGAATAGGAAGGAGACATCTGATTGGCTACAGACATTTCCATTTGTGAATCAAACCACGGCAGGAGAGTCTCAAAAGTCCCACACACAAATGCAGCGAGGTTCACACATGACAAACAGTTTGTAAAGGCAGACTGACAAGACAAGATCCAAATGTGTTTTTTTAATATATATGTATATCACACATTTGTGGATTTCTATTAAATATCAAACTATAAATATTTGTGTGTGAATCTTGTTTTTTATTTGTGTATATTTTTACATTTATATACAATGCTAAATATTTGTGTGTATTGAAAACTATTTTTGTGGATAGAGTCCTTATAAATCACAAAATACATTTGTGAATCCTTCTGTGTGCATTCATGAAACTTGAGACTGATCTAACTCCATACTAAACAGACTCAGCTTCCTCTGATTGTCAGTTGACAAGGTAGAGACGTGCTGATTGGCTGGAGGCTGAGGCGTAAAGACTCTGTCAAAATTTGTGGTTGTAACTCAAAGCTTGTGCTTGTACCTTCAGGATCGCACGAGAAGATAGGGAATTTGTGCAATCTGAACTGTGAGCACAAAATCATTACACATCTTCACATTTGCACAAAATGATTTTACAAGTAACCTTTCAGGAGTTCAAAATATTATTTACAGGCAATTGATCCCATACAGCAGCCCTTCCTTTTTTTACAGACCACTGCAGGACAACAGACTGCCTCAAACACTTTCATCAACTTCTATCATCACACAATATATCTGATATCAAAGCAGTAAAGGATCACCTGACACAATAAACAAGCTTCCTTCAATAAAATGTGATAAAGCTGTGACCTTTGAGTCCCTGTTGCCATGGTGATTATTAGACTTTGGTATTTCCTGGTGTCAGGAGACTTGACTTTGACGTTGTCCTGTTGAGACGCAGATTAGTTCTCCGTGTTGAAGGTAAGAGACACTTTTTATACTGTTTGAAAAACTCTTTTAATTTAAGTGTAAAAAGAGCTGTAAGCTAACAGTTAGCCACCGGATTCATTAGCTGCTCTGACTAAAGTAGAAGTGAAGGACACACAATGATCCTCAGTCCTGATGCTAACCATGCTAACATGCTAACAGGTCGATTAAAGACGAGCCCGCTCTGGAAGTTTCTTTCATTGAGTTCATCACTTTATCTTCTGTAATTGAAATGTTTGAGTGATTATCATTTTGATTTTAACATTTTTCTTAATTACGTTTTCTTTACAGTGGAACATATTCATAAGAAGTTGTTGTAACTCTCTCAATCAGCTGACTGTGTTCTTGGTTAATCAATGACTTGTTGGGTTTGACTTGTTATTGTTTTATGATTCAAAGTCCTGCAGTGAAGCCTCCTCTGATAAGATAACACTTTATTGCTGTGTAGTGACCTTTTTTTTTTATAAATCCGGAAAATAGGCAGGGTCAGTTTTTGCCTGTGACCGGACCAACAAAGACATCAACATTTTAAACTCTAAATCTAACTGTCCTTTTTAAGTTCTAAGTGGTGTTTTAAAGCTTGTTTGTCTTTCTTCAGAGACTGGACCCAGGAGACAAACAAATTGAGCACTAAAAGCTTTATTCATCTTTCTCAGAATCCAAAGCAGTGAGCCGCCTGCAGACGACTGACTACGACAAATAATATCACACAATATATACTTATTTTGCTGAGGGCGTGGAGATGGTATCCGCCTCCTCCACATGGGCTTTATAGATCCATCTATGTCCCACATGGGCCTGATAGCTCTAACTATGTCCCACGTGGGCTTCACAGCCCCAGCCATGTCCCATACATTGCCACATGCTATTTTCAGAAGTTAGCAGTCAAAAAAAAACAACTACTGCAATGTCATGTCTTCTTGATAAATGGGGTATATATCTGGCCAACCATCTTGTGACCGGACATCGACACACCAACATAGCATGTATGGCAGGTTTTCTTGGAATGATGGTCCTTTTTCTTGTATTTGTCTCTCCTTCACCTCTCGTAAATGTCAGGTTAGCCTAAGATTTATTACTTAATTACCCCAAAAGCAAACTCGTATGAAACTTGAGACCTCACTCTTTGACCATGCAAAATTTCATCTCAGCATTGACTTTTTTCACTCTATCCTTGATGAGTTTCACTTTGTAGGCTCAGTTTGAATTCATGTGCACATGTGCCCTTCTGCATTTCATCCTTAGTTGATTACGTTATGTTTATAATATACAACCCTCACACTATTATTATTTATTTATCTAATTTGGATAATATGTGTCTTTTAGTTCATTATTATACTGAAATACTATTACGATTATTCATGACCATTTTATATAAATGTTGATTATAAGGAATATAAATACATGCCTTCAGGTGGGACACGACAGATGCTAGAGGATCAATTCAAAAAAGTTCAATTCATAAAAGTTTAAATAAAATCATTTAAATTCATCAAATTAGAACAAGAAGGAGATGATGACAGATCTTAAAAAAGAGTGATTCATGTCCAAGTTACAGACTGTGCAGCGAATACATTCAGAACCTACAACTAATTTCATACTTCAGCTGGATAATCAGTCTAACAAGAACAGAACATCTGAGAGTAATAAATCATCTACTATAAGAGAGAACAGAAGATTAGATCATAACACCAGGTGAACCAGGTAGATGTGATGTTTGTAGACTGACAGTGAGGTGGTGATGATGATGATGATGAAGGTGAACCAGGTAGATGTGATGTTTGTAGACTGACAGTGAGGTGATGATGATGATGATGATGATGAAGGTGAACCAGGTAGATGTGATGTTTGTAGACTGACAGTGAGGTGATGATGATGATGATGATGATGAAGGTGAACCAGGTAGATGTGATGTTTGTAGACTGACAGTGAGGTGATGATGATGATGATGATGATGAAGGTGAACCAGGTAGATGTGATGTTTGTAGACTGACAGTGAGGTGATGATGATGAAGGTGAACCAGGTAGATGTGATGTTTGTAGACTGACAGTGAGGTGATGATGATGATGATGAAGGTGAACCAGGTAGATGTGATGTTTGTAGACTGACAGTGAGGTGATGATGATGATGATGATGATGATGATGATGATGATGAAGGTGAATCAGCAGCTTCTTCTCTTTGTTTCCTCAACAGCTGAAGATCTTTGACTGGATGTGACTTCAGCAGCTGAACTCCATCAGTGTTGTTGTAGTGACAGAGTGCAGCTCTCCCAGCAGGGGGCGCTCTGCTATGGATCAGTGTGAGGACACAGAGGAGGGAGTCCCTCCCTCTAAAACCTCTCTGTGTGAGGAACATGAAGCTCTGAGGTGAGGATCTCTAACTGTCCATGACTCTTCTCCATGTCACAGCTCAACACTCACATCACTCCACCTTCATCATCATCATCATCATCATCATCATCTTCATCTTCATCATCATCATCATCATCATCATCATCATCACTGTCTCATCTGCTGCTCACAGTAACTAATAATGTTCTTTTTTTGTATCAGGATGCAGAAACAGAGACCAGACTCTCCTGGACCCAGCTGTGTGTCCATGAAGAGTGACCGGTCTATGGGTCGCCCTGTGAACTTTAAAGCTGGACATCCTGCTGATGGAAGGTGAGATCTGAAATTGACAAAAAGCTCTGTTCTGCTTTTCTGTAGGCTCACTCTTTCATCCTCAGCCATTTACATCACTCTCAGTCTTCAGTCCATGTTCACCTCTTCCAGTTTGTATTTGAACCCTGACCTGCCTGAAGGCTGTACAATGTGGAAAAGAATCATTTTATTGTAGCTGTGAGTCCATTTATTCCTGCATTTGGGTCCTTCACTGCACCCTATTTCCCCGACCCTGTCAGAACTTAACCTGCCTGACACAGAACCAGCCGACAGTGTGATGGACTTTATGACTTCAAAGCAAAAACAGCCCTACTAGAAAGAAGCTAAATATTCTTAGACAAAGTCAAATTGTCTCAAGCAAAATAAACCTGCCAAAATAATAGGCCAAACCTTAAAACAAGACTAATCTGAGGAAAGATTTATTTTTGGGCTTTTTGTTCTGTTATTTAGAGACGGGACAGTAGATAGAGTCAGAAATAAAGGAGAGAGAGAATAGGGAATGACATGCAGGAAAGGAGCCACAGGTCGGATTTGAACCCGAGCCAGCCGCTTGGAGGGCTACAGTCTCCCTGCATGGGACACGCACACTAACCACTAGGCCACCAGCACCCCAATTAAAGCATTTTTAATGAATGAACATTTTTGTTTTTCCCTCAGGTAGAATGAAAGTCCTCTCCTTCCTCACTCCCAATGATGACCAAAACAAACAGATATACTGTCCACAATATCAGATTTCATTCACTGAGAGTCTGCTTCTGCACGTCCATTTTAAAGCATGCACCATCAAGGATGGGAGCCACGGTTTAAAAACTGTGATTAGAGGATTATGGTCCACGAGGTGGATGTTAGATGTCCTGACTTTGTCCACAGCCCAGATCCTAACTCTCATGAGGTTCTGCTGGTGAGATGTTGGGCATTGAAAGATTCAGGTCAAGTTCACTAACCTACCTGGTCCATACATCCTGCTGATCCAGCTGACCATTGTACTGATATCTGACTACACTTTCTCCTGGACTACATAGTTTAATACTTGATCCTTGTTTAAGTGAATGGTACCTGAGTCTAGCTGAGGTACGTTTAGTACATCAGGGATGATGTCATGGTGGTATACTGAACATTTGGTCCAGTGATCTTGGCTGGACACTGGTGAGCAGATGTATCATGAAGACTGCAGACAAAGATCTTCAAAGCTCTGGAGTGTTTTTTTTTACAAAACTTGTAGGATCCATATACTGGACTTACTCACAATATGAAAACTACTGTGATGGTGCAATCAGCACTTATTCCCATCTGAAGTGATGTCAGTCTGAAGACTTTGTCCCAGAAGTGAGTTCCAGGGTGAGGTTCCTGAAGTTGTTATGGACAAGTCCTTGATCTGGATCTGTTCCGTATCCTAATAGTAGTTGCTGATCAGTCTCTAAATGTACTATGGGAGGTAGAGCCTTCAGTTCTCAGGCTCCTCTCCTCTGGAATCATCTTCCAGCCGGGGTACGGGAGGCAGACACACTCTGTATTTTTAAGAATAGACTTAAAAGTAACTATACATTTTATCGTCAGGGCTGGCGCTGGTGTAGACCAGCTCCTAGTTATGCTGCTATAGGCTTAGACTACTGGGGGAACTGGCACCTTGAGCTCCTATCTCTCCCTCCCCCTCTCTCTCTCTCTCTCTCTGTGAGATCATATTACTGCATGTTGCTATCTGTAAATCTCAGTAACTAACCACATCATCTTTCTGAGCTGTGTTTATGTTTAAGTTGTCTTCTGTTAACTTTAATTTCATCTGTCTAAAGAATTTGAGGACAGACACATTGTTGGCTGTATTCTGAGTGAGATACTGTTCTAATAGAAACAGAGAGAACTGTGGAAAACTTCAGCTCTGCCTCCTGATTATTGATTATCCATCTGCTAGTTTGAACTGGAACAATCTGATTAAAAATGATCTTTGTTCTAAATGCTTTCATTAACCAGCTGTTTGTTTGTATCAGGATGCAGGAACAGAGACCAGACTCTCCTGGACCCAGCTGTGTGTCCATGAAGAGTGATCGGTCTAAACTTCATCCAATCTTCTTTAAAGATGGACTTCCGGCTGATGGAAGGTAAGAATTAAAAATGAAGTAAATGTTATGTCTCTGTTGTTCAAAGACTCATATCTTGGCTCAGAGTTTCATTATATATATCTTGTTGTTTTCTTGTGTAATATGTCCTGTTACAGAGTTCAACAGGAGAGCTCCAACATTCACAGAGATCAACCAGACCAGCAGAATCCAACAGACCTGGACTCCATCTTTATGGTGTGTTCAACACACTGTTAATTAATACACTACCATTACAATAATTTAATTCTAAGTTATTGTTCTGTTTAGACCAGCTGACCTTCAGACTGACAGATGAAACACATGTTGAGTTCTACCAGTTCATATTAAATATCCAGTGTCTCCTTCTGTTCCAGCTGCTGGAAGAGAACATCGTCACCTTTGTGAAGAACGAGCTGAAGAGAGTCCAGAGGGTTCTGAGTCCAGATTACCCAGAATGCTTAGAGAGTCAGAGTGAGGATGAAGAGCAGGGGAGAAGCTGTATAGAGGCATTTTTGAAGATTACTCTGCACTTCCTGAGGAGAATGAAGCAGGAGGAGCTGGCTGACTGTCTGCAGAGCAGTAAGAACATTTTAACAGATTTAGTATTTTAGAAAAAGGACAAAAAGGTTTAAAGTTCCAAACTCAGATAGTCATGTGATCTATATCAGGATCTGTTCATTGATTTCAGTTCTTTCTTTTTTCAGGGACAGTCACTGCAGAGTGCCGGCGTAAACACAAATCTAACCTGAAGGAGAAGTTCCAGTGTGTGTTTGAGGGGATTGCTAAAGCAGGAAACCCAACCCTTCTGAACCAGATCTACACAGAGCTCTACATCACAGAGGGAGGGACTGGAGAGGTCAATGATGAACACGAGGTCAGACAGATTGAAACAGCATCCAGGAAACCAGACAGACCAGAAACAACCATCAGACAAGAAGACATCTTTAAAGTCTCACCTGGAAGAGATGAACCAATCAGAAGAGTGATGACAAAGGGAGTGGCTGGCATCGGGAAAACAGTCTTAACACAGAAGTTCACTCTGGACTGGGCTGAAGACAAAGACAACCAGGACATACACTTCACATTTCCATTCACTTTCAGAGAGCTGAATGTGCTGAAGAACAAAAAGTTCTGCTTGGTGGAACTCGTTCATCACTTCTTTACTGAAACCAGAGAAGCAGGAATCTGCAGGTTTGAAGAGTTCCAGGTTGTGTTCATCTTTGACGGTCTGGATGAGTGTCGACTTCCTCTGGACTTTAAAAACAACGAGACCCTGACTGATGTCACAGAGTCCACCTCAGTGGATGTGCTGCTGACTAACCTCATCAGGGGGAAACTGCTTCCCTCTGCTCACCTCTGGATAACCACACGACCTGCAGCAGCCAATCAGATCCCTCCTGAGTGTGTTGACATGGTGACAGAGGTCAGAGGGTTCACTGACCCACAGAAGGAGGAGTACTTCAGGAAGAGGTTCAGAGATGAGGAGCAGGCCAGCAGAATCATCTCCCACATCAAGACATCCAGAAGCCTCCACATCATGTGCCACATCCCAGTCTTCTGCTGGATCACTGCTACAGTTCTGGAGGATGTGCTGAAGACCAGAGAGGGAGGAGAGCTGCCCAAGACCCTGACTGAGATGTACATCCACTTCCTGGTGGTTCAGTCCAAACTGAAGAACATCAAGTATGATGGAGGAGCTGAGACAGATCCACACTGGAATAAAAAGAGCAGGAAGATGATTGAGTCTCTGGGAAAACTGGCTTTTGAGCAGCTGCAGAAAGGAAACCTGATCTTCTATGACTCAGACCTGACAGAGTGTGGCATTGATATCAGAGCAGCCTCAGTGTACTCAGGAGTGTTCACACAGATCTTTAAAGAGGAGAGAGGACTGTACCAGGACAAGGTGTTCTGCTTCCTCCATCTGAGTGTTCAGGAGTTTCTGGCTGCTCTTCATGTCCATCTGACCTTCATCAACTCTGGAGTCAATCTGATGTCAGAAGAACAAACAACATCCAGGTGGTCTAAATTATTCAGAGAAAAACCTGACCCAACACATTTATATCTGAGGGCTGTGGACCAGGCCTTACAGAGTCCTAATGGACACTTGGACTTGTTCCTCCGCTTCCTCCTCGGTCTTTCTTTAGAGACCAATCAGAATCTCATACGAGGTCTGCTGACACACACAGAAAGTGGCTCAAAGACCAATCAGAAAACAGTCAAGTACATCAAGGAGAAGATCAGTGAGGATCTGTCTGCAGAGAAAAGCATCAATCTGTTCCACTGTCTGAATGAACTGAATGATCGTTCTCTAGTGGAGGAGATCCAACAGTCCCTGAGATCAGGACGTCTCTCTACAGATAAACTGTCTCCTGCTCAGTGGTCAGCTCTGGTCTTCATCTTACTGTCATCAGAAAAAGATCTGGACGTGTTTGACCTGAAGAAATACTATGCTTCAGAGGAGGCTCTTCTGAGGCTGCTGCCTGTGATCAAAGCTTCAAACAAAGCTCTGTACGTGCTCACATAACTATCCAGGTTAACTGTAGTTCTCTTCATTCAGAAATAACAACTATAGTTTGTAATTGATTTGTGTTCTTCTGAATCCTCTTCAGGCTGAGTGGTTGTAACCTCTCAGAGAGAAGCTGTGAAGCTCTGTCCTCAGTCCTCAGCTCCCAGTCCTCTAGTCTGAGAGAGCTGGACCTGAGCAACAACAACCTGCAGGATTCAGGAGTGAAGCTGCTGTCTACTGGTTTAAAGAGTCCACTCTGTAGACTGGACACTCTCAGGTTAGTGTGCTGCTGATCCAGATTATTCCTCTAACATAATGTTTTCCTGTTGAATCATTTATTAAATGGACCTGTATGTTTCCACATTAAAGCTGTAAAGCTCTGAGCTCGTTCTATAGCTCTCAGTCTTTTAGTCTGAGGAAGCTGGACTGGAATAAAGAAAGTTAAATATGAAGTTTTTTCCCCACCAACAAACAAACCATGGATAATGTTTGGATCATAAAGAACTAAAAAATCTTTTTTTCAGATGAAACAGTTCAGAACTGTTTCTACATCACTGCTGACGTCAAAGCAGTCTGTGTGTTTATCTCATGCTCTGTCTTATCATCACTATTTGTCACCAGTGTAAATATTGATTAGTATCAGATTATGAAGTCTATTCTGTTCAGCTGCATGGTTATGACAGGATGTTACTGGTAAAACAGTGAAGAATGAACCAATGGATGTTAAGCATATTGTTTGTGTGTGTGTGTGCGTGCGTGCGTGCGTGCGTGCGTGCGTGCGTGCGTGCGTGCGTGCGTGCGTGCGTGCGTGCGTGTGTGTGTGTGTGTGTGTAGTCTGTCAAACTGTCTGATCACAGGAGAAGGTTGTATGTCTCTGGCCTCAGCTCTAAGCTCCTCCCCCCTGAGAGAGCTGGACCTGAGCTACAATCATCCAGGAAAACGAGGAGAGAAGCTGCTGTCTGCTCGACTGGAGGATCCACACTGCAGACTGGAGACACTGAGGTACAGACAGACACACAGAAGCTGTCTCACTCTTTCTGAATGATGAACTCTGCTTCTTGTCTGATGCTGGATTTAAATGAAGATGTATGAAATAGATTCTGATCTGGTTTCTTCCTCCAGGTTGGACCATAGTGGACTGCACAGACTGGATCCTGGTCTGAGGAAGTGTGAGTGTGTTTTAATTTCTCTTCATCAGAACACAGCAGCACATGTTGGAGTGGAGAAGAGTAAATGCTCTTGAACAATCAGACAGAGACTATGGCTTGTGAATCAAGGATCTGTTTATTTCTCTCGGAGAAGTTAATAACAATAACTTAGATTTAAATAGCGCCTTTCATGAAACCCAAGGATGCTTTACAAAGTGTGTGTGTGTGTGTGTGTGGGGGGGGGGGGGGGGGGGGGGGCGTAATGGGAGACAACAAGAGAGGAATAGAAAAACACAAACAGAGAAGAGAGAGGATAGAAACACTAGACAAACAGATGAAGGAGAAATGGAGTGGGTGATCAGCTGAGGGGAGTGTTAGATGAGGCTGAATGCTTTGCTGAACAGCTGGTGTTTGAGGAGGTTTTTAAAAATGACCAGGGGTCTCATTTATAAAAGAGTGCGTAAAATTCATACATAAAAATGTACATGTGCCAAAAACCCTGAAATGGCGTGCGCACAAAAAGATTCAGATTTATAAAACCGTTTGTACGCACACCTGCACGCAATGTTCCCTTTATAAATCACGATCCACCTGGAAATGTGCGCACGTAGATTAGTCCCATGTTCCGCCCTCTACATGCCCACATTCAACCATAAACGGTCAATGCAAAGCAGCTCGTGAATGAAAATGCATACAAACGAGGGGGCAGATCAAAGGTTTCCAGCGCTGGATCGCGAAAACGGAAGTTTAGACGAAGAAACGAAACTTTCTGACCCAGAAACAGAGGAGTTTGTGAATGAAGTGAAGGATAAAATGGACATATCGGTAATTTGCTGCAGCAGGAGGATCCCAAACTGAAGAAAATTCAGAGAATGACACCATGTAGCTGCTGCATTCACGCTGTCCTATGTGCCAAAACATCCACCGTTCATCATTACGCACGAGTATATCTGCAATGTTTACATGTTTACAGGACCCACACTGACTTCTTCATATAGTGGCAGAGAGGACACGTCAGTCAGCTTTCTCCCTCACTCTATCATATTATTAATCAAAGGTTTGATCAACGAACAAAAACTTTTAATTGTTGGCCACATATTTTCGTGGGCATCTCCGTCTGTACTGTGAATAATTATGATCAAATATATGGCTTAATGATCGTGTCAGAGATGCCCCGACTTAATGTCCACACTTGAATTATCTACAGAATAAATACATGCAGCTGATGAAGATGTGCTGAGTATGGAGGAGGTGAAATGTGTGAAGCCATCGCCATGTCTCTGTGCGCTCTGTGACGCAGTCATCTTTATTAAAACTAAAAATCACAATTGATGATAAATGCAAGATATTGAAATATATTAATGAAAACTGGAGGCTCTATGGTCTTTGTGTTAGTCTAATGTTTAACTCTACATCAGTGATTACATAAGTGTATAAGTCCGGTCCTCTGAGGTCCGTCCGGGATAATGAAGGCGAGACGGCACTGATGCGATATGTATGTGGAGGACTTTTATTTTATTTTTATTTTTATTTTTTATATATTGTCATAATGAAAGTTACTTATTGGAAACGGCTCACTACATGCGTGATTATAGCCTAAATAAAACCATCGGTTTGAATGATTCTGATGACGTGGATCTGTCAGTAAAGTTTGATATTTAGTGAAATAGGTTTGCTTTGTTGTTAAGGGAGCGAGCATTCTGCAGCATAAATGAGGCGGTGGTGTATTCTGAAGCAGAGGGGGAGAGAGGAGTGGTTCTGTCAACACACACAACAACAGGTATCAGGTTTCTGGTGTGCTCGTGTGATTTGTTGTGATGATGGTGCCGGTCAGACACTACAGTGGGGATAGCATGGTCAGTGTAAACAAACTTGCATCGGGCAGCCCTATGCACGTAGTGAGGACGGCGCAGGAGTCCGAAAGATTTAATGGAAGCAAGGTTGTCCGGAGAGAAGTGACAGGCGAGATTCCGGAGTTGCAGAGCGGAGTATGTTAGTAGTACCATGTCCGCAGCAGGGAGAGCAGCTGCTAGCCGCAGGCTGAAAGCCGCAAGCTACCGGGCACCAGCCGGGGTCAGGAAAACCGCAGGAATGAGAGCCAAACCAGGATAAGGAAAGGACCAATTTTGTGGCAGACGGGGGACCCGTCTGGACACAATCTGAGCAGGAGAGCAGCAGCCGACAGTCTGGTTGTCAGGCAGGCCTCTTCGCCGCCAGCAGCCGAGCCAGAGTAGGGGGGAAGCGGCAGCCAGCGGTAGCCAACAGGTGGCGGGCCGCCAATAAGGCAGGCGAGGGTCCAGTGATCACAGACTGGTGAGGATATCCTGATAGCTGTGCGAGAAGCTAACAGCTGATCGGCGGCTAGCGCTAACAGCTGATCGTCATAGATGGTGAGTAGCTGTCAGTTTACACAAACTGAAAGCAGCAGCAAAGTCGATCTGTTTGCAGACTGTTAGTAGAGGATAAGTAGGAGGGAGAAGCATAGATAGCACAAAATAAACACGATTTTTGTCACGGATCGTGAAGCGGCGACATACACGGCAGCGTCCTCGCTCAACCGGAACTTTTATAACATCCCAATCATCCTTTTATGGGCAATTACAACATGTGTGCTATATGAAGACCATTTCCTAGAAGTTTCCTGGACAGACAACTGGTCTCTTAACAGGAAAGAGAGAGAGTGTGTGTGTGTGTGTGTGTGTGTGTGTGTGTGTGTGTGTGTGTGTGTGTGTGTGTGTGTGTGTGTGTGTGTGTGTGTGTGTGTGTGTGTGTGTGTGTCTTGTGTATCAGAACATGATCTTATGACTTGGCTAAATTCAGAGGTTAGGTAACTATTGGTTTGTGCCTGCTGCTGTCCAGATTGTGTTTCTGTTATGATCAAACCTTTCAAACTACAACAGGATGGAAGTCACACAAAGTGATGATAAAAGTGAGGGTGATGGAAATTCATGAGAGTTTAAATATTAAATAAAAAACTGAAATAAAAGTGATAATCCAGTGAATAGAAAATCACCATTCATCACATCCAACAGAAATGTATATTTTACAACATGCAGTTTTTGTGACATTTCACATTTTGATGTTGGCTGCTGGCCGGCTGCTCGTAGTCGAGCTCGTGGAGCTCATCAACTTTAAAAACAGCAGAAATCATTTTTGATTTGACGTTCATTTTCATAAACATGTAAATATGCAGAGTCTCCAACATCAAGTTCTCTCCTCAAAAACATCCAGACGTGAATTCAGTGATGAAATAGTAACAGAATATCTTTAGAGACATAAGCTAGCTCTCCTCCTCGTCTTCTGGCTGTGCAGACAGTAAGGCACACAGTAAAGTCCACGATCACCATAGCACAGGCCAGCAGGAACATCCAACAACAATACACAAGTCAGCAGCAGGCCGGCAGAGACAGGCTAGTAAGAAAGCTAGTACCTGCAGCGGCCAGGTGGCCAGGTGAGGACGGGACGGTGTGGCCTACGCCTTAGACAAGCAGGGAAAAACTCACAAGGACTGAGTTGTCATCTGTTTCTTCAGATTTCGATCTGTTCATCCAGTCCAGTTAAATTTCAATTAAAACAAAAACATGTATGTTGTAGAGCCTAGATTGATGGAAAAGAAATGGTCTCCATGACTTCAGAAACACAGTTTAAAACTAGTTAGACAGGACAAAGGGACGTGGCACACTCCTGCTGCCATCACATTGTGTGTGACAGTGAAAGTGGAAATGAGGCTCCTGTTTGTGCTGAATGTGACCTCTGAGGACAGAACAGTTGGAGACAGCAGATGGTTCATAGATTCTTTGTGCTGCACTTTGATTAGTCAGACTTTATTCACTGCATGTGTTTGTTGATTTGGATCTCCATTCATCCTGGCTGCCATGGTAACTCCATTTGAACTTGATTAGAAGTGGATTATTACATTTCAGTGCTGTCAAACATCATTCAGTGCTGAATATGAACTGTAAGTTTGATTGACTCTCAGTAAGTAGGGGTGTAACGGTACACAAACATTTCAGTTTTGAAGCTTTGGTTTGGTACATTTTCACTACAGTAACGTTTTTTTTTCTTTATTAGGAACATTTATAATTTCCCTTTTACACATTGGACTAAGTGCAGCATCGACAGTTCAGACTTGTACACCTGCTCAGGTTACTTTTTAATAACATTTTAAATTAAACATAAAATAAACTTATGCTGCTTCCTTCAACCAAAAGAGTCTCCAATAAATAAAAGATATGAATGAAATAAAGTATTTTAGAATGAAATTAAGTAATTAATATAGCCTATATATAAAAGTATTTATTTTAAATTACACTGACACCTTTTAGTTTACTAAGCCAACAGTTTTTTGAATGCCCTTTGAGCACATAATAAACCTAATCACATCTGGGACAGTGTAGTTTCAGAACTATTAATATTTCCCTCTGTCGATATAAGAACTTCAATGGCATTTTTTATGGCTTTGGCCCGTTTAGAATTACTAACAAAAGGCTGTCTGTTTGTTCCTACTTACAGTGATGTTTACGTTCGCGTGGTGCCTTTTCAAGTGCTTTAATAAGTTGGACGTGTTGCCTGTGACGTACCCGATGTCCGCTGAACAACGACGGCACACTACTCTCGTCTTGTCAACGTCTCTTTGTCCATTATTGTGGGAATGGGGAGGGAGGTGTTCATTCTTTCATGCTGCAGGTTATTCTGCCACACAGACGTGTCTCCTCCTCCCCTTTTGCTCTTAGTTTGAGCGGGATCATCACTGAAAATGAAAACGAAACTTAAGAGTAAGTCCGTAAAAAGAACTCCATCCCGGTTATATGCAACTGTCCAGACCAACAGGACTCGAGGAACTAGTAATCTGCACAGTTTGCACGGTTTATGTTTGAACTTTTTTACAAGTTAATAACTAAAAGCTGTGTCCCATATCAGCGGCCGCAGCCTTCCTCCACCCTGAGGTGTGCTTCCGCTTTGCGGTCCGTGTGGGAACACAGATTAAAGCACTTTCGTTCCGCGCGTACTCGGATCAGTCCTGTACCGAAACGGTCCGGTCCGAGTACGTTTACCTTTACACCCCTATCAGTAAGTGTCAGTAAAGTTGTTGATGAATGAACAGATGATAACCTGCAGCTGTGTTGTGTCTCGTTCTCTCCATCAGACGCCTGTGAGCTGGAACTGGACACAAACACAGTGAACAGATACCTGAAACTGTCTGACAACAACAGGAAGGTGACACATGTGAAGGAGCTTCAGTCATATCCTGATCATCCAGACAGATTTAAACACTGGTGTTCTCAGCTGCTGTGTAGGACTGGTCTGACTGGTCGCTGGTACTGGGAGGTCGAGTGGAGAGGAAAGGTTTCTGTATCAGTGAGTTACAGAGGAATCAGAAGGAGAGGAGGCAGTAATGAATGTTGGTTTGGATTTAATGATCAGTCCTGGAGTCTGAGCTGCTCTGATGAAGGTTACTCTGTCTGTCACAATAACAGAAGAACAGAGATCTCCTCCTCCTCCTCCTCCTCCTCCTCCTCCTCCCCTGTCTCTAACAGAGTAGCAGTGTATGTGGACTGTCCTGCTGGCTCTCTGTCCTTCTACAGAGTCTCCTCTGACACACTGATCCACCTCCACACCTTCAACACCACCTTCACTGAACCTCTCTATCCTGGGTTTGGGTTCTGGTCTCCTGATTCTTCAGTGTCTCTGTGTCGTCTGTCGTTCTGAGAAACACTGCTGACTGAAGATCAGCTGACTCTGTTCACTCTGTCCAGCTGGTCTGTTTCATGGTTGGGGGGGCGTGATAATGGGGGGTGGGGGTGGTAATGGGGGTTAAATGTTCTACATTACAGAAAAACAATGGACCCCCTTCTTTAATGTCTGTATTGTTCTGATCTCACCAATAAAAAACAAGTGACAATTAAACAATTAAATTCCTCCTCCTGCTGTCTTGATATTGGCAGCAGGAGGAGGAGTCATGGCTCCAGATCTGTTACAAAGTGTAAACTTGTCTCTCAGGTGTCTTCCCACAGGCCCTGAAAACAGCAGTCATCAAGCCACTACTAGAAAAGAACAATCTAGACAATAATGAATAATTACAGGCCTATATCAAATCTTCCTCTGTTAGGTCAAATGATAGACAAAGCTGTGTTTCAGAAGTTAAACAACTTCTTGATATTGAAAGACTGTTTGGATGTCTTCCAGTCAGGTTTTGGACCAAACCGCAGCACTGAGACAGCTCTGGTTAAAGTGTTTCATGACATCCGTTTAAACACAGACAGAACCTCAGTCTAAGTTCTTCTTGGGTAACACTTTATATGAAGGTCCTTTAAATAAGCTGTTATTACCATCAAATCTGCTGTATAAGACACACTTTAAACCCTCAGGCATCAGTTTAATTTACTACCCTCTTAAGGCATTAAGGACAAAAATGTTCACTTCCAAAAATCTGCTATAAAAATAGAACAGATTAATTTTTTTTTTGCTTTTTTAGGTTAAATCTTTTGATCAACTTCAGTCCTGATCAAAACGATCAAATATTACTTTATTGGTATTATTCAAAAGTCTTGCAAGCCAAATTGCTGATACTGCTTGATTTACTTCTATTTTTGGTACTTTCTCTCTGGATGTATATAGTTTTATTACGGCTCCCTTGAGTAGCCACAAAAAAAGAAAAACAAGTCCATAGAGGCTAGCTTATGTAGATATAAGGTTTAAACTGTAATCTAAGAAATCAGAAGAATGTTGTACGCTGTATATGTACTTATGTCTTGATTATTTGTAATTGTATTGACAATGTACTATGGCACATTAAAAAGAAAATTTAAAAAAAGGTGTATATATATAAATAAAATAAGACAAGAAGCTTATTGGATGTGATTCTCAAACCATTAGAAAAATGGTCCAAGAAACTCTCAAAATGAAGAGAGCTAAATCAGTCAGACAGTTTCTCCTCAGGGATGATGTCAGCAGAACAACTACAGGCAAGAGGGACACAATAACTAAAGAGACAGAGGAGGCTACTGTCTGATACTTTACTTACTCTCCACAAGTAATATGTGTCAGAGCACCAACACATTTCCTATGCCTTCCTCTGGTCAGAGACCATTTTGGGTTGTTCCACCAAAAGAGAGAGACGTGTCAATGTAAGACACGTTAAATTTGTAGTTCATGGCAAATATAATCTACAAGCTGGGTATTGTAAACTGAAGAAGCATAGAAGAAATGTCTGACAGCACTGTCTGCAGCAGCCCAAAGGCATGTGTCTGTATATCCCTTGAACAGGTCTTCATGTAAAGTGGTGACCCTGCCCCAGGGATGGCAGGAGAAGGTGGAAATCTCAAAGTGGAGAGACTAAAGTGAGGTCAATCATTGTTAAAAAAGATGTTCCAATGCCAGAGGATGAGCATGTGGTACAATTCCAAAACAGGCTTTTTAACTTCAAGAGGCACCTTTTAAATATTCCCGAACCTCACTACTAAAGATGCCCTGATCCACACAGGTTTCTGTGAAAGTTGTTCTTGTAAATACTACAATAAAATCCAGTCAGTCCACTTTTGGAGGGTCACATCAGCAGGTGACCCTCCACACTGGTGTGCTTTATCTGGCCCTTCTGCACCATCTCCCCAGGTAGAAGGCACGACCCACTGCCAATATGGGCTCATTTGGACCCCATTCTTCAGAACACAAATCACAGTGACAGAGGCTGCTGCATCCAGATCGATTGCAAGTGCGGAAAGAAGCCAGGCGAGTTGTGTGTGTCAGTCAGTTGAAGAGAGAGAGAGAGAGAGAGAGACAGAGAGAGAGCGAGAGAGAGAGAGAGCGAGAGAGACGTTGCTGAGTGAGGTAGAGGAATATGTAACTTCACAAAGCTAATGGCTCTGCTCAGGTTAAAAATCTAGGCATCACTCAATCACATCAAAGCCTGTGTAAGAAAATACGTTTAATAATAAAAAGTGTAAAAAAAAAATTTACATTAAAAAATAGCAACTAGTTTTGCAATTTTTGCTTACTGCCGCAATTTTATTGCAAAAGAGCGTCTTAAAAACATCACAACATGCATTGCAACTTTTTTTGAAAAGCTGCAGCGAAATCAGCCGTTTTAGGCCGCAACAATCCCCCAAAAAAGTCCCCAAAATCCTGGAACAAAAACAATGTTTTTCACAAAGAAAAGAATTGGGAGCGATGTCAAATTAAAACTGTATAATCAAGAAGTGGAGAGAGCAAGACACTTTAAGTTTTTAGGGTTCTGGTTTGATGAGAGGGTTACATGGGCTGCATGTTCAGAAAGTTTGAAATGTTGTGAGGGGTTTAGTTGGAAGTGAGTGGGGGGGCAGACTGCTGTGAAAGCATACAGGATGAATAAGATCAGTATGAGATTATGGTTGTATTGTATATGGATCAGCAGCAAACACAACTCTTAAAAAACTAGATACTATCCAATATCAGGAATTAAGACTGTGTACAGGTGCTTTTAAAACAACACCAACACTGAGATCAGTCATTTGTTCAGATTCAAGTTCATCACTCATCAGTTTACAGTCATTCAGACAGCAGACATTTAGACAACAAACACTACACAGAAGTCAAATGATGTTTTTATTGGTACCTGTACACAAAGGCTTCAAAGGAAATGAATTAGCAGACAAGGTGGCAAAGGAGGCTACAAAAAATACTCAAATGGATTTGATAGTTAGCATTAGTGGAACAGAAGTGAAGAGCATTATTAAACAGAGACTGAAGGAAAAGGTGGCAAGACTCAGATTTGGACACACTGGATTCAATAACACATTGTTCAAAACAGGAAAACACAAATATGACTACTGTGGACAAGAGGAGACAGTGGAACATGTTGTTTGACACTGTCAGAAATAAAGTTTCAAAAGAAGACAGATGATTGAGAACCTGAAAGAAATTAAAGTCTTTATATGTGATGTTTTGATCCAGCAGATGTCGCCCTTGAGCACCAGCATGAAACCAAAACAACTAGCGCTGCGTTGTTGTGTTAGCATGCTAATGCTAGCGATCTTTATTACGCTCGTATCTTCACACTGCATGTAAATTTACCTGAAATGAGCGTGATCTAGAAACACAGTTAAGCAGTGAGTACAGTATGTTATTCTTCTTTTCTCTAGTCCCTCAATTAAACAACTTTTATACACGAGGGGAGGAGTCAGCCGGCCGTCCGGGCGATGTAAACAAACTGAAGATAGGACTCTGAAAACTCTGAAAACATCACAGACAGTGGGACTCGGGTGTTACACCCATTGTAGACAGTCATGACTCACAGAGTTATTTTCAGAGGATATACTTGATTTATATTATATTTAAGTATTTAAGCCTTTAAAGTATATTTAGATTTAATAGATATCTAACAAAATAACTTAGAAAATGAAGCTGTAGGACAAACTCGGTTGGTTGACAAGATATAATAGATTTTTATCTGGTTATTATTATTATTATTTACAGAAAGTTGTACATAATAGATATTTTGATCCACACTCCTGACCAGTAGGTGGCAGAAATGCACCAGTTCGTTGTTTGCCAACTGCCATAAAACCTTAAAGAAGAAGAAGATTTTTTTGATTTTTAAAAAATTCTTTATTTACATAATAAATCTAAACAGGCAAACTTCTAAATTCAATCAACAAACACATTCACATTAACACTCAGCCAAGACAGTTTTTGAACCTCAACTCTCCTTTTTCAGACACACAACACATTATTTCCTCATATCCCCACAGCTCCACGAACTTTTCCATGTTCCCCGTGGTCCTGTGGAAACAGAACTCAAGCCTTAGCCGGGCTTTAATGTTGCACCTCCACAAGGCCACCACATCAACATTAGGTCCAGTCTGTATCTTGTCTCGTCTTGTAATATAAATAGCTAATTTCGCTTCACCAATTCAAAAGTTCAAAAGTTGGCACTTCAATTTAGTTTCTTTTCTGTAACGGATTCCACTGATAAAAACAGGACCTGAAAAAACAACACCAAAAGAATTAAAAACACCAGTTAAAAAACTAAAAAAAACAGTAAGTCTGGTGCACTCAGAAAAGACATGAAACACATTCTCAGGCAGACCACAGAAAGGACATTCGTTTAAAATAACTGGATTAATAACAGATAAAAACGCATTAGCAGCAATAGCACCGTGTAAAATCCTCCACTGAAGGTCACCAGTTTGTTTTTTTAAAGGTGGTTTGTACAGAGTCCTCCACTGAGGGGCCTGCCCCCCCCCCCCCCCCCCCCCCCCCCCCCCGAGTCTGTCGGTCCACACTGAGACAGCTCGATCAGCCAGGTTCTTCTGGTTTATGTTTTTTACACAGTTTTTGTAAAGAGTCTTTTGGTCCACACTGTGCAGATTTAATGTTTCATTGTCTCTCACAGTTAGGAGGGGACCACTGAGCTCTGTGAACCCCGGGTTGTTGTGGAGGTCAGGGAACATGTCCGTGGGGTCAGGTTGAACCCCTCCCTCACTGTACACTCGGAGCAGGCTCTTCTCCTTAGCAGAGAGCTTCTGTCTCCACAGCTCCAGACTTCTCTGAACCAGTCTGGCAGAACGGACCCCCAACAGAGAACTCACGGCCTGGATGTCAGAGAGTGCTGGTCCCGCAGAGTCCACCAGTTGTTTCAGTGACACGGTCCTTGTGCTACACAGCGCCCCCATCAGTCCTGGTACGGAGCTGCAACACACATCCAGTCTGGCACCACAAACTAAAGGCCCCATCAACAACCAGTGCAGAGAGTTATATTTAAGTCGTTTCCAGTCAAATAATGTGCATGATTTAAAAACCCCTTGATAAAACCGAGGTAGCACACTTAACTTTAACATTTTTAAATCAGTTAAAAACAGAGCAGCATCCAGTCCCAGGTTATTTACTCGCCTGAATATGCAGCTGGCCACATCCCTCCACACTAAGTCAGGAGGTCCTGTTAGAAACTTCTGAACAAACTGTAACCTGAAGGTGGACAAGGCCCTGCCCCCCCTCCTCTCTGGATAAAAACAAAACACCCTGTGGCACCCAATGCAAACCAGTCCAGAAGAAATTAATCATTTTGCTCTGGATCTGAGCCAACAGACCTGATGGGGGGTCCAAACAGGCTAGCCGGTGCCACAGTAAAGAGGCTACCAGGTTGTTTAAAACCAAAACCCTGCCTCTGTAAGACATCTGGGAATGTAGCCATCTCCACTTTGCTAACTTGCTCTCTACTTTTTCTGTTATGTTTTCCCAGTTCTTTTTTACAACATTTTCCTCTCCTAAAAAGAGACCTAGGTATTTGAAGCCATCCCTTCTCCAGACCAGGCTTTGAGAGAGGACAGGGAGGCTTTCACGCCACACACCAACAGCAACAACTTCGCTCTTACTCCAGTTGACCTTGGCAGAGGACATAACAGAAAACTTATCACTTACACTGATTAATGTGTTTACATCTTGTTGGTCTTTTAATAAAACAACACCATCATCAGCATAAGCAGATAAAACTATATTGCTATTAAAACCAGGTAAAAGCAGACCATGAACAGTCGTACGGATCTTCTGAAGGAGGGGTTCCAGGGAGAGTGCATAGAGCATCCCAGACAGAGCACAGCCCTGCCGAACGCCCCTATGCACCCTAAAAGGAGCACACAAGCTACCATTAATCTTCAGCACACTCTCAATGTCAACATACAACACCTGGATCTTGGCAATGAGACCAGCGCTGAACCCAAACCTCCTCATAGTTTTCCAAAGGAAGCAGTGCTCAACGCGGTCAAATGCCTTTTCTTGATCTAATGAGATCAAACCAGTATTCAAGCCTAATGAACTGCAGACCTCCAAAACATCTCGAATTAGATAGATATTATCTATCATTGACCTGCCGGGCACACAGTACGTCTGGTCCCAATGGATGACCTGCTCCATAGCTTGTCTCAGGCGAGTGGCTAACGCTTTGGAGAGGATTTTGTAATCGGTGCAGAGGAGAGACACAGGGCGCCAGTTCTTCATCTCTAAGTAAGTTTCCTTTTTTAGGCAAGAGTGTGATGACGGCCCTACGGCAGGACAGCGTGAGTGAACCAGTAGCAAAACTTTCATTACACACATCTAGATAATCATGAGCCAAGATCTCCCAGTAGGCTTTATAAAACTACAGTGAGTCCATCAATGCCCAGGGCTTTGCGGCCCTGCATGCTCTGGAGGGCTGTATACAATTCACGTACATCCAGAGGGCGCTCTAACTGGGAGTTGGTCTCCTCAGAGACCTGAGGTAGTCCACTGCAGAACTCCTCCAACAGCTTAACATTCTCTGTGTACTGACTCTTAAACAATGACGAGTAAAACTGAACAGCTCTCTTCCTGATCTGGCCTGGTTCACTCAGTTCCTGCCCCGTGTCTGACAGCAGGGAGTGGATCAACTTCCTCTGCCCGTGTTTCCTCTCCAAGCTAAAGAAGAAGCTAGAGGGAGCATCCATCTCTGTGAAATTCTGGACTCGGGACCGGACCAGTGCACCTTTGGTGTCCAGCAGGTTGACTAAAGTCGTCTTTTTAGTTTTGAGGATTTCAATATATCCTCGATCTCCTGTGGACTCACTCATTTGTTCTAGTTCCACTACATCAGTCTCCAGGTCTCTAATAGATCTGGTGATATCACGTGTAATATTGAGAGTATGCTGTTGACACAGTCATTTAATTTGAATCTTTCCATGGTCCCACCACTGCCTTAGACAGGTAAACTCACTCTTCCTCTGTCTAAAACCAAAAATAATTTAGTGCTTCTCTAAAACTTTGATCAATAGTTAAAACTGAATTAAAATGCCAGTAGGCGCTTTTAGGTCAAATGTTTCTAATAAAAACATCAAGTGATCTGTAAAACCCACTGGTAAAATCTGACATGTTTTAAATATACTCAAATGATGCTTAAAACAATAAAAACGATCAAGACGAGCTAAGGAGATTCTGTTCTCATTAACGTGGGACCATGTGTACTGTCTGGAGCTTGTGTGCATCCTTCTCCATACGTCCACTAGGCTATGGGAAGAGATCAGCTGCTTCAGAGCCTGCTGGGACACTGGATGAGGCTCTGCATGGTTACGCTCTAAAAGCTCCTTTTCTGTACAATTAAAATCCCCTCCTAAAAATACATAATCAGATGACCCACATTCCTTCAATTTTTCAGTGACTTTTAAAAAGAAACGCTTTCTCTCTGCACCGTTGTTTGGAGCATAAATATTCATAAAAACATTAAATTATTATATTAAAATGCTCAAAAGCAGCTCAGACTAAAAGACACCTCCCCTGGATGACATGTTGCACCTCTAAAGACTTCGGGCGGAGCCGAGTTGGCCCGTTTAGGACACGCTTTAATGCCATGTCCCTCTTCACCACAACCGAAACACTTCATATTTGAGGACGTCGCAAACAAAACATAATCAAAATCTTCCACTCGCACATGAAAGCGGATATTAAACTCCTCATTACGGTTGTTCAATATCATGAACAGTTGCCTCCGATGAGAGACAACATGTTTCAACAGAGGCGATTTACAGCCAGACAAAACTTTTCTGATAGGAGACACCACCTTCCCATGTCTGGACAGCTCTCTGCACAGAAAATCATCACTAATAAACGGAGGGACATTAGACATAGTGATTTTTGTTGCAGGCAGAATCAGCGGTGTTACCTGCACAAACATCCCATTCACAAAAATACCAGACTCCACCAGCAGGTGTGTCTGTTCCACTCTCTCTACAAACAAAACAACAGATCCATTCATACAGTCCGTGAAGTCTGCAGCGCATGTCCGATCAGCTCTCCCACAGCCAAAGCAACATCCTCCACGCTGCACAGAGAGCTGGCACACACTTTGATGCCATGCTTCCGTGTCAGCTTGGAAAAAACCCTGCTGTTCACCATTGTGTCTCGAGACGCCGACCAGCCAGATAACACCTGATGACGTTTCACATTTACAGAAAGAAGTACAGCAACTCACTGCAACAGCTGATACTCTGATATTTATCATCCTCTCTGTCTCTGTATTTCTCTTCATCCTCTCTGTCTGTATTTCTCTTCTTCCTCTCTGTCTGTATTTCTCTTCATCCTCTCTGTCTGTATTTCTCTTCTTCCTCTCTGTCTGTATTTCTCTTCATCCTCTCTGTCTCTGTATTTCTCTTCTTCCTCTCTGTCTGTATTTCTCTTCTTCCTCTCTGTCTGTATTTCTCTTCTTCCTCTCTGTCTGTATTTCTCTTCATCCTCTCTGTCTGTATTTCTCTTCATCCTCTCTGTCTGTATTTCTCTTCATCCTCTCTGTCTCTGTATTTCTCTTCATCCTCTCTGTCTCTGTATTTCTCTTCATCCTCTCTGTCTGTATTTCTCTTCATCCTCTCTGTCTGTATTTCTCTTCATCCTCTCTCTCTGTATTTCTCTTCTTCCTCTCTGTCTGTATTTCTCTTCATCCTCTCTGTCTGTATTTCTCTTCTTCCTCTCTGTCTCTGTATTTCTCTTCTTCCTCTCTGTCTGTATTTCTCTTCATCCTCTCTGTCTGTATTTCTCTTCATCCTCTGTCTGTATTTCTCTTCATCCTCTCTGTCTCTGTATTTCTCTTCATCCTCTCTGTCTGTATTTCTCTTCATCCTCTCTGTCTCTGTATTTCTCTTCATCCTCTCTGTCTGTATTTCTCTTCATCCTCTCTGTCTCTGTATTTCTCTTCATCCTCTCTGTCTCTGTATTTCTCTTCATCCTCTCTGTCTGTATTTCTCTTCATCCTCTCTGTCTCTGTATTTCTCTTCATCCTCTCTGTCTCTGTATTTCTCTTCATCCTCTCTGTCTGTATTTCTCTTCATCCTCTCTGTCTCTGTATTTCTCTTCATCCTCTCTGTCTGTATTTCTCTTCATCCTCTCTGTCTGTATTTCTCTTCATCCTCTCTGTCTGTATTTCTCTTCTTCCTCTCTGTCTGTATTTCTCTTCTTCCTCTCTGTCTGTATTTCTCTTCATCCTCTCTGTCTATATTTCTCTTCTTCCTCTCTGTCTCTGTATTTCTCTTCTTCCTCTCTGTCTCTGTATTTCTCTTCATCCTCTCTGTCTCTGTATTTCTCTTCATCCTCTCTGTCTCTGTATTTCTCTTCATCCTCTCTGTCTGTATTTCTCTTCTTCCTCTCTGTCTGTATTTCTCTTCATCCTCTCTGTCTGTATTTCTCTTCATCCTCTCTGTCTGTATTTCTCTTCTTCCTCTCTGTCTGTATTTCTCTTCATCCTCTCTGTCTGTATTTCTCTTCATCCTCTCTGTCTCTGTATTTCTCTTCATCCTCTCTGTCTGTATTTCTCTTCATCCTCTCTGTCTGTATTTCTCTTCTTCCTCTCTGTCTGTATTTCTCTTCATCCTCTCTGTCTCTGTATTTCTCTTCATCTCCTTTGTCTCCTGTGTCTGTTTCTTTATTTCATCGTCTCCACTTGTAGGAATCTGTAATCTTGTGTTCATGACGTCACAGGACTTCGGGGCAGCACTGTGCCGCCGGTTGCCTACTGTTGTAAAAGAAAGTTCTAACTTTTGGCAGCTTGGACATCAACCTCTCTTTTTCCTCCCTCTACATCCTTTTTTTCTGCACTGCTAGATAAGCTTCACTTCATACTGGCTTGTTCGTTAGTTTCTATCTCTTTCGCTCTAGTCTCTTTTTTCTCTCTCTGTGATGCTGCGTCAATCATTTCTTTAAAGGGATACTTCACCTGTTGAAACATGAATCTGTATTGACATTGGGTCATATATGTAGAAATGTGAAATACATTTTGAAGTTGTTGCCTTCTTGACCGAGAAAAGGCAGAAAGTGTCTTTTTGGTTCATGTGGATGAAAGACAACAACTCCCAGAATGCACAGCAACGCAGGCCACTCCCACTAAGGTCCTCTATTTACAGACATTTACTACAACACATACGGCCGTTTCCTCAACTGATTCAGAGATTTCTTCCAGAAGGAATTGGCATCTTAGAAATTCCTGTCAGAAAACAGACTCTATGTCTGTGTCCACAGACAAACAGTGAGAGCACCGACACTACCAGTCCACCCCAGCTCGAGTCAGCTCCTCGTCCCCACCGCCACCGACAGTCAGGCCTCATGTACCCGCTAAGTTAATTATTATATTAAAGCTATAAAGCTGATAATCTGTCATGTGTGATGTGTATGAACACACGTCTCCACACTGCAGCAGCAGGTGATGAGCACTGACACGTTTCACTATCTCCCTCTGTAAGGGTTAGGGCTTTGGTTGAGTTTCAGTCTGAGGTAAAGAAGGAATGATAAAAAAATTAAAACACATCAGCAGGTTTGATAAAGGACATGTTAACCACCGCCGTCCTCATTCATGAACGTCCTGCTCCGACCTCCACCTCAGCGGAGAGGAAGTGTGGACAACAGGAAGATGACGACAAACAAACAAAGAAGAAGAAGAGGGGAGACACAAGAGGAGAAGAAGAAAGTAGTTTGGCTCGTTAAAGCGACAGAGATTTAAAGAAACAGTTTTCTCCTCTAAAAGGTGAAGAGGTCAAACTAACCTCAGTCTTCATCATCAACTAAACGAAGATTAACTTTTAATTTGGGGTTAAAACTCATTTAAACTCAGACAAAGACAAAAAAGGCCACTCATTGAACCAGGAAGATTAGACATGTGATGCACTCTGCAGCCTCTAGGGGGCGACATTACACTGTAACTGGTAACAACAGAGTCAAGATAATGAGCTCTTTCTCTCAACCTTTCTTTTAAAATGTTCATCCCTCCATCAGCAGAGTGACTCCTGTATCATGAATAAAGGTTCAGACTAATAAACAAAGGGTGTTTTGGTGTTTTTTAAGCCTTTATTTAGAGATAGGAGAGAAATGGAGGAGAGAGGGAACCGGGTACAGCATGCAGGAAAGGAGCCACAGGTCAGAATCCAACCTGGGCCGTCCGCTTTCGGGGACTTCAGCCTCTGTACATGGGCACCAAGCACTAAAGACTACCCGCACTCCGATCAGTCTCAGGTTTGGTAGAGCCGCCTGGTCGTCACCACAGAGCTGTTGTACCTGCAGTAAAACAGATAAAAAGATGTGATGAATTATTTTCATTTCATTCACCACTTCATCTGCAATGTGTCACTTTAGAGTCAATCATCGGCTTCCCTCAAAAATATCTGGCTTCATTGCTTGTCTATGGGCGCACCAAACTGTGAGGGCGCTCACACTACTCACTGAGGTTGGGGAGGGAATCATCTCAGTGCAGAGTCAGGTGTGTGTGGCTGATTGGCTTTGATTAAGACCAGGTGTGGGGAGCTTATATATACACGCGTGACCTCCAGCGCTCTGTGCTGACCCGTTATCTCACCTTCAGAGGTAGTGAGAGCGTCTTCCAGTTTCAGTCTGTATGAGCACAACCAAAACCTTTCAGTGTAATATGCTCACCATTGTCAGTCTCTCCGAGTGTTATTTTGTTCTGTGGTTTGTTTCTACTCCAGCCTTTTGTGCAGTGTAGTGGCTGGTCAATAGAGGGCGCTATAGGTCACCGCCCAACCACTCCCCAGAAAGAGAACGACAGACCATCGATAAATACAATTTTAAAAAATTGGCTAAACATACATGTACAGTTATAAAAGGGTCAAGTAAATATAATGAAGTTATTGTGTAAATTGTTTAATCTGCAATAAAAAAAGTAGATTTAAAACGTTCTACGTGTCTAAAGTTATTGATTGATGACGTGTTTACAGTCTTGGGGGCTATAATTCAGAACGCCGGGCCTCCTTTGACTCACGTTATAAGTGGCACATGCTCATTTGCTCCTCTTCAATACAGTTTTTCCACAATTGCTAAAACACATTTCTTGAAACCCACTTTTCTCCACCCATTTTCTCAAAACCTTAAACACAAATCCAAAAATTCAAACTACATTCACAAAACCCCAGACTTTCTATCACCTCTCAACCGGTTATCCTGTGTTCAAAACCAAACAATGTGTTCAGATCATCCACACAGCAAGTAAAAAATACATTCACCACAGAGCATTCGTTAGACACTACATAAAATAATTTAGGACACAGCATCCAGGGCATGTAGTTAAGAGAAAATGTTTATTGTAAATGCATTTAGCAGAAAATTTGTCAAAGTGATATTTACATTCAGCAGTTTCATAACAAAATGAAAAGCACATTACTGCATAGTCAAAGTCACTGAGATTCAGTCTCCAACATCCTGTCTTTGTGCGGGGTCCGGCCAGAGGACTTCATCCACATCACAGGCAATATTTTCCCTTGCCAGACAACGGTGGAAGAACCCTCTGGTGTGCCGAACCCAGCCTCGACAAGACTCCACAGTTATATCATCACAGGTCTGTTCCATTGCCTCCAATAAATGTTCCCTGGTGTAGGGCTTCATAGACCTTCCACAACATGCAGAGAAAAACTCCTCTATTGGATTCAGGAAGGGGCTGTAGGGTGGAAGGAAAACCTTGATGAAGCGCTGGTTGTTGGTGAAGCACTCACGTATCAGGACAGCATGATGAAAGCTCACATTGTCCCCAAACTATGACACATACAGGAATGCACTGCTTGCTGATCCAGCTGCTCACGTGCAGTCATAACATCCTGTAGACCACCCAGAAATGTCAGGAGATGTTCAGTGTTTGCCCAGGTTTGCATGACGGCGGAGAACCCCCCAGTTACTTATGGCTGCACAAAGGGTGACATTGCCACCACGCTGGCCAGGGACTTCCACAATGGCACGTTGACCAATTACGTTCCTGCCTCTCCCCGCCTCCTTTTTGCCAGATTGAACCCTGCTTCATCTATGAAAATGTATTCATGGGGCCTTTCCATGGAATCCAGTTCAAACACTCTCTATACTAATAGATAAAAAAGTAGTTTAGTACAGTAAGTAATACAGAAAGACAGACTTCTGCAATAGTGTATTTACATACGTTACAATATAGTTTACAGTACTGTAAAAGTAGCAACTGCAACTACTAGCCTACAGTAACAGTCGGCCTATGAGCATAGAGTTGTACTGAAAGCATCAGTGCTGAAAGTGTGTGTAGGTTACACATGCTCCCACATACTGATATCTTAGATCTTTGACTCTTGCGGAGTTGTGAGTGCAAAAGCCAAACTACTTTCTTCTTCTCCTCTCTTCTTCTTCGTCATCTTCCTGTTGTCCACACTTCCTTGCCGCCGAGGTGGAGGTCGGAGCAGGTCATTCATGAATGAGGAGGGCGGTGGTTGTGGGGCCGTCTCAGTCTTATGATGGATGCTGGGCGTCAGGGAGGTCGGGAGGTAGTAGAGCCCGATCAACTCGCCTCCTGGACTTCTCACACACTGACGTCAGCGCTAAGGGTCATCGCCATGTTTTCAATCGTTTAAATGTTCAATAAGATTAAAAAAAAAAAAAACTTTCAAATGTTTTTGTCATACATGAAAGATGTTTTAACTTCTGAATAAACGTTTTTACTTTTCTGTGTGTGAAATTTTGGATGTCAGAACGTTACATGTGTGGACTCTTTCACTTCCATGAAATCTCTAAAAACTCTTCCAGCTTTGATGACTGATCATCTTTGAATCGCTCTCTTCAGATCTTCTTCATTTCTGTTTATAGTCACTGTGAAACACTTCGGTACAAAGCCTGTTTGTTCTTGACCTTTGACCTTCTAGTATATAACTGGTGATAATGTCAGTGAGCTCCTCCCCCTGTTACTCTTGTTTCTTTTCCCCCCCGAGCAGAATAAGAGAACCTGTTTCTGGTTTCACATGTTAGAAATAAAGATGTAGAAATACTCAGTGAAGTTTGGTGTTTGAGTCACTGACAGCGTCCAGAGAAGCTTCACTCTGACAGTTCAACATGAGGAGCAACATTAAGAACAAAAATACTCAACTGTGCAATCAAACTGTTGTTTTTTATTCATTGAATTAGTTTTGCATCGTGCAAATAAGAGCTGTCTCCCTGAGGACGGATTCTCTCTCAGCTGCAGGAGGAGGTGTTAGAAGAGGTGACTGCAGCTTCAGCTCTCTCTTGTTCTCCTCCTGCTGGACGTCTGCTTGTCTCTGACGATGACCTTGATCATCACCATGGTAACATCTGCAATTTGATAAAGACTTTTAGAGTTTTCAGGACTTTTCAACTGGAGCAGAGTTCTTAGTGTGTGCATCAGAAAGGACTGCAGCTTCACACACTTACAGGAATTATCAGCTGGCTTTAAACACAGCAGATTTATTTTTTTGGGTTTTTTTTAGCTTTGGATGTGATCTCTGAGGCCGTGAGAGAAACTTGTTACTTTTTCTCAGAGAAGATTTCAACATTCAGACAGTGAGGAGGGAGACAACAACAGGAAAGCAGTTCAACAACTAGTTTAAGTTTTGTGAGATCATTTTACAGCTGAATCAACTTACAGGTGGAGAAGATGAAACTCTTCAGGCAGTGCTGGGATCAGGAAGCTTTCAGGGATGTGAGGAGCAGGAGGCAGGACTTTTTCTACGATGTTCTCAGCAGAAGATCAGCATCAAACTGTCACATCACGCCATGGCCCGTTTTTTTATAGACTCTTATTTTGGATCAGACGAGGCGCAGGTGAAGCAGAGACATGCAGCTTTGTTTTGGTGCATTATCTTGTTTAAACTTTGTTTCTTGCTTGAAATCAAACCTGAGAGGATTTCTGTCAGCGTGTCAGCAGATGAGAAAGAGCTCAGCTGTTCTGTGGTCGAAACAGATTTTAGGAGGAGACAGACATTTAGACGACTGAGGAGCAGGAGGCCGGCAGACTTTTAAAAAGCAGCAGAGGTTTCAGCAGAGCAGAAGGACTACAGTTGGATGTAAGAAGAAGATTTCAGGAGGAGCTAACGTCATCTCAGAGAGGTTGTAGTCAGAGAAAGACGAGGGCAAGTTTTTCTCTGTGCAGCCTTAAAGGAGAACTACTGACTGATGAGGAACATTAGAAGGACAGACTGAAGCTGGAGGACTCATGGGAGGACTTGTCCACCTTTGTGTCAGAGCTCACTGATGTTGTGCTGAACAGGAAACCATCAGGAGTGAGTTGACAGCATGGTGATGGACTGAGGAGCACTGAGGAGTTCTCTGAGCAGGAGGGACCCACACTTTGAAGAGACTGAGGACTTTAAACCAAAGCCAGCTAGGCGAGCTGAGGAGGAGTGTTGTTGCAGGTTTTAGCAGACTGAGAGAACGGTGAGGCGTCATGAGTGACAACTGACAACCAGCTACCAGAGGAAGCAACCAAAGGCTGCAACAAACTCAGGCAACTCACAGGAAACACTTTCTTTATCTTCAGTGTCATCGTTTATCGTTTCTGAGAGCAGAGGGTCGTCTTTACCAGAGTTTGTTTTTGAGAGAGATAGAGAGAGAGGAGCAGCAACCACCTAACGTTTGTTTTTAACAAGCAGCATCTTTCTTCTGCTGTCATCTCTGATGCTTTCACTGTGCAGCTCTTTGTTTTCTCTCTGCAGATATTAAAAGGTGTCCTGTCTGCACTGAGGAGGCACAGTGTGGTGAGCAGAGGGCCGTCCTCACCTGAGTCACACTCGGTCACTCACAGCTGACCTGCAGTGTGACCACGTTAAAGCGGCTTCACGCCTCTGAGGGGGGAGTCGAGGGGAGGGGAGGGGAGGGACGGAGTGAATGAAGTTACATTTCATCTCCGGTCAGCTCGGGACTTCTTTTAACCCTCACCATGACCTTCATTTAACCTTCATTTAACCTTCATTTAACCATCACCAGGTGTTGTTTTAGGATCTTTATCAGACCTGTCTCTTAAACTGAACTAAACCTCGATCAGGAGAAGAGAGAGGAACTCAGCTGTTTGAGTTCAGAGCAGAAAAATACTCTTTATTTCTTTATCTGATTTTCTCTCTTCTTTCATGTCACATCGATCAGGACTGTACGGAGACTTTAGAGTCGGTGACTGGAGCCAGTCCACAGTTTTTTAACCCTTAACTTGTCCTTTTATCAAACCTGCCGATGTGTTTTTTTTTATCATTCCTTCTTTACCTCAGACTGAAACTCAACCAAACCCCTAACCCTTACAGAGGGAGATGGTGAAACGTGTCAGTGCTCATCACCTGCTGCTGCAGTGTGGAGACGTGTGTTCATACACATCACACATGACAGATTATCAGCTTTAAGCGTCTTTATATCACAGCTGAGAGGTGATCAGTGTTTCTTTAACGCCTCACAGTTTTAAACTTGTGCGTCATTTTTCACTTTTTTTTATTATTGAAGCACTGAGTCTTACTTTGGTCTGTTTTCCAGAGCTGTCTTTATATTTGCATGTATACCAGCAGTAGTAGAAGTGACTATGATAATGAAGTTAGAGTTGTGATCAGAGTCGTTTTCAGACTGAGCTCGCAGGCCGACCCCCGTCATGCTGAATCTGTGTGTCAGACGTTCACATCACAGACACTCTTCAGCCTTTAAATATCCTCTAAGTGTTCGAGCTGTAACTATAATTCTCATATAAACGTCATGCTGTTCAGTCTCAGGTCGTCTCATGATTAGTGTGTTTAAACATCCCACCAGCAGGGGGCAGCAGAGCCTGAAGAGAGAGTATCAGAGAGCAGTGATGGGGTTTCTCTCTCAGTCCCAAGTATCAATAAACCTGCACCACCCGAGGTCAAAGCACAAACTACATCCCCCTCTAACATCATCGTTCCCTCTTTGCAGAGGTTTTTTTTTTTTTATGATGATTGACACATCAGCTGTTCTTGTTTCAGAACAGGACGGATGCTGCTGCTCGCTGTGGCTGCTCGCTGTGCCTGCTCACAGCGGCGTCCAGGTCGAGTACTCGTGGCTGTGCCTGTCTTAGGTCGTCCCCAGGTTCAGCAGGGGGGATCTAACCCGTCATAGGCTATCCAGTCTGCCATACTCGCCAGTACTTACAGGATTCTGGATTCTGCCCAAGTGTCTGACTTTCTCTCTTCAGGCTCATGAACTGGTTTACGACCAGTTTCAAAATTTTCTCTGTCTACTGCCACACACTCATTATCAGCGTGTTTAAACATCCCACCAGCAGGGGGCAGCAGAGCCTGAAGAGAGAATATCAGAGAGCAGTGATGGGGTTTCTCTCTCAGTCCTAAAGTATCAATAAACCTGCACCACCCGAGGTCAGAGCACAAACTACATCCCCCTCTAACATCATCGTTCCCTCTTTGTAGAGGTTTTTTTTTTTTTTATTATTGACACATCAGCTGTTCTTGTTTCAGAACACGCCGGATGCTGCTGCTCGCTGTGGCTGCTCACAGCGGCGCCCAGGTCGAGTACTCGTGGCTGTGCCTGTCTTAGGTCGTCCCCAGGTTCAGCAGGGGGGATCTTACCCGTCATAGGCTATCCAGTCTGCCATACTCGCCTCTTTCTCAGGTGTGATATTCATCACATAGCACCAGCAGTGCAGCTTTAGGGAGAGTCTGAACCAGCCCGACCTGATGGGTGCAGGATCGATACTTACAGGACTCTGGATTCTGCCCCAGTGCCTCACTTTCTCTCTCCAGGCTCCTGAACTGGTTTACTGGTTTCTAAATGTTCCCTGTCTCACACACATTAAGGCGTCTTGTGTTCTCATAGGACTCTATGAGTGATTTAAGCAACGTCTTGTGTGCTGGATTCAGACCTGGACTGTAACGAGGATGAAGAACTGAAATGCAAACATGAGACCCCCTCACAGATTCCCCCGCGGGGCGCCGACTGCTCCGTTCAGCCCTCATTTAACTCCATCATCTGTGAAATAGTTCCTACGACAACAGACTGCTGCACCGTTCACCGCCGCCTGTCTGAACACTCACAGGTCTGTCAGCCGACAGCAGCTGTGGTGTCAGCAGGTCGTTTCAGGTGTTTAGATCTCGTGGACTTTTATTTACACTCTGAAATAATAAAACGTGTTCTGGATCAAACGTTCACCATCAGAGCTCACGTTTCACTTCCCCTGAACTCAGTCAGGGGTCAAGGTTTGGACTGAGGTCACTTTAGGTCTGAGGTGAAGGCAGGCTAAGTCAAGACCCGGGTAGTTAAGACCGGGATTAGTTAAGACCTGGTGAGTTAAGACCTGGTTTTTCTTTTTCTATTTACATTTTTTTTTTTTTCTGCTTGATTTTTTGCTTTTTGTTCGGGGTTTTTATTTTTTGTCTTTTTGTTTTCATATTTTTTCTTTTTCTACTTTTCTATTTTTTTGTCTGTTTTTCTATTTTTCTATTTTCATTTTTCTATTTTTTGTTTTTCTATTCTTTTCTTATTTTCTTTCTAAGATGCTTTTTCCCATTTTCTTTTCTTCATGAAACTTTAAACTGAATCATGTGAACTTTCGGATCAATCCGTTTTTTTTGTAATAGGTGGTTGCTGACTCTCTCTCTCTCTCTCTCTCTCTCTCTCTCTCTCTCTCTCTCTAAACCAGCTTGAGGGTCTTTAGCACGTTAGCCGGCTGCACGCGGACCGATCTTCTCCTCAGTCTGATGTAGATCCTCCATATTATTCTAATCCAGCCTCCATCATCTCTCACCTCCTCCTCCTCGTTGTCTCTCCTCTCTTGACTCGCTCCGTTCCTCCGCCACTCTCTCCTCTTTGCGTCCCTCTCCAGTAACTCCCTCTTCTGTATTTCTTTCTCCTCCTTTGTAACTCGCTCTTTCTCCTCCTTCTCCAGTCTCTCTCTCTCCTCCTTCTCCTGTCTCTCTCTCTCCTCCTTCTCCTGTCTCTCTTTCTCCTCCTTCTCCTGTCTCTCTTTCTCCTCCTTCTCCTGTCTCTCTCTCTCCTCCTTCTCTCTTTTCACTCATTCTTTCTCCTCCTTCTCCTGTCTCTCTCTCTCCTCCTTCTCCCTTTTCACTCGTTCTTTCACGCGGGTCGATCTTCTCCTCAATCTGATGTAGATCCTCCATATTATTCTAATCCAGCCTCCATTCTCCTGCATGCAGCGCTCTTTCTCCTCCTTCTCCTGTCTCTCTCTCTCCTCCTTCTCTCTTTTAACTCGTTCTTTCTCCTCCTTCTCCTGTCTCTCTCTCTCCTCCTTCTCTCTTTTAACTCGTTCTTTCTCCTCCTTCTTCTCCTGCATGCAGCGCTTTTTCTCCTCCTTCTCCTGTCTCTCTCTCTCCTCCTTCTCTCTTTTAACTCGTTCTTTCTCCTCCTTCTTCTCCTGCATGCAGCGCTCTTTCTCCTCCTTCTCTTGTCTCTCTCTCTCCTCCTTCTCTCTTTTAACTCGTTCTTTCTCCTCCTTCTTCTCCTGTATGCAGCGCTCTTTCTCCTCCTTCTCCTGTCTCTCTCTCTCCTCCTTCTCCCTTTTAACTCGTTCTTTCTCCTCCTTCTTTTGCTCAGGAGTTTCTTTGGGCTCACTGCTGAGTCTCTCCCTGTCCTTACTCCTCCTAAGATATTTATCTACGAGGAGATGGACATTTATTCTCCTCTCTACCTCTCTCTCGTCCTCCTCTGACTCTGAAAGGCTGATGGTGTCTCCAGAGCAGGAGGGTCTCTCACTCCCTCCTGCCTGGTCCTTCCTGGATGGGACGATGGTGTTGGTGTCTCCAGGGCAGGAGGGTCTCTCACTCCCTCCTGCCTGGTCCTTCCTGAATGGGACGATGGTGTTGGTGTCTCCAGAGCAGGAGGGTCTCTCACTCCCTCTTGCCTGGTCCTTCCAGGATGGGACTATGGTGTTGGTGTCTCCAGAGCAGGAGGGTCTCTCACTCCCTCTTGCCTGGTCCTTCCTGAATGGGACGATGGTGTTGGTGTCTCCAGGGCAGGAGGGTCTCTCACTCCCTCTTGCCTGGTCCTTCCTGGATGGGACGATGGTGTTGGTGTCTCCAGCGCAGGAGGGTCTCTCACTCCCTCTTGCCTGGTCCTTCCAGGATGGGACGATGGTGTTGGTGTCTCCAGTGCAGGAGGGTCTCTCACTCCCTCTTGCCTGGTCCTTCCTGAATGGGACGATGGTGTTGGTGTCTCCAGGGCAGGAGGGTCTCTCACTCCCTCTTGCCTGGTCCTTCCTGAATGGGACGATGGTGTTGGTGTCTCCAGGGCAGGAGGGTCTCTCACTCCCTCTTGCCTGGTCCTTCCTGGATGGGACGATGGTGTTGGTGTCTCCAGCGCAGGAGGGTCTCTCACTCCCTCTTGCCTGGTCCTTCCTGAATGGGACGATGGTGTTGGTGTCTCCAGAGCAGGAGGGTCTCTCACTCCCTCTTGCCTGGTCCTTCCTGAATGGGACGATGATGGTGATATCTCCGCAGGACAAAGGGCTCTCACTCCTTTGTCCTTTGGGCTTCTTGATGGTGGCAGAAGGCTTTACTCGACGAGACGGAGGGCAGTCACCCCTCCGCTCGGAGTCTTCACCGATCATGAAAGGGTGGATGTTGTACCCAAACGGAGGTCTCTCACTCCTCCGTTTGGTCCCTTTCATGATGGTGGGCGGCTCGATGTCTCCTGGAGAGGAAGGTCTCTCACCCCTTCCTCTGGACTTCTTCCAGGGCCTGGAAGAGTCCAGATCTCCAGGAGACAGAGCGTGGACCGTGGTCTTGCATCCAAATAAAGACAGGAACATACTTTCTAAAGGCTTGCCGATGTCGATAAACTGCAGACACAGAAAAACAAACACAAACACACGATGGTCATTTCTCAGAGAATCAGAGAGTTTTGAACACAGACTTTCACTGACTTTACTTTTGAACTCTTGAAAAACATTCTGGTTGTAATTGATTGATTGTAGTTATTTACGTGGCACGAGTGCCCAACCCTCACGGGTTCATAAGACCCAGACGTTCAGCTGCAGCAGTTCAACATTTCACAACATTACAAAGTGTCACCCTTTGGTCTTGGTCTTGACCTGGTCTCGATCCCTAAATATCTTGGTCTTGTCTCGGTCTGGTCCTGCATTGGTCTTGGTCTTGGTCTTGGTCTTGTCTCAGTCTAGTCCTGCCTTGGTCTTGGTCTTGGTCTTGTCCTGGTCTAGTCCTGCCTTGGTCTTGGTCTCGACTTGGTCTCGATCCCTAAATGTCTTGGTCTTGTCTCGGTCTGGTCCTGCATTGGTCTTGACTTGGTCTTGTCCAGGTCTAGTCCTGCCTTGGTCTTGGTCTTGGTCTTGTCTCGGTCTCGATCCCTAAATGTCTTGGTCTTGTCCTGGTCTAGTCCTGCCTTGGTCTTGGTCTCGACTTGGTCTCAATCCCTAAATGTCTTGGTCTTGTCTCGGTCTGGTCCTGCATTGGTCTTGACTTGGTCTTGTCCAGGTCTAGTCCTGCCTTGGTCTTGGTCTTGGTCTTGGTCTCGACTTGGTCTCGATCCCTAAATGTCTTGGTCTTGTCCTGGTCTAGTCCTGACTTGGTCTTGGTCTCGACTTGGTCTCGATCCCTAAATGTCTTGGTCTTGTCTCGGTCTCGGATTACTCTGGTCTCTGGTTTGTCTTGGTCTCGGTTAGTTTGGTCTTGACTACAACACGACATGAATCTCTGTATCACGATGAAATCTCTGTTTACAACAGTTCGTTTTAAAGAAACTTTTTAAGGCACGAGATGAGAAAACGTATTTCTTCTGATCAGCTGATTTCACACATGACGAAAAATCAACAAACTTCAGTAAACACGAAGTTCAGACAACAAACAACGAACATTTGACAGATTTCAAGCTGCTCACACTAAACTAAGATCACTTCACATCTTACAGTCGAGATATTTAGAATTTAACGGATGAAAAAAGTAATTTATCTGAAAGATCAACGTTCAGGGAGATTAAAAGTCTTACTTCATCATTACACAGTTTGAGTGAACAGAAAAAGGTGGATTAAAAAGTTTTTCTTTCAGCAGGAGAAAAGGTGACTTACCTCTTCAAGGGTTAGCAGGCGACTGATCAGGTGGAACTTCAGTGTGCTGAATGTTTTGTTGAGGCCTTATGAGCTCACAGACAACAGACGAGCATTCTACTGGTTCCGATTCTACGCTCAGCTCCTTGTTTACGTTTGAATCTAAACACTCGGTGACTTTAACATGGAGTCCAAACGTTTAGAGCCAGTGAACACGTTTCATGTACAAACCTCCACAAACTCTGTAACATCAGTCAGAGGAGGAGGAAGTGAGCAGATTAACATTTACTACAATAAAAGGCAGAAAAACACACAAAATTCAGATTCAGGTCAATTCATCAAAAAGCTGTTTTTACAGCATAAATTAATGTTTACAGCCTGGATCAAAAAAACAAATAAGTCTGTTCAGTTATCATCCTGTCTCTCACACGCCCCTGAGGCCGGGGGCGAGGGAGATCTCTGGTGCGAGATTTCTCCTGAAGCACCCTGTCTCATGTACATTGGAAAGAAGTACAAGCAACCTAACTAGGACTCAAAAGCCAACGTGTAAAAGTGTGTTTTGAGGCGGGACTTATAAGATTCCACAGAGGGGGCAGACTTGACCGAGGGAGGAAGGCTGTTCCACAAGCGAGGGGCCTTGACCGCAAAGGCTCAGTCACCTCGAAGTTTATAGCGAGAGTGAGGTACAGCTAGGAAATCACAAAGTACCTGGTCCACGAGTCTCTGGAAAGTTGGTAGAGCGCCGTGCAACCCAAATGGCATTACTGTGAACTGGAAAGGGCCCCATGGTGTCCTGAAGGCTTTCCTAGCCTTTCAAGCAGTTCATCAATTCTTGGTGTTGGATAGGAATCAAATTAAGAAATGTATTTCAGGTACCTGAAATCAATGCAGATCCTTTTGCTTCCATCCTTCTTTGGTACGAGCATCATTAGGTTACACCACTCGATGATCCCCAGGTACAGCATCAGGTCAACCTCCCTCCTCAGTGAGGCCAACAGGCCCTCAGGGATCCTGTAACTTAATCTTCTCACAGAAACAGGATTCTCCTGGAAAACTTCTGAATTACAGATAGATCTAAGCTGAAGACTTTGGCCGTCTGAGAGGTTACTAAGGGCGTGGTCACACTGGCAATCCATACCGTGCCTAAGCACGCTTCACCCCTAAAGTCCAGTTCGTTTGACCAGTGTGACCACTCCGTGCCGTGCTCAGGCACGGTACACTTCCTTGGCCATGGCACGCTTCGGAGAGGTTTGCTTCGGCACAGTACAGTTCATGCACGAGCACAAGCACGTGGGTAAACACCGTTGACAGACTTTATTATAGAGAAATCCAGAGTTTTCTGGCTGTATCTGATTAACATTACTCAAAATAAAACCATGAAGTAGCTGTCATGTTCTCGGATGTGCGGACGCGGACTCTACCCAGGGCCGGCTCGTGGCATAGGCAGTATAGGCAAATGCTAGGGGCGCCTGCCGTCCATAGGGGGCATCCTAGTACCCGAAATGAGAGAGGAAGAACAGTTGACGAAATTAAGAAGAAAAAGAAGGAAATGTGTGTTGAACTATTACTTAATGTTATTTTATCTGCAAAACCTATTTAAAAAGTTCTTATTGTCCTGCTCTTTGTAGGGGAGGAAGGCAGACTAGTTATCAGAAGTGATTGACACTGATCGTAAAACAAAGCTGTAAAACATTAAGCTGTATGCCAGTTTTCTTGAAGTGTATGAATATTGTATTTGGTGGTGGAATCGGTTGCAATACAAGGGGTACCAGCTAAAATCTTGCTTAGGGCAAGACTGACTCTACCGCACGTCACTTTTATTTTTAAAATGTATTCATGGCTGTATCTGATTAAAATGACTCAAAATATGCCACAAAGTGATTTATGTGTAGTACCCTACTGGAGCGTGAGTGCCCTGGTTTTGATACCTGGTATGTAGTTGGCCCAAATTTCTTTAGGATTTGGAGCGGCCCTTGCCATTTAGCCAACAGTCTGTTGTCATCACTAAGTAGGAGCACCAGCACTTTCTGTCCTGGTGGAAGGATCTCTGCCTGGCTGACTTGTTGTACCAGGACTTCTGTTGCTGCTGGGTGTCCGCCATGTTGGGCCAGCTCACCCATTTTCTCCAGCCGCTCTCTCATCTGGATGACATAGAATACAACGTTAACAGATCCCACCCTCCCCTTGCCCCCCTCCGAGATCTCTCTCAACAGTGCCAACGGCCCCCGAACTTCATGTGTGATGTGTTATTTATTTTTGATTTTTTTACAGTTAGTGGTTTTTACATTACATTTTAATTTCGAGATTAAACTTGTAAATTTATGAGAAAAAAATAGTTTTTTTAACGAGGCCCTAATCCTCCATCGTACAAGTGTATAAGATTCAAACAAATATCTGAAAAACCCATGTTTTCACAGCAAGAAAACAAGAGCTGAAATATTGATACAATAAAAACAAACATATTTAGTAGCACGTTTAGTTTACAAGTTTTATTTTAAGACAGAGATAATGCTTTGTGGTGGTGTATCATGAATTAAACTGTATTGGTATATATCTTTGCTGCCTCGTCCGTCTTGACAACATCACTGCTGGGACATTAACCCTTGTGCCCTCCTCAAATTTATTCATATTTTTCTGCTGTGAAGTTACAACAACTTCCAACTTGCTCAAAACTACCAAACATTCAATTATTTTCAGGATTGTAACCCTTTAAATGGTAGTTTGTTAGTTAAATAGTGATTAGAGTCTTTTACAAGACTAGCAACAAAGTTGATTTGCTTCGTGGCCAAAATGTACATACAAAATCTGCAATATAATCATCAATTTTTTCTTTTGTATAATTTGCTGTTTTTTTCTGCTTTTTTTCTGCTGTTTTACGGCTTTTGACGGTAGAGAAGAGGGAAAGAGGGAAAGAGGGAAAGGTCTCAGGGGTGTATGAGAGACAGGGTGCTTCGGGATAAATCTCGCGCGAAAATGGCGGCAGTGATAAAAAAAAGTGCTACACATTTAACTGGATGCATGTCTTATTTACGTCTCTGAGAATCTTTAAAAGAGGAAAATCTGTTTCTGTTTATGTATGCTCAACTGTCCGTGTGTAGCTTAACTTTCCCCATCATGTGTTGTCTCCCTTGGGAATCAGCACTGCTGATGCACATAAGAAATGTGACACTTTAATCACACATATCTCATGATGTTTGTCGTTACTTTCAGCAGAGAGATTGAGGTCAAAGTTCTGACAAACACAATGAGAAATGTATGATCATTATTTAAGGCTAAGATTCCTGTGAATCTCTGTGGAAACCACTGACTGTGTGTCCAGTCAAATATAGAACTCAAGAAGGAAAAAATAGACAAAGTAAGTAAATAGGCATATTAATAAATAAATATTCCTTCAGTCACTGCACTATAAGTATTATATTTATTAATTCAGTCTGTCACTGCTGTTTTAAATAAATAAACTGTTTACTTACTGATCCACTGCACAGAACTGTTCATTCTAAGTTGTTTCTCTACTCATTAAATGTAACACAACTATTTCAGTATAAATATAAATATGCGGGCGCTCACAGTCACATTTTGTGAACCTCTGCTGCCACCTAGTGTAGATTTATTTAAATTCACTGTGTCATGTGAAGCTTTTTTTTTATTCCTGAGTCAGTTTTGGATGAATATTCTTCTTAAAGAGACAAAATGACACGTGTAGGCTGTACTCATTTATTGAGGATTTAAATTTAAAAAATTCTGTTCGTGTTTAAAACATGTTAAGAAAAGAAGTCACCAGGAAATGGTGCAAAGAGGACCCTCCTACTTTGAGAAACTGGGTTGAAATGGTTGAGGAGATATGGAGAGACTCACACATGTTCTGAGAATTCAACACACAGAATTGACAAAGAAATGGGAAAAATGGACATCGTACAAGGCCCTTCACAAGGACGCCACTGAAACACCTGGATGAAGACAGAGATCATTTATAAAAAAAATTAAAATAAAAAAGCATCAAGAACTATGTACCCCACTGAGGTGATCTGTGTATGTTCACTTGTTTGTTTACATGTTTGTTCCATTTTGTCTATGCAAAGAAAAAATTATAAAAGTTTAAAAAAAAACATGTTAAGAGTTTAAAGATGGAAACCTGCCTCCTTCATACTTCATGCTGTCAAATGATTCTTACTTCTCACACACACACACACACACACACACACACACACACACACACACACACACAGGCAAATCCCTTCCTTCCCCCTTCCCAAATAATAGGGATCTGAATTTTAAAATATTTTGTGTCATGTGTTTCCTGGGTTTATTCCAAGCATTATACTGTGCTAATAAACTGGAGTCAAGTTTTAAATTTGAATGTATTTTAATTTGATTTAGATAATTATCTATCAACCATATAGACACAGATGTTAGAAGAATAAAAGAGAAGAATCAAATGGACAAATTGTAATTATGAGGAATTGTAGAAGTGGCAAAAGCTGAAATAAGAAAGTATAAAGTTGGCAGAATAATATTTTTTTCTTTTTTGTTGATTTTGCTTTTATTAGAAAGGACAGCTGAGAGAGACAGGAAACACTGTGAGGAGAGAGTGTGTGTGGGGGGGGGGTGACATGCAGCAAAGGGCCGAGGCTTGAATCGAACCCATGTCCACTGCCACGAGGACCGCAGCCTCTGCACGTGGAGAGCGCGTCACAACCACTAGGCCATCCGACGCCCAACAGTTCTTTCCTGATTTTTCTGTAAAAAAAAAACAATTGGTCCTCTACAAAGTTAAAAAAAAAACATAAAAACACTTACAAACAGCAGCAGCTGCACACTGACTTACTCTCACATGACTTATCAGTCATGACATCATTACATCAGTCACTGTCTTAACTCAGTGTGACTCTGTGGTTTATAAAAGCATGTATGTGTGTTGGGTCACACACTGCTGGAGAAATGTGTGTGTGTGTTGTGTGGCAATGCGGAAAAATGTGAAAGAGCCAGTCGAGCCTGCAGGGCAAACACGTCCTTTTGTTCCCTTCTCCTGTTCGTCCCATCCGCCCTCATGTTTCCTTCACCTGAACACTGGAACAAAACATCATGGTCCCGGCTCCACCCGTCGCAACAGACATGAAATTCCTGTCTTACAACCTTGACAATGTAGATGATAAAAAAACGATAACAGACGAAGGAAGCAGTGGATTAAAACAACAAAACAGGCTCTTCCACATACCTCCATACGATTTATCAGCCAAGACAAGTTAGGCAAAGCAGCAACTCATGGTAGAAAATATAAATCTAAAGTAATGTATGAGGGGGGAGGTCACTTTAAGGCAAGGCAAGTTTATTTCTATAGCACATTTCAACAACAAGGCAATTCAAAGTGCTTCACACAAGACATCAAAAGCATCATGACAGAGGAAAGAAAAGAAACATTAAAACAGAAAATTAAAAAATCACTGAAATTATTAAATCTGAACATATGTTCAAATAAAAATAATTCAAATGATATCAATTGAAATAAATAAAGTAAAAATATAAAAAGAGTTAAAAGTTACAGTGCAGAGTTAAAGTTTAAAATCTTATTAAAATTGTTTAATGAAACTTTATTAAACAAGTTTATTTAACTTTAATACACACAGAAACAAGTTTAACTGAGCCAAATATCCTTTCACATTTCTTTTATCCCTTTTGGTGTTTTCTTTTGAATACAATCTGAACAAGAGAGAGGATTTGAAGAAACAGCAGCAGATGAAAAAACAATAACCCATGGCTGACCTAATGAGTCACGGGGGTGTTTTCACACATAAAACTCAGGATGAGCTGCATGTGTGAACGCAAATGACCAAGCTTTTCACTCAGACTTTACCAAGACTTTTTCCTGCCGAATAAAACTAAAACGTGAAGTCAGGGCGAACTGATGTGTGAACGAAGCAATATTCAGGAAAATTCTACATAAGTGGACGTGCTGGGGTGATAACATTTAAATCACACGACAATTGAACAACTATTTCGACCGTCCGACAGTGAAAGCCTCCTGTTGTGAGGTGCATTTGAGAACAGACAAACCCAGGAGGCAGCGGCACATCAATGCTCGTCACATTTCCCTTGTTGAATTTGTCCTTAATATTTACCGGACTTCTACTCATTACATATACCAATGCACTGCTTGACAAAAGGCAAGGCTGGCATTTGCTTGGGGCCCCCAGGCCATTAGGGGGGCTCCCTTAGAGCTGACAAACTTTAAACCAAAAGCAGTAGCTCAAAATGTGTGAATTCTGCAGTGACAGCAGGAAACCCCCTCAAAGGGAGCCCCATCTGACAGCGCTCACTCTCATTGCTCTGCTCAGTGTCACATGTTTTATTTAATGTGAAAACCAAAGTTTGTCACTGAAAGTCACCGAGGGAAAATGAAGAGGAAGAGGAGTAAGCATCGGGACACTGGCAGACATGATGGTGATGAACGCTGGTTTGAGGGGCCTCACATGAATTTTAGCCTGGGGTCCCAATGGAGTCTCGAATCGCCACTGTCAATGACAGTGGCGATTCGAGACTCCATTGAAAACAACTCCTAATTAACGATAGCCTACTGTTAGCAAGCTAACATTAGCCCGCTGTCTTTAGCTTGGAGTTGGTTGAATGCTAACATTAGCTGTGTGGAGACTGAACAGTAGCTACCGAATGAGTCATCAAAGATGTTTACTAGAAAAATTCACAGCTAGATAACGTTGAATAAATTACTAAATAATGTTGTTAAGTCCCAAAAACTAATGTTAGCCTTCAATCAAATCGCAGACAACATATTAGCCTGTTTTCAGCGTGTTACCGCCTGTCACCATTACTACTATCCTCCCTTGTTTCTCATGGTTATTACAGTCACTTGCGACTTCCGTCAGACCCTTTCATGACATAAATGTCAAGATATTAAATCCTAAGTATCAAGGACGTTTAACATTTAAATCGGGGCAGCCCTGATACTCTCTGATGGAGGAGGTTAAGATTGGATCTTTAAACCAAACACAACAAAATAATATGGGCCGCTAATCTGTAATTTGGGTTGGGACTAACCCTGTGATTTTCAGGAAGGGGAATTGGATCTCAAATCGGGTAGCCTACCACCCCTGCGATTGGCGGGAAGTTGGAATTAGATCTCAAATCGGCCTGATTATCCTGCAGTCTGAGCCGGGCTTTATCTCTTTCTTGATTTTACCCTGTGCTTGTGTTAGTCCTGTTTTTTTGGCGGCAGAAATTGTATCTGCTTTCTTTTAACAAATGTTTAACTCACTGAGAATCTATGCTGAGAAAAATGTAAAAAATAAAAAGGCTGTTTCTACAACATGCTGTTTATCACTTCATCCGACATCTACCCTATGGCAGCGGTTTCAGGCATTAAAAATTACTTTAGGCCTTCAGGAATAACCAACCTTGTTGATTATGGTCTTTTTTTATTTTACAGATCATAGAGAGGCATCTGTAGGCTATTCATTTAAGACCGTTTCATATCCAGTAAAAAAAAACTCTTAGCAGGAGCTTTAACATGTAGACAACCCTACGGTGGCCCTGAAGTGCAAAACACAACGACAAATAAGAAAACACAACGACAAATAAGAAAACACAACAACAAATTAAAAAACACAACGACAAATCAAAAAACACAACAACAAATCAAAAAACACAACAACAAATAAGAAAACACAACGACAAATCAAAAAACACAATGACATTAACTTCAACGGAAAAGGTAGGTACCTGCAGTCAACAAGGATCGTCGCGGATTGTTTTCTTATTTGTTGTTGTTTTCTTATTTGTGGTTGTGTTTTTTGATTTGTGGTTGTGTTTTTTGATTTGTGGTTGTGTTTTTTGATTTGTGGTTGTGTTTTCTTATTTGTTGTTGTTTTCTAATTTGTTGTTGTGTTTTGTGATTTGTCGTTGTGTTTTCTTATTTGTTGTTGTTTTCTTATTTGTTGTTGTGTTTTGTGATTTATTGTTGTGTTTTCTTATTTGTCGTTGTGTTTTCTTATTTGTTGTTGTGTTTTTTGATTTGTCGTTGTGTTTTCTTATTTGTTGTTGTTTTCTTATTTGTTGTTGTGTTTTTTGATTTGTCGTTGTGTTTTCTTATTTGTTGTTGTTTTCTTATTTGTCGTTGTGTTTTCTTATTTGTTGTTGTGTTTTTTGATTTGTCGTTGTGTTTTGCACTTCAAGGCCACCGTACAACCCGAAGAATTCATTTAAACCCATGGGTAACACTTTAACAACGTCAACAAAATAAAGGTTTTCATTTGATGTAGGTCTAGTAAAAGATGCCTGAAGTTATAAAATTTGATTAAATTGCTTGGCGTCACGTCACAGCAGCAGTCCACCCAAAAAGTGAGCTCATCTTCTGATTTTAATCTCAGCTTCATTTCCTGTTTCAGCCTTTTGGCATCACTGCTCTGTTGTTATTGTCAAAGCAGATGCAATCTCCGGATTAAATGGAAAAAAAAGAGAGAGAGAGAAATAATCCTCATAGGTTTTGATTTCATTGAAGTGACGTCACTGTTTACAGCCAGGTTGAAGAGCGACCAAACGCACCATAACACCTCACAGTCACAGTGCGATGTAATGATGGGAAAGCTGATTTGAATCACTTGACATATTGAACGTAGGAAAAGCTGACATCCGTGTGGGAGGATGTCGGTGGCTCAGCAGACACGGGGATGATGATGATGATGATGATGGTTGCCTCCACCTTGGGGGAGGAACCTTCAACGTAACGCAGCGCAAACACACACTCGCTTTGCATTCGCTCTTCCTCCTTCAGCAGCGCTGCGTCTCCAGCATTAATGCAGCCGCAGCCGGGAGATGCTTCACACATGTAACCTCGGCTGGAGATAAAGAGGAAAAACTCACATATCCTGTGGACCGTTTTATTTTTTCCTTTGCTGAATCCGTCGCTGTGAAAACTCTCGAGGATGAACAGTATAAAACATGTGCCCACTCGGGTGAAAAGCAGGCGGACTGAGGCCAACCTGGGAGCTGAGAGGGAGCATTTTGACAAACAGCAGGTGATTTTCAGAGACACTTAATTATCACTGTGGGATGAAACGCTTAGTCAGGCCTGCTGTGGTTGTGCTGCTGGGTGCCTGTAGATGTGTTTGCGTGTGTATGTTGGCCGGAGTGTAAGCCTACATACCGCATAGGCCAAATTTCCACCTGACTAATTGAACCGGTGTTTCGCTCCAACGTGTGACCGTGTTAACTGGTGACTTTCAGCGGTGGGTCGTCGAAGTAAAAAAAAAACTCCGATACAAACGAAACAAGTCTTTGTGTATGACTATTTGCTTAGTTTTATGTCAAAATATAGCTAGGCTACTCATCTGACATGTCTATGATGGAAAACAAACAGGCTTTCATGATGACTCTTTTCGGTTTTGACGGTTATTGTAACTATGACAACCAAAGTCGAATTCGGCTGAAAGTCACCATTTAACAGGGTCGCCAGTGAAAGCGAAACACCTGGGTGAAAAAAATGTTTAAAGCTCCTCTGTTGAACTTTTTGCTTTTATCGATTATGGCGCCCCATGTGGACAAAGTGTTACCTCTTTTGTCTTGAGAAATAATAATCACCCTGGCTGGTGGTCTTGTTTGCTTTTAGTTATAAAGAGGGTTCAATGTCAGTCATAATGAGGTCAAAAAGCCTTAATGTGTGATATAGATGCTATGTGCCTGTGCATCAGAAACACTATGCCTTGCACTCATTTTTAAAACTTAAAATTGGCTTTATCTGGGGAAAATTAGTTAATACGGCTATAGAGACCAACGTTTGTGTAAATCTAGATTGCAAGAGATCTATCTATTTTTCAGTCAATCCTCTGTGTAGTCACACCATTCATACCTCACTGCAGTGTGTCCATTTGTATCATGCTGATCAAGTCCTTCCTGTTGGACCACCTTTGCAGACATTTTTTTTTCCTGGATTAAACTCTTTTGGTTGGATAAAGAGCTTTCATTTTGGGATTTTTTTTACCCTTCTGGTGTAGTATCAAATGTCATTCAGTTGCCTTTGAATGTGTGAACTTAAGGCATAGTTGAGGTGTTGTGTAGGTGGTTTTGGCTTATCCCTCACTGCAGTCATCCAAGTAAACTATGCACTTTTACCACAATAATACACAAGATGCAGGCTTTAAGGTTGACTGGATTGTTGAGGGAAAGCTTGAATCTGTTGAAGACGGTCAGCCTGTCATGTCATGGAGCTGCTGTTTGAAATGAAGCACACACACACACACACACACGACACACCCCACTTTGACTTGGAAACCTGAGACTCAGACGAGGTTGAGTAACTAAGCAAACTGTTAAACAGCTGCCTGGGAGTTCACACACACACACACAGCGCGCTTTCATTATTTTGTTATCTAAGAAGGGCTGAGCTTTTTGCATCGCTTGCACATTTTGTTTTTAAGCAGGTGGAAAGAAGTAGGAGCTGTGGTGTTTCAAACCCGGCTTTTCTGTCCTCTTCTGTAAATTAGAACAGTAAATGGCTCCCAAGTCAGCACAGTTTGGGTTTCAACACTCGCCATTGTTGCCTCAATAGTTCCCCATGCTGTGTGACGAATGTTTCACGGGGAATTTTGCGTGTGAAGGACGAGTGTTAAAGTGTTGGAGCGTATTCAGAAAGAAGCTAAACTAGTTGGATGAAGTGCTTTGAGTGTTTGTTCTTGTTAATATGAATGACCGGTGCAGTGCGCTCAGCTGGAAGCTTTCACTGGGAAACATGCAAATAAAGTGGGCAGTGTAAGGAAGAATCCTGGCTTCTGATTGGCTACTGTCAAACATAAGAGCAGAAGCTTTACTGTACGGCCTCCTGGTCAGCATATCACTACAAGAAAAGATGGGAAATAAGATCTCATAGTTTTCCCTTTTACACCGTTTACACCAGTTTAACACTAATATCTATATTCATTACATTTAGAATCACTGATCATATATTTCTGTATTATTGGCCGTAATTACCTAGCAACCACTTTTTGTGATGTCATGTTCAGGTGGCGAAATTTAAATTAGATTAAAATGTTGTTCAGCTGTTTAAAGGAAGAATAATTTATTCTTTTTTTCACATCTAAATTTGCACCAATTAACTCGAGTGTTGCAGATTGCTAGTTTGAGTTTTATTTGACTGAATCAAAATAGTGTGAAAACACGGCCTTTAAAACCAGTCATCCATCCAATAGAGAAAAAAGTACATGCTGAGGGGCGAGGATAGCCTATAGTGGTTAGTGCGTGTGCCCCATGTACAGAGGCTAAAGTCCTTCAAAGTGGGCAGCCCGGGTTAGAATCCGACCTGTGGCTCCTGTCCCGCATGTCTTTCCCCGCTCTCTCTCTCGCCCTGATTTCTGACTCTGTCCACTGTCCTGTCTTTAAATAAAAACATTTTTAAAATATATATTTTTTAACAAACTGACTCTTAAAGGCTTTATATGCGATCCAGCAGATGTCGCCCTTGAGCACCAGCATGAAACCAAAACAACTCGTGCTGCATTGTTGTGTTAGCATGCTAATGCTAGCGATCTTTATTCTGCTCGTATCTTCACACTGCATGTAAATTTACCTGAAATGAGCGTGATCTAGAAACACAGTTAAGCAGTGAGTACAGTATGTTATTCTTCTTTTCTCTAGTCCCTCAATTAAACAACTTTTATACACGAGGGGAGGAGTCAGCCGGCCGTCCTGGCGATGTAAACAAAGTGAAGATAGGACTCTGAAAACTCTGAAAACATCACAGACAGTGGGACTCGGGTGTTACACCCATTGTAGACAGTCATGACTCACAGAGTTATTTACAGAGGAGATACTTGATTTATATTTCAGTGTGAAAAATCACATATAAAGCCTTTAAGTCATCTTCCTTTTTATTACGATAAATTCAGATGGCTGCGATGTGTTTGTTGCGAGTGCTCATGTTACAATAACGATGAAATTGTAATTCATTTTGCAGCCCTACTTCAGAGGGCTACATGTGACTTTAAAACTCTGAGGACCTTTTAAAGCCTGTAATAAAATAAAGATACAGTAAAGAATACAAACCAGTTTCTTACATTCACTAGAGTCTACAGTAGTAGTATCTGTAGTTTTACTAAAGTAAAGTATGCATACTTTAGTATGGTAGTACTATAGTGGATGTGGAGATTGAGTAATCAAACCTGCTGATTAAAACAGCAAACATGCGACTAACTAAAATGAATGAATCCTAGACTGTAGTTTGTTATTTCTTAACATTCCTGGTAGTGTCTCAGTACTGCTGATTCATCCAGCACGCTGACTGAACTCTTCTGCTCGCCACTCTCTCCTGTGTCCGCTGCTCTTTATGTCGACCTCGATACCAAGGTGAAACGTCTCACACAGCGTCCTGTGTGTGTGTGTGTGTGTGTGTGTGTGTGTGTGTGTGTGTGTGTTTGTGTGTGTTGTGTGTGTGTGTGTGTATATAGTGTGTGTGTAGTGTTTGCTTTCGCTCGCTCATGTTGCCTGAGTGAGCGCCCATGAGAGATGGAGGGGGGATGGGAGGACCGGAGGGTAAACACAGAAAGCTACTGAGTGGGAGTAGACGGGGAATTAAAAGCACTTCGTTTATGATCGTTTAACCGCCTAATAAAGACAACGTTGTTTTAACACTTTTTTTTTTAAGTATGACTTTTTTTTTTCTGCCTCAAACGACACCAAACCCTCATGATTACATTTCTTGTAGAGTCATCACTTAACTTAAAGTTCACATGTAATTCCCATGAATTATTTACACAACATGTTCTCGTGGTGTCCCTTTGCTTTCACTGAATATAGACCCCCATAAAAAGATGCTATCACGGTTTAATCAGATTCCAAAATAAAGACTTTGGTGCGGACATTTTTGTGCCCTGGCTCGTCCAACAGCTCATAATTATGAACATCATGTGAATCACAAGCTAACTGACCGGCGCTTTAATTGGGCTAACAAGGAATCTGGTGACTGGAAACAGTTCATCTTTTGTTGAGTATTTCCCTGAATGTCATAATTTAATCAGATATAAAAGCGAGCCACGACTTCATAACAAGAAAATATCTTAATATGTGACGTTAGCTTTCATTTACCCTCCTGTATGTTGGTTCAATCTAACTGTGTTGTTGCACCTTGAAAGCGCAAACTTTATTCTCTTTATGAGGGGCTGTGGCTCAGTGGTTGAGTTGCTCGTCTCTCTACTGGAAGGTTGGAGGTTCGATCCCCAGGTCCTGCAGGTACAGGTCCAATGTGTCCTTGGACAAGACACTTACGGTGCGGTCACACTGGCCATCCGACTCGACCGCACGTCCCTTTTTCTCTCTCTCTCTCTCTCTCGTCCGCCTGTTTGTAAACTGAGCACGCTTCATAATAACATAAAGCGTGCATGTGTTGTATTACGACGTTACGTACAAGAGGTAATCGTGCTTAAGCAGGGATAGTCCAGTGCAGTGTGACCGCGGGCGGTGCCGGCCAGCGTGGGAGTGGCGCAGCGGGGGGGGCCAATCGTGCTTGAGTACGGCACAGTACAGATGGCCAGTGTGACCGCGCCCTCAGGCACGATTGTTTCTTGCCGTATCTGAGCCAGTTGCTCCGTTCCCTATAGTCCATCATGTGAAACCACCCGTTGTCAGCGTGTGAATATCAGTGAATGGATTAGTTTACACTGATGGACACTTTACAAAGCAGCTTCTGACCTCAGTGAGTGAAACAGGTGTGACCTGTTGTATTAAAATGCTTTGAACACTAGAAAAGCCCCACACAGTCTCAGGTTCATTTACCATTTGATGGAGTATTTATGTTATAGCTGTGTTGTCATCTTAGCCTCCCAGTCTTCAGGTTTCTTGTTGACAAATATGTGATAGAAAAGGTTTGTTTGTTGATTTAGCATGTAGCATACTGTCTTAGCTCCTTTAGCATTAAATCAGTCGGCAGATCTCAGGATCTTTCACTTGAGAAAACAAACAGGAATACAGGGACTGCTTTCTCTGCCTGGAGAGTGCTTCTCTATAAATATTACATCTCAAAGAGGTTTTTGTTTGTGTGGAATACAGAGTGCATCACCTTGACCATGTGTAGTCTCCTTCCTGATTGGACAGATGAGAAAGTCAACGGGAGACAAGACTGGATATACGCAGTGTCTGATCATGTTTAGATCGATCGCTTGAGAAAACAAGAGAGGAGAGAGCAACACAAATAGAATTTAATAAAGTACCAAAATAACTGTAAAATAGAGGAAAATGAAATGAAGCCAATGTGGAAGTGCAAAAAAAACTGCAGTTCCCTGATTGTCCACCTGAGGCTAACTACAGATCCAAAGAGCTCTTTTTTGATTGGTTCACACTGTACAGAGGCGGGGTTTCTTTTAATAATTCATCTGCTTTGAAGGCTACGAGATATGTTAATGTTACATAATAATAATAATAATAAAGAGGCTGGGTCACCTGATCAAGACAGATCATTGGTACACATTCTCAGCTCTCAGTCTAGCTTTGAAGACTGAACTATAAGAAGTGTTTTCTCTTATATAATACAAAAGTGGAATTGTTGGCTTTCTTCTTTGTGCTATATGTTAGCTACCTCACCTCGTGTGTTAGTGAGCTGTGGTGGTTAAGTCTGTTTGTGTCCCTGTCAGCCAGATCCCCTGCAGCAGTCTGCTGAATTAAGCTGATAAGGAGCCGCAATAAGTGCTCTTGTCTTGGTGCATTACGTCCGACAGGAAGCAGCTCAGGTGTGTAGCGTTGAAGCTTCCACCTTAACTTGTAGCACGTGAGAGCGCTGGTGAAACGCGGCGATGACGAGGTGAGCAGAGAGGTTTGGGAGCGAGGACTGTGGAGCGGGTGTGTGTGGATACAGTAATGCTCACTGGCAGTAGGCCTTATGGCGGGCCTGAGGGATTAAGTCCAAGCTTTGCCCCCCCTCCCCTCTCTCACTTCTCCTCTCTCACTGCTGCTCGAGGATTTACCGACGCTTGAACCAGATGCAGCATTAACTTGTCCGGCTGCCACACGGTCGACGCTGTCAGCATGTCTGAAAAGCTTCGGAGGAAATTCTCAATCTCTGTTAGTATACAAACTTTTGGATTTTACCTTTTTGACCACGGCGCGAAGGAGATGGTATCAAGAGTGTGTTTGTGTGACCCTGTGTGTAGGTAGATGTGAGCCGTGATAGTGAGACGGCGTGTTGTGTACAAGCAGAGATTTAAAGAATTGTCAAAGTAGAATAGAAGTTAGATCAACAAGCTGACTCGTAACATTTAGTGGATTGACAAATCTGACGCAGGATTGTACAAAACAAACTTTCACCGGTTGCTGAACCTTTAAAAATACGGTTTGCATTTTGAGTAATCTTAAAATCCTGAGCAGTTGTAATCTAGCTTTTTAATGGAAATGCGACAAAGACAGTAGCCTATAATTACAGTCTAATTTTTCCAATTCATATTTTATCTCACAGGCTTCACTAACTTCATTGTGATATTTAGTCAGGCTCATTTGGTTCTTAATCATTTAATTCAATTAAGTACATACGTTAAGTAAGTCTGACCTTGAATGGTTGGTTAAGATTTGCATTTCACAGTCAAACGACTTGATTTGTCTCAAATACAGACGCCTGTACCCGTGAGATACCCACTGCATGTGTAGGGTTGGGGCGAAACGTTGGGATGATTCTAGGGGCCCTTGACTGATGGGGGGCCTTAAAGATCATCATGTCCCAATTTCTTTAAAAAAAGAGACGAGAGAAGGCGAAGATGCGTCAACAGTGTGACATCTCATTTTACTCTAAGGAAGGTGCACCTGGACTATGAGTGGTGGGAACTGACCTGATGGTTTTATCCACTTGAAATAAACTAGTTTTGCTTCCCTAACATAAATGACTGCATCTATTCTTTTACAGACATGTTCTGGTTCTCTTGTTTTCTAAGCCAACATGTGATCAATGCAGGCAAACTTTTAGCAGAATGTTGGGTCCATATCTGCAGTGAGTTATATTTTTAGGGTTGGTGTGGTTCGAGGTTGTGAAGTGGTGGGCCTAATGTGATATTTTTCTCGGCGATGAATTTGTGGGCTTGTTATAACTTTTTATTAGAGGAACAGGACAGTGGATGGAGTCTGAAAACAGGGAGAGAGATTAAGTAGAGAATGACTTTTGAACCCAGGCCGCCCGCTTGGAGGACTACAGCCTCTGTACATGGGAAATAGTAAACAGACTTTTTTAAAATTTATTTTTAATTTAACCAGGTTGGTCCCATTGAGATTAAAAACCTCTTTTTCAAGGGAGACCTGGCCGAGACAGCAGCAGCAAAAAACACAAAGTTACAGACGGAAATACAACAAGAGACACAGTTTACAATTTACAAAGCACAACATGTTGGATTAAAATAGAAACATACGAGTCATATCTGGGAATCAGTTGTTCAAACAGCCGAGCTAAAACATCGACATCCTATAGAATCTGCTTCCATGTCTTTCATTTTAGATTTAAAAACATTTAAGGACACCAGGTCCTTGAGCTTTAAGTCATTCTGCAACAGATTCCAGGCTGAGGGTGCAGAATACCCAGAAGCCCTTGGGCTTTCTGTCCGAGCGTTTGGGACAGGGACAGGGACTTGAGCTTGTATAGTTCTTTTCTAGTCTTTTGACTACTCAAAGCACTTTTTACACTGCAGGTCTCACCTACACATTCACACACTGATGACAGAGGCTGCTGAGTAAAGAGTCCATCAGTATTAACTCATCCAGTCATAAACATTCACACGGTGCTGACGCGACAGCGGGAACAACTTGGGGTTAAGTGTCCTGTCCAAAGACACATCGACATGTAGCTGCAGGAGCTGGGCATCAAACCCCAGACCCTATGACTGAGAGACAACAGACCCTTACCACTTAGCCACAGCCGCCCCACGGCGCGTGCAAACTAGCCTCCAGTGCTTCGGTGCCCCCACTGTAATTTTTTGCAATGGTGCCAAAAATCCCAGTTGGCACCTGTGTGAACATTATGAGTAGGAATCACACGATGGGATATTGAATACATGGAGCACGATAACCATAATGCCACGGTACAGCCGTGCTTAGATCAGTGATTTATACCAAGACAGTCACATTAATCAATCAGTCATTATCAATAAAGACCGTGTGCAGAAACCTCGAGCCGAACCAGAACCATGATGAACAGATATCTGAGACATGTGCTGGGATTGGAAAGTGGGATAGAGGGAGATGCAGAAAGAAAGACAGACATGGAGACAAATAAAGCAACAAATACAACAACCAATTAAACATCAATAATAAGATATCTGAATACCTGAAGAACATAAAACACTCCTAAAAAGGTAAAGAGCAGGATTAAAGTATTTATTCATTTTAATCTGGTGTCAGTTTACCTCTCATCACGCTTCAACGTCTTCTCACACTATCCTGCTCTCTTCTTCTACTACCTTTATCCTGCTCTCTTCTTCTACTACCTTTATCCTGCTGTCTTCTTCTACTACCTTTATCCTGCTCTCTTCTTCTACTACCTTTATCCTGCTGTCTTCTTCTACTACCTTTATCCTGCTCTCTTCTTCTACTACCTTTATCCTGCTGTCTTCTTCTACTACCTTTATCCTGCTCTCTTCTTCTACTACCTTTATCCTGCTCTCTTCTTCTACTACCTTTATCCTGCTCTCTTCTTCTACTACCTTTATCCTGCTCTCTTCTTCTTCTACTACCTTTATCCTGCTCTCTTCTTCTTCTACTACCTTTATCCTGCTCTCTTCTTCTACTACCTTTATCCTGCTCTCTTCTTCTTCTACTACCTTTATCCTGCTCTCTTCTTCTACTACCTTTATCCTGCTCTCTTCTTCTACTACCTTTATCCTGCTCTCTTCTTCTACTACCTTTATCCTGCTCTCTTCTTCTACTACCTTTATCCTGCTCTCTTCTTCTTCTACTACCTTTATCCTGCTCTCTTCTTCTTCTACTACCTTTATCCTGCTCTCTTCTTCTACTACCTTTATCCTGCTCTCTTCTTCTTCTACTACCTTTATCCTGCTCTCTTCTTCTACTACCTTTATCCTGCTCTCTTCTTCTACTACCTTTATCCTGCTCTCTTCTTCTACTACCTTTTATCCTGCTCTCTTCTTCTACTACCTTTATCCTGCTCTCTTCTTCTACTACCTTTATCCTGCTCTCTTCTTCTTCTACTACCTTTATCCTGCTCTCTTCTTCTACTACCTTTATCCTGCTGTCTTCTTCTACTACCTTTATCCTGCTGTCTTCTTCTACTACCTTTATCCTGCTCTCTTCTTCTTCTACTACCTTTATCCTGCTCTCTTCTTCTACTACCTTTATCCTGCTCTCTTCTTCTTCTACTACCTTTATCCTGCTGTCTTGTTCTTCTACTACCTTTATCCTGCTCTCTTCTTCTACTACCTTTATCCTGCTCTCTTCTTCTACTACCTTTATCCTGCTCTCTTCTACTACCTTTATCCTGCTGTCTTCTTCTACTACCTTTATCCTGCTGTCTTCTTCTACTACTTTTATCCTGCTGTCTTCTTCTACTACCTTTATCCTGCTCTCTTCTTCTACTACTTTTATCCTGCTCTCTTCTTCTTCTACTACCTTTATCCTGCTGTCTTCTTCTTCTACTACCTTTATCCTGCTGTCTTCTTCTTCTACTACCTTTATCCTGCTGTCATCTTCTTCTTCTTCTTCTACTTTTATCCTGCTCTCTTCTTCTACTACCTTTATCCTGCTGTCATCTTCTTCTTCTTCTACTTTTATCCTGCTCTCTTCTTCATCTACCTTCATCCTGTGCCTTCTTTTACTACTTTTATCTTGTTCTCTTCTACTATTTTTATCCTGCTGTCCTCTTTGTATTATGCTCCTTAACTTCTGTTCATGTCACCTTCACTCATATAATAAGTGCCACCATGAGGAGTCATGAAGTGATGTGCAGTTTCCAGGGAGATCTTTTTAGAGCTCTGTATGTTCTTCATTAAATTCTCAATATTTGGCACCATTGGTTCAATAATTGTATCATACAAGCCAGAACAATCATATCTTGCCTCATCAATATTTTGAGGAATATGTTGACTAATTTCCGAGGTTGTCCTGAGCATGGGAATGTAAGTCTTTATCTGAGAGCTCCAGAAAGTGACACTGTAAATGTTTATTGTTTGAAATACAGCACGCAATCCACCGATCATGTGCTTTATAAACTGTTTGCAGTATTTGGTCACCTTCACTGTTTGTCCTGCCATCGACTTCCTCCTCTCCGTCGTCCTCCTCGCTCTCTCCCTGCGCTCTGACTGACAGGCATCCTGAATGTACCCCGAGCGTCTCCCTGCAGCCTTCCCTGCTCAGCGGCCATCTGTTGAGGCCTCAGTGCCAGCCTCTGTGTGCCAGAGCCCGCGCCCCCATCCAACCCAATCTTCTCCCCCAGCTGTCGGCCTTCCTCCTCCAAACAAACCCCTCATTGTCACACAGGCCCGCGTGCTCGCCCACCGCACTCGCCCTGAGTAAACGAGGAACGAGCAGTTCATTTGCGTCAGAAGCAGGCGGGGGGGGGGGGGGTCTTCTATTAACCAGCAAACCTCTCTCTCACTTTGAACGCCACAGTAGCCCTTCTGTCCTCTGTTGCATGGCCAAGTTTGTTTTAGCGGTTATGTGTGTGTGGGAACGAGAGTGGGTGGTTACTCCAGGTTTCTGTTGTGTATTTAGGGACTTCTGTGGGATTAGCTTTCCCTGCTAGTGATGTGTGATTACGTTTCAAAGATGTGACACGGGGTCTAAAGAGGTGAACACAACACAAGACAATCAGGCCGATGCATGATTCACCTCATCGACAAAACCGAGCTAAGTCATGATTTCCTGACAGTTCTAAAGATTGTCTTGGATTTTCCTGTGGTGTGAGGACTTTTATGGTGTCTTATGTTGTGGCTGCGCCGATCTCAAAATGCATAAATTCAACTTATTTAATATTTACTTTGATCTCGGAGTCGCCGGTAGCGTAGTTGTTTGTGCACCCCATGTTTGGAGGCGGTAGTCCTCCAAGCGGACGGCCCGGGTTCTAATCAGACATGTGGCTTCTTTCATGATGTCGTTCCCCGCTATGTCTGATTTCTGACTCTATCCACTGTCCTATCTCTACAATAAAGGCATAAAAAGCCCTGCGAACATAATTGTCGGGGAGGAAGAATCAGAGGTCAAATCGGCCCGATTATCCTGCAGAGTGAGCCAGACTTAAGAGAATGTAAAATAAATCAAAATTCAAGCCTACGTTTTGAGGCTGATATCAAAGAACCAGACTTCTCTTAGATATCATGATGTCACGTTTCATGCTGTAAGAGACTTAAGCCATATTCACACATGCGCAAAACTCCTGAACACTCGCTGCATGTGTGAACACAAAATGACCTTATCCAGACTTGTTCCTGCCAGGCCTCTGGTAAACATTCTGCAAGTAGAGACGGGGTGAGTCGATGTGTAAACACAGCAGGAAGCAGGAAGGGGTGATGACGTTTATATCCTGCAACTAGTGCTTTGTTTTTCTTTTAATTAAGATCCTTGTTCTTCAAGACCCCCCCTCCCCCCATCTTAGGTTTATACTGTAAAGACATCCAATTGCACAAAGCATTAATATAATGCAAAAACAGTCATCATACAGTAGGGTCAGACTCTTGTTTCTTCTTCGTCTGCCATCTTGTTGGGAGGAGAAGCCGAGGGCCGATTCTAACCCACAGCCGCTGCAAAGACGTCTTATTAAACGCTCTTTTCCAGAGTGAGCGGACACGACGAACAGACGGTTTAAAGACATCACAGCAACGCAAGGCGTAGTGACTCCTGGTTCTTCTGGAGAACTCTGCGAGCTGACCAGAGTCGTAGTGCTTTGCTGCTGTAACAATGTAAATTTCCCCATCGTGGGATAAATGAAGGATTATCTTATCTTATCTTATCTTGGAGATTTTATCACAGTTACAGTGACTTCTTCCACAGCGTCTTTTATACGTCATGTCTCGCCTCCTGAGATTGGGAATATCTTCCGCTGTGAGGGACGTGTGTGTGTGGAAGAGGAACTCTGGGAACATTTTCAGAGGCTGGTGGTTTTGAAAGCTCGGGTCAAGAAAAGAGCTTTACAGTTCTGAAATAGAATCTGAGATTGAAGATGTTGCTGCTGTTAGTGCTTAAACTGTACGCTGGATTAATGTCTTATGTAATACTGATGCTGACACAATGAGGTCAAACAGATGTATTCAAGGAGACGGGGCACTTGAGAAAACATCGTTGTTTTATTTACATCTTACTTTTTCCTGTTTTGCTGCAGATAAGAATATTTTTTTAACACTATTAGCAAAATATTTCTTTTGAATAATCAAGGCTGAGCATCATGGGGAGGTCAGCAGTGAGGTTTATTTGTTCCTGAACAGCGCCCGTCTAAAGGTTTTTACAGAAACAAACTAGCAGGTGTGGTTGATTGAAACCCCTCAGTAGGACAGAGGACCGTACAGTTAAAGGTTTTCCCTGACTGAATATTTTTAGCGCACTTCCTTCCAACAAAACAAAACACAACACTGCACCCTTTTGAGACCCAAGGCGGGGCACGCTGAACTGTTTTTTGAAGCTGCAGTGAGCGGTGGGTGGTGTCACAGTTAGTCCGGGGGTAATTGCTTCGTCTGGCTTCAGCTTTGATCGTTATGTAATTGTTGTGTTTTCAGCGAGTCACTGATTCACATCTCAAAGGAGACGTCACTTTGCTCCGCTGAGGATGTAGATCTCAGCACGAGATTAAAAGCGTTAAAACAAACTGAATTTGAAAAAGAAGAAAAGAAAGGGTAGAAGGATAAACATTAACAATCTTCAGGGAGTATAGAAATATAGATTAGAATTATCTTTTTTTTAAAGTGTGTTTGGGGCTTTTTTTTTTTGTCTTTTATTAGAGATGACAGCTGAAGAGAGAAAGCAGGGGGACGACATGCAGCATTCTAACCCACGACCGCTACAAAGAGGACTAATTAAACGCTCTTTTCCAGAGCTCAGTGCAGACACGATGAATATACAGTTTAAAGACATCACAGGAGCACAAGGCGTAGTGGATCTGGTTCTTTTAGAGAAGAATTTAAACTTAAACTTTAAACTGCAGAGTCTTACCTTCCCACTCAAAGTCTTTACACCTCCACTTTTCAACAATCACAATAAGGACGCTCCAATCGTAACATATTTGTAGAATTATCTTAAGTTCGTCTCCTTATTTTCTGAATGTTCAGTGATACATTTTCTTTCTGTGAGCTTCAGCTTGTTTCTTTGGTGCGATGTTTTTTCTTTGATGTAAGAGAGATTAAAAAAGAGCGCTCTGGTGCTTCATGGTGTTCTGTACCTGAGCTTCACTGAAGTAGCTGAATGTTAATGGGGATCCTGCAGCAGTTCAGAGATCCAGACTCCAGACTGTGTTTGTGTGTCGCTCCCTTCCTGCTCCTCTTCAGCCACACTTGTTTTACCTGCTGAGCCGGTTACAGATCTGTGTGTGTGTCTTGTGCCTCAGGTGACGATCACTCTCTGTTAGACTCTGTTTTTAAAACATGCTAACTTTGGATTCACCACCTTTTGACCTGAGCTCACATGAAGCTACATTTACGACACATTCATTTGACTTTTCCACACAGATGATTCGATAGGCGTTTACCCCCGAGTTTTTGTGAAGAAAAAAAAGGTTTGAGACTCAATCACAGTCATAAACCTGACTCTTCCTGGTCAGGAGAAATCCAGCTTATCACAAGATGAGAGCTGACAGTCAGTCTGTGCAGCAGAGAGAGAGTGAACAGAGTCATTGTTTGAGTCATTCTGCTCATTCCAGTGCAGCGTGTTATCTTCTCTTTGACTTCTCATATTTGTTTGTAACGTCTATTTTTAAAGCCTACGGCTGTGTGGGTGAAGAACTGAGACGTCCAAGTCCAAAGATTAACTCTTCTTCTTTCCTCCTTTTCTTTCAGCTGAGCAGCATCAGCAAAGCCATCAACTCGGCTGAGACGCCTGTGAAGGAGAAACATGCACGACGTATCCTTTAAAAAACTGCTGATGATTGTCATGGATACGTACCTTTGCATGACAACCTGTAAGCTCCTTTATATTTCAGTTACTCTTTTCAGACAGAGAAGGTTGATATCTTTTGTCTTTATCTCTTGTGAGTAGGGCTGGGAAACGTTATCAAGATCAAAATGTTCATTTCAGTCGATATCGATAACGACAAATGTTGATGATTTTTGCTCCTCAGTGAAAGTTGAAGAAACCAGATGGTTAATTGTCAGAAGAAGACAAACTCTACTTGAACAGAGGAACATTTCACCATCATAAGCAATGTTTTTGTGGTGGTTTAAATCTATCAAACTTTTCTTTAGAACATTTGTTATATTTATATTGAGAAAAATCACATCGCGGTAAATGTTGAGTTGAAGCGCGTTGTTGTAACCTGAAGGAGAACGTGTTGATTTGCATTTATAGGGACGGAAATTAAAGTAAAATAAGCTTTGGTTTGATTACATGTAGCTAACGGACTAATCGACTGGGGTCTGTATTCACACGTCGCCCAGACGTACTTGTCAATACAGTTAAGGAGCGCAATTATATGATCATGAAACAGCACATTAGGAGATGTTAATGTTATTATTTGATGTATTTTGGAGCAGGATATTGGTGCCTAAAGGAAATGTAGAGTCCAGGGAGACAAAGGCTGATTTATTTAATGCAAATATAAAACAGGGTAATGATTAAGAGTTGTCAAATGTGGATAAAGTAATGTGATACAAGAGATAAAAACTCAAACGCTTCCTGGAAACTGAGCTTTCATTTCCTCCATCAGCTCTTTGTGAGTGTGTGCTTCCTTAACAGAACATCAGGAATCATCCTGGGGACTCACAGGGAGAAGGGAGCCTACACCTTCTGGTCCTACGCTCTGGGTTTCCCTCTCGCCAGCAGCTCCATCCTCAGCTGGAAGTTCTGCCACGTACTGCACAAAGTCCTGCGGGACGGCCACCGCAACGTAAGACCCCCGAGAGACCCTCAGTCACTGCCCTTTTCCATTCTGTGTTACCAGGACGATATTTTTTAAGTTTAGGTGTTGTTGAGTTGTCAAAGAGTGGAAAGCTGATGTATCACTAGTTCAACTTAAAGCTGGGAAATACATCATTTCTGCATTAGAAAAAACTACAAATCAGTCCCTGCAGGAAGTTGCAATGTAAGCAAATGCATGCACATTCGACCAATCCTCCGTTTTTGTGACCTTGCCTTAAAAGCTGCTGCAATATCAGGCACTTAATGCCGCAATAATCCCTGAAAAAGTCCACAAAATCCTGGAGGGTTTGTAATATTATGTCTCATAATACATTGAAAAATGGCTTCATTTTTATTTGCACAGTAAGGATGTGTCCTAAAGGAGAAAAAAGAAGTTACTTTATTTGTGCCCGTAGGTAAATTTGGTTGCACACGGAGTCACTTAATACAACACAGACATAAAACATACAAAGAGCAAATGCACAGTTCATTTCTTAATGTAACCACAGCCTTTTGTTTTCCTGGTGAATCTGCAGCGATTGTAAGTTGTTACTAGAGTTATTTATTGACGCTGTCCGCCTGCACAGGTCCTCCAAGACTGCATGAGACATCACAGCTCTCTAGTTGAAATTGGGCAACTATGGGTGAGTCATTGCATCACTTTTTATTTGCTTCTGCTTATTTTTGAAGGTTTGAATTAATGTGCAAAAAATAATAATAATAATGATAATGGTGCATTTGTTGTTAACTTGGACGTTCTGTTAAAGGTTATTCATGTCACTTCAGGAAGGCAAAATGGAAGCTATAACTTGATGACATCAGTATTTAAAATCTGTTTTTTAAAGTCATTTTTCTCTCGTCCGCTCCTCTCCAGAGCAACCTCCACGACAGATACGGACAGCTGGTGGCTCTGTACACCAAGCTGCTCTGCACTAAAATGGAGTTTCATGTGAAGGTAAGAACGTCCTCTCTGATGTCTCGCACCAGATGATGAAATGTTCAAAGGAGCCCCGTGGATTAGAGCATGCTGACCTTACTGGATTAGTAATGATGTATTCTGTACACACATGTTAAATTAATTAACCAGCAGGCTGCCGTTGATGTTTACATTGTAAGGCTACATCGTTCTTCTTCTCTTTGTTGGATTCTCATCCCCGTTAAACCTTAACAATCTGAACACAAGCACAGTGTTAGTGGTGAGATCTTTGCTGGAGGAGTGATTACAGTCGATGCTCGTGCACCGGTCACAGTTTATAAATGTCACCGCCCCCTCCCTCTCGCTCGAGATGACGTCTCCTGATTATATCCTGCTGTGTTCTCACATCAGCTCAACCGGACTTTCTGTGGAAAAATACGAGGAGGGGCGTGCATGAGAAACTCCAGATATAAAGTCTGAGTGGAAAAATGTGGCTGTTTGCGTTCACACATTCAGCTCTTCCTGAAAATATCAGGTGTGAAAGCACGTGTAGAGGGGAGGAGACGAGACTGGGACGAGTGCGGTGGTGTTAGTTTTCCTGCTTCATGTGCAAATAACTAAGGTCAACACGTCTTAGTATACAGGGTTCCTTTTTAAAAACATGTAATGGATGAATGAGCGAAATGTGAATGGCGCTTAAACCTCCAATGTGTCTCTCTGCAGCACTCGGAAATCCCACCAAACCTGGAGGTCACGGATGAAGTCCTGGAGCGCACTGCGGGAACAGATGTTAATAATGTGTGAGTGTCTAAAACGCTGCAGCCATGAATCTAAATCTCTGTCAGTCGTAAGCACATCAGCTGCCATCGGAACAAAACCAGGAAGAAAGCGACGAGCCCTGCCTCCTTGTTTAATTTCACAGGGTCACGTCGTCATTGTGTCTCCGTGGGGCCTCTTCTCTGTCTAACCGAGGTATCGACTTCTCCCCCGCAGGTTCCAGCTCACAGTGGAGGTGTTCGATTACTTGGACGCGGAGCTGCGGCTGGCAGAGACAGGTGAAAAACAAAACTCCGCCCACCATTTTCCTCATCCGTCTCTCACAAGGAAGAGAAACTTGAGCTACAGTAGAGTCCTGCTGACATTATCTATTTATGTGCAAAAGCCAGGAGGCCTTTACAGAAATGTCATTGTTAGCAACTCTTGTCCTGCCTGTTTTCACATTCACTAGCCCGCTACAGGAACGTTTTTCATCTCATGACTTCATGTTTCATCACTTTAGCTTCCTGTGTTTTTATCTGAGGAGGAAATGTCTGTAATTAGACAACATTTATTTGATTTCCTTTAGTTTAGATGAGACGACGTGCTGCTCTCAGGCGTGCAGGGTGGAGGTCCAGGATCATGTGTCAACACCAATATGCAGCTGAACTCTAAACGGAGTGAACTTTAGTCTAAATGTAGATTTTCTCTCAGTCTCAGAAATATGTTTTTAGATTAATTTGCACAAAAGGCCTCATTCACAATAATCATTTCACCACCACAAGTTTTCCCTTTAATTTATGAGAAAGCTCCTTTAGAAAAGTCTAAATCAGTGGTTCTCAACTGGTGGTTTGGGACCTAAAAGTGGGACTTTCTGCAGGATGAGAATGTGTGCCTGGAAAAGAAAATACTTTCCAAAAGTCCATGAAGTGCTTTTTTGTTCTGTCACCTGTTCTCTACCGTCTGAGGTCCAAACTGAACTATCTTTCATTAGATAAATCTGATTGGTTGAAAAAAATTGGATGTTTGGGTCGTGATTGTTGGTGAAGGAGTTGTTGGCGGGTCCTGAGGCTTGACCAGTTGAGAATCACTGGTCTCAATCAAAACATTCAATGACTTTACCTTTAGCTTTAGAGAGCGGCAGGGTAACGTAATTAAAGAAGAAGAACGAGTTTGTTGTTTGATGAAATTAGAATGAGATTCATTTTCTGTGTTTCTGTCCCATCTATGACGACATTTTTTTTTTTTAAAGTGTCTTCCATTAATGGTGATTTCTTCTCGTTAGATGGTTATGAACAACCTGAGTTGTGCTTTAGAAGAAGAAACCTTTTTTTGTAGCAGATTTTATTTGCAAAGCATGCTGGGAGAAAAGACTTAAGACGTAGCTGTGAAAGGAGCGTGCAACTTTGTAATGTTATGAAATGTTGAACCACTGCAACTGAATTTCTAATGTCTTATAAACCTGTGAGGGTTGGGCACTTAGTGTGCATGACACATAAATAAAATACTATCGATCAATCTTACTTCCTCTGTGGTTAGCTAGGTGTTCAAGTACCAGAAGAACTAACTGAATGTTTGCTTGACCTGCAGTTGATCAGACAGTGGCAGTAGTAGTCCTTCATTGGGATTCTTTACAGTGCAAATGTTTTAAAGAGTAGACGATATTTTCACCCTGAGTTGCAGCTATCAGGTACCCAGACAGAAGAGTCACTCAGGGATTCCTAACATCGACCTTTTGCTCCTCTCTGACTTTCTCCACAGTGATGCGACAGCTCAACACATCCATCGCCATCTCCACCCTCACGTCAGGCCAGTGTCGGCTGTCTCCACTCATCCAAGTGATCCAGGACTGCAGTCACCTCTACCACTTCACCGTCAAGCTGCTGTTCAAGCTGCACGCCTGTAAGAACAGTCGTTACTCGTTTAAGTGCAGATAACCCTTTAAAGTCTTTATATGTGATTTTTCACACTTAAATGTAGAAATCAAGTATATCCTCTGAAAATAACTCTGTGAGTCATGACTGTCTACAATGGGTGTAACACCCGAGTCCCACTGTCTGTGATGTTTTCAGAGGTCTATCTTCAGTTTGTTAACATCGCCCGGACGGCCGGCTGACTCCTCCCCTAGTGTATAAAAGTTGTTTAATTGAGGGACTAGAGAAAAGAAGAATAACATACTGTACTCACTGCTTAACTGTGTTTCTAGATCACGCTCATTTCAGGTAAATTTACATGCAGTGTGAAGATACGAGCATAATAAAGATCGCTAGCATTAGCATGCTAACACAACAATGCAGCGCAAGTTGTTTTGATTTCATGCTGGTGCTCAAGGGCGACATCTGCTGGATGAAAAAATCACATATAAAGCCTTTAAACTCTTTGATTTCATCATTTCTCAAAACATTGCCTTCTCATTAAATCTGTGTGTCATGTCTGTGATGTCAGGTCTACCTGCCGACACTTTACAAGGACACCGTGATCGCTTCCATGACCAGTTCCACAGGTACGACATGCACACCTTCAGGCCATGACAGCGTCAACACATCAGAGCAGGGAGAATCTTTTTATTGTTGTAGGAAGTGTGTAAACACGGTCCAGCGTCACCCATTCACCACAGCACTTTAAACACATGCAAATGTTCCTATCATTGTTTTCCTTCCCTCCTCCCTGTATGATGTGTCAGTCTGTAAAGATAAAAGATTATGTAACTAAATAGCTTTTTTCATGTTTTTAAAAGGCTCATTAAGTCACGTTAAAATAAAACAAAGTCCAAAAACACTTGAGACATTAGTCTGTGTTACACACGCTGTCATTTTATGCATGGATATAAAACATGTTGTTCTTTCTCCACAGCCTTAAGACCTTCTTCAACAAAGCCAGAGACATGTTTTACTTCAAGAGACTGATCCAGATCCCAAAGCTGCCTGATGTAAGAGTGCAGACGCCCTGTTCCCACCAAGTGGTCTTGTTCAGTTGGGTCACATTTATCGGCGTTTCCACCGTCAAAAGTTTGGAATGGTACCAAAATAACCGATACGATTTTTTTTGCTACCCTTCCGTTGGGGTCCCAAGAACCAGTACAGTACCGGCCCTTAAAGGTTGAGCTGTACACTCTGCAGTCCGTTGATTGGTCGAAAGAATAATCACTTCCCCTACACAGTGGTAATAAAGGACAAACACAAAAGGCGCCATGTTTGAATATCCCGTGGATTACAAGATGATTCATATCAAAGCTGTTTTCTCTTTTCTTTTTTGTGAATAATATCAGCACGTTCAACAGTCACATGCCGAGAACAAAGAACTGAAAATGCTTGTGTCCTCCTTAGTTACCTGTGTCACGTTCTTCTTTTTTTATTTTAAACCATATTTTTATTAAGATTTTCAGAAAGTTTTACGGAATATAAAGAATAAAGTCAGACAGAAAAACAAAACAGGGCTTACATTGCAGGACATTATGCTGCATTGCATCACTAGCACAATATTTCTTAAGACAAACGTTTAAAAAGAGGTCAGTGGTGAGCGGTAAAATCAGTTACTGTCCGCGAACTCTGTCGAGTCGGGCAAGATAATACGTTCTTCTTCATTGAATTTATTGGCGGGCTGGGTATATTGGCACGGCTATAGCCATCCGGCTTACCAAGCGGTAATGCAAACAGGGCCAGGGTTTACCTTACCAAACTGGACTGATCAAAACCGGACCGCTTGGTGGGAACGCGGCTTTAGGGACGACTTTGGAGCTGAGTCACAAAAAAAACAAAAACGAAACGTTCAAATTTTGAAAGTAGACGTACAGATGTGTTCACTGTAGAAATCTCACATTCATATTTTATAGAAGACAATCTGATGTTTTTTTGCCATTTTTTTTTTTTTTTACATTTTAAACTGTTACAAACTGTTTCCGGTTTAACGTAGTCATAAAATACTCATCATAGTCTTTAAAGCGGCGTGCAGACTGACGGATTACTCGTGTGCACGTCTACTTTCTGATTCTAAACCTCGATCACTGTCAGTATGAATATCCAACGTTTTAGTCGCATATGTACGTCTGAAAAAATATGCAAACACCATAATCACCGAGTTTCCTTCTCTCCCTGAAAGTCGCCTCCGAACTTCCTGCACGCAGCCTCGTTGGCGAAACACGTGAAGCCGGTGGTGGTGATTCCGGACGAGGACGAACCGGAGCAACAAGAAGATGAGGATGACGACCCCGAGCCGCTCATCGAGGTCAGCGACTCACCCAGCATCCAGCAGTCACAGCCACAGGTAAGACACGTCAGTCACAGGAGCACGAGGACTTAAATGTGATCTGTGTGACTCGTAGAGTTTTTAGTCATCTTCTGTGTGTTTGTTTTTCATTCATCATTTTACTCGTTCTCAGCAGCTGGACATATTTGATCAGGCATTTGGTCCTCCAAACGGAGGCTTCGACGACAGGTGAGTGTCGCCTTCTTTCACCGTTACATTCTGTTCAGCACGCCGTCAGTCTGAGCACATCATGACGGGGTGTTTTCTATCTGCAGGGATCTCCAGATCGAGAGTCTGAAGAGGGACTTGGAGCTGTTGAGAGCCGAGTTAGAGAGAGTCAAAGGAGAGGTAAGGACTTTCTAGTGTGTACAAGGAAGAGTTGTGACGGTCGAGGGCCCGGCTATCTGTGTGCGCTGAGGAATCTGGGTCATGTGTTGGGCGGATGCAAATGCTGCTCCTGACTTGTGGAATGTGGCGAGTAACCTCTGAACGAGACGAGGGTTGTGCAGTTTGGAGTATTGACGTCACACACTCCCGCTTGCACTCTTTTCCCTTCTCTTTTTGAGTGCTCTTTTTTTCCTTTTTGACCTCAAGAAGAAATGTAAAGATAAATTGGGACAGCATCATCACAAGACGAGCTGTTGTAGTTTTTTTTTAAAAGCACCTTGTGCTCTTGAAAGGGAGTGCAGATGGTTTAAAATCAGCGTCAGCACAGGCATTAATAAATATGGAGGAACTTACAAAACCAACAAAAGAGAAAAAAAGTAACTGAACACTAAACATATTAAAGGTCACATATTACGCAGAATCCTCTTCTCCATGTTCCTCTAACACTAATATGTGTCCCTAGTTTGTCTACAAACCCAAAAATAATGAGAAAAGTCCATCCTCTCCGTCTTCTTCCTGCTCCACTTTTCAGAAAATGTGTGCTCAAACAGGCCGTCTGGAGATTTTCCCTTCATGACATCACAAAGGGCAGTAGCCCCTCCCCCAGGTGGGTGACACTCCCACAGCTAGGTGTTTGTTCTGCCCTCTGAGTCTGCCTTCTCACCGTAAACAATAGGACATGGAGCGAGAAAGCACCGAGTACACCCAAGCTCTTCCAGAGAGGGGGCGTGGTCAGACACAGCTCATTTACATATTTAAAGGTACAGACACAGAAACAGCCTGTTGTGAGCAGGGCTGAAATAGAGGGGTTTATAGACATGATCAAATACAGGATCAGAGTGGATTCAGAACAAGAAACTTCACACACATGTTTTGAGGATTTCTAAAACTTATTTAAACTGGTTGAAAAGGAGGAGAATATGTGACCTTTAAGGCTAGGCGGCTTAGCAAAACAAATACTGGGGCAGCACCTGATTGATTGAAAGTAGAGCCAGGGGACTCTTTTTAACTGAATTGGCACTGACAGCAGTAGATTGTTCCTCAATGCTGATCTGTCTTTCCCCTTCCTAAAGGCTCAGCGCTACATCACACAGCTGAAGTCACAGATCAACAGCCTGGAGGCGGAGCTAGAAGAACAGCGTGCACAGAAACAACGCGCTCTCGTGGAAAATGAGCAACTGCGCATGGAGCTGGAGGCCACACGTCGCCGGAACGCCGAACATGAGAGTGTACAGTTCACGTTCCTCGAGGCAGAACGTGAGACGCACACTCAAAACAATTTGATTCCTACATTTATGATGACAACATGTTGGTCAAACGCTGAACAATAATCCTTTTGTGTTTGCTGTGCAGAGAGAGCGCAGGCCACCGAGCAGCGCTACAATAAGCTGAAGGAGAAGCACACAGAGCTGGTGTCGAGCCACGCCGAGCTCCTGAGGAAGGTACAGACCAGAGCGCAGATGTGTGATTTTTAATTAGATGTCATCACCCGGCTGTGTGTGCGGTAACTTCAAACATGTTTGTGTGTGGACAGAGTGCAGACACTGTGAAGATGCTGTCAGCCACCCAGCAGACCCAGGACGAGGTGGAGAGGACCAAACAGCAGCTGTCGTTTGAGGTTGATCGAATAAAACAGGAGGCGGACATGAAGGTTTGTGAATGAACATTTTCCTTTGATTCAAAGTAATAAAAAAAAAAGCTCCTGGGGCGCTGGCGTTTATTACGATGACGTCATACTTTCTGCTCCCCAAATTCAGTGAATTAGAATTTTCAAGAAGAGTCTTAACAGCATCTCATGCCAATTTTAGAACTTTTTACTCTTGGACAGACAACCAACTTGACAAAAATAATTCACGCAGATGAGGCCCATGACCAGTTTTATAGTTTCTAACTAACTGAGCAGTGAGCATGCGTTCATTTTTATAGAGGTGAGGAAGCGGATTGGCAGAGCAAGACACTGGAACAGATGTTGATTGAATTTGGTTTCTTGCCCTTCGAACTCCTGTGTGTGATGGCACGCTCCATCAACTCTCTCTCTCTCTCTCTCTCTGTCTCTCTCTCTCTCTCTCTCTGTCTCTCTCTCTGTCTCTCTCTCTCTCTGTCTCTCCCTCTGTCTCTCTCTGTCTCTCTCTCTCTCTCTCTCTCTCTGTCTCTCTCTCTCTCTCTCTCCCTCTCTGTCTCTCTCTCTCTCTCTCCCTCTCTGTCTCTCTCTCTCTCTCTCTGTCTCTCTCTCTCTGTCTCTCTCTCTCTCTCTCTCTCTCTGTCTCTCTCTCTCTCTGTCTCTCTCTGTCTCTCTCTCTCTCTCTCTCTGTCTCTCTCTCTCTCTCTCTGTCTCTCTCTCTCTCTGTCTCTCTCTCTCTCTCTCTCTGTCTCTGTCTCTCTCTGTCTGTCTCTCTCTCTGTCTGTCTCTCTCTCTGTCTGTCTCTCTCTCTGTCTCTCTCTCTCTGTCTGTCTCTCTCTCTCTCTGTCTCTCTCTCTCTCTGTCTGTCTCTCTCTCTGTCTGTCTCTCTCTCTGTCTCTCTCTCTCTGTCTGTCTCTCTCTCTCTCTGTCTCTCTCTCTCTCTCTCTGTCTCTCTCTCTGTCTCTCTCTCTCTGTCTCTCTCTCTCTGTCTCTCTCTCTCTCTGTCTCTCTCTCTCTCTCTCTGTCTCTCTCTCTCTCTCTCTGTCTCTCTCTCTCTCTCTCTCTCGCTCTCTGTCTCTCTCTCTGTCTCTCTCTCTCTGTCTCTCTCTCTCTCTGTCTCTCTCTCTCTCTCTCTGTCTCTGTCTCTCTCTCTCTGTCTCTCGCTCTCTCTCTCTCTCTCTCTGTCTCTCTCTCTCTCTCTCTCTCTCTCTCTGTCTCTCTCTCTCTCTCTCTCTCTGCCCTTCTCTCTGAATTTATTCTTAAAAATATTGAGTTAACTGCTCTGTCTGTCTGGATAATAAGACATCTTTGATTACTCTGTTTAAAACCTGAAACACCTCAATGTGTTTGTCTCAATTTGAGCTTGATATTTTTAACTTTTATTCATGCTCCTATTTATTATTTTTTTATTGTGCTTCATTCTATAAGTTATTTTACTTGTTGTTTTTATATTGTGTTTTTTACACTTGTACAGCACTTTGGTCAATCACGGTTGTTTTAAATGTGCTATAGAAATAAAGATTGATTGATTGATCATATCACTCTGCAGGAAGAATTGTTAACAAGTTACAGACGACTATAGTCGTAGAAAAACCGAGCACATATTCAGGTTTACTTCATGTAGAGTATATGTCCCATTAGAAAGCGGTACACAACTGCTGCAGCACTCTCTCTGTGTGTCTGTATTCATATTTCTGACGTTGTTTTTTTGTGTATCTGTTGTGTCTGGATGACTGCTGCAGATCTAATTTCCTTCGAGATAATAATAAAATTAAAGTTGAAGAAAGTCAGCAGCTCAAGTTAAACACTGAGGTATTCAAACTACACGGAGCTAGAAGCTGAAACATTAAAAAAAACAGAAGAGAGTGCAAAGTTAAGAGAAATCGAGTGCTGTGCTGGTTATGGGTCAATAAATAGCAATGAATAATCAAGGTGAGAAAAATAAAATCGAGAAAATTTGATAAAAAGTAAATAATCGAAGTGAACAAGCTAAAAAAAAAAACAACTTAGGCAGAAACACATTAAAAAAAAAAAATAGCAAAGTGAGGCTGGTGAATTAAGGTTGTCAATGGCAACAGGGGAAAAAAGTCCCTTGTTTTTGTCCTTGGCATTCTTTAAAAGCATCCAGAAAGGGCACAGTCTGACTTCCTGTGCTGATCAAAAGGCCGTGAGCTGGCAGTGTGGATTTATGTTTAAAAAAAAATAAAAAAAATTTCCTACAGTTGGAGGAGCAGAAGTTTGAGATGGAGAAGCTGAGGAGAGAGTTGGATGAGAAGATGGCAGAAGTGATGCGCATCAGAGCGACTCTGCAGAGCAGCGAGAAGGTGAGTGTGCACCTGTATCACAATGACGCTTATATAACATCAAAGATCAGCTGATGCACCACCAGCTCTGTTTTATGGAGGCTTGAGGCGCTTCACACATTTCCGGATTGACTTTCTCTCCGACACTTACAGCCATCTGCCTCTTCTGGCTTCCCTTGTCTCTCTCTCTCTCTCCCTCTCTCCCTCTCTCTCTCTCTCTCTCTGCCAGACTTCGGAGCAAGTGAGCAGCTCCATGACGTCTCTGCAGGCAGAGAAGGAGCGTCTGATGCGGTCGGTGAGCGAGAAGGAGGCGGAGCTGTCCTCTCTGCGGCAGGCTGCGCAGGTGCAGCAGTCGTCACTCCTGCAGGAGCGAGAGAGGAGCAGCAGGGAGGTCGGCGAGCTGCAGGGCAAACTGCAGGAGAAGGTCAGTCAGTCAGGACGGTCGAGCCGAGCCGAGCCGAGCTCAGCAGTATGAGCAGTGAGACTCTGCTTTAGACATTAGTTTATATTCAGCAGAATGTAAAGTCTGCCTCCTCAAGATAAAGAAAGAGAAAAAACAATCATCCCAAGGGTGACTGTGCAGTTTTTGTGCACTTGGCTGGACTGCAGTACTGTGATATGTTTCAAGGCAACACTCCCAGTCACTTACACGATGATGTTTTGATATTTTTTGCTCATTTCAGTCTAATATTTAACATGCATTTCAGACCTATATTGTAAAGTGCACACCTACTCACTATTTTTAAGGCATTTTGGAAAACATGCTGTGACAAATCTCCCATCTGATCCACTGTGAAGGATGACATTAAACATATACATTATATACCACAAACATGGCTGCAGGGGTAAGATATACTAGGACAGACAATGTGCAGGAAGAGTATGCTGCAGTGTAATCTTAAGACATAGTGTCGCATATGAACACATAAGTGAAGGGAAGAGCTTGAAAGCACTCAGCTCTACCTACAATTCTACACTTCACTTATCAGACTCTTTTATCCAAAGCGACGTACATCAGAGAGTAAGAACAACACAAGCAAGGATCTAGAAAAAAGGGAACAATGTCAGTAAGAGCAAACGATCAGCTTTGAGTCCGATTGGACACACAGGTGCTGACAGGAAGTGACCAGAGGCAAAGCACAACATTGAGGGCAGTTCTTGAGAGCTCTAATCAGTATAGAAACCATCTTATAAGTCGTCGTTATCAAACAAAAACCATCGTCATTACCATCATCATCATCAATAATATGGAGACCATCATCATTAAGTTAGTAGGTATTCATGAAAGAGCTGGGTCTTTAGCTTTTTCTTAAAGGTGCAGAGGGACTCTGCAGATCACATGGAGTTTGGAAGTTCATTCCACCACCGGGGGGCGACAGAGGAGAAGAGTCTAGTCAGCGTCTTAGGACCCTGTTGTGAAGGTTGGATCAGACGCCTTTCATTGGCAGAGCGTAGTGGGCATTTTTAAAGGAAGACCTCTATAGTTGGAACGCATCCATTGTTCTTAAGGAAGTAGACGAGTTCAGTAAAAGTATTTTAGTATCTTCATTTCACCTGAACTAGAAAAGTGATGAAGCTTTGTTAAGTCTGACTGTGAATCTTGTTGATTAAACCTTATTAATGGGAGCTGGGGGAACAGCGTTTGTGGATTTGTTCTACCTTTAACCCTGAAATTGGAAACATGGGTTGCATGAGACTTTCTGAAGCAGATATATTTTCAGTGTAGTTTTTTATGTATTTGTGTCTGCGTACATGTAGTCGAGTCAGGAGGAGCAGCTGAAGCAGAAGCTCCTGGAGGAGCAGTTCGCTCTGCTGCAGGGAACCATCACCGAGGCTGAAAACATCGTCCAGGATGCTGTCGCTAAACTGGATGATCCTCTTCATGTACGCTGCACCAGCTCTCCAGGTCAGACCACGACTGAAGCCGTTGCACAGCAGACAAAGATTCAAAGAGTATCTTTATATATGTATGTTTTCATTCTGGAGACTTAAACAAAGCTTTTTTTTTGATCCTCTGTCCTCATGACGCAGATTACCTCATAAGTCGGGCGGAGGCCACGCTGGGCTCCATCGACAAAGTGAAAAAGGGTCATGCAGACTATCTGAGTAACATGAGGGGTAAGTTTGCTCTGCTTTGACTTCGACATGATCCTGCTCACTGTCGGAGGCTGTTTGTTTTGTCATTTTAGTTTAATCTAAATTCAAAACAAAAGTAAAAACTGATACAGACGTGATGAAGGATTCATAATCATTGGACGAAACAGAAACGATACGATCCAAGAAAAAAAGAAGAGAACCCCCTTATACACTACATTTTTAAAAACAAACTCAAGACCTCAAGAGCTTTTAACTGAATCTCATTTCATCTAGTTTTATTACATTTTGAACCTCCTGTGTTTCCTCATTTAGAATAAATGATGGCGTTTCCTCAGTACCTGTTCTTTGATTGATATACAAAAAGCAAAGAAACACAACACACATAAAATGCAGCCTCATCTTAATATGAAACAGATAAAACTACTTCCTGACACTCTGATATCTCATGCTCATGTACATGCCTCTGCACACGTGTTTACTCACAGTATTAACTCTGTATCCTCTGAGATGTTGTGAGGCTGCTCTGTTGGATTTAAATTATTATGTGGCATCATGCTCTCTCTCTCTCTCTCTCTCTCTCTCTCTCTCTCTCTCTCTGTTTGCTCTTGTAACCAGATGCTGGAGGGCTGCTCAGGGCTCTGACCCAGTTCTCCCACTTGGCTGCGGATACAATCATCAACGGCAGCGCCACAGCACACATGGCGCCCACTGACCAAGCAGACCGTAAGGAATATCTCAAACTATAACTGGTGAAATGCAGAGAGAGTAATCTTAGTTATTTTTGTGTTTATCTCCCAGGAGGACATTTGTCCACATGCAAAGCTACATTTCAGATTTTTGACTTTGAATGTCAGACTCTAGATGCCTCTTGCAGTATTTTCTGACGTCTTAACGTGCAGCGTTATGCTTCATGGTTGATGACTGCTCTGTTACCCCTGTAGGACTGACGGAGAACTGCAGAGGCTGTGCCACTGAAAGTCTGCAGTTCTTCAAAGATCTCAAGTCCAAGACCTCCCTCCAGAGGGCAGACCCGGCCTCCATCCGCATAGTGGTTCAAAAGATCCTGCACCTGGGCCAGGTGGGAGACACTAACTCTGATGATCTGTTTTTCAGGTTTAATTGAATAGACTCTTAACTTTGAAGCGCTATATTTCATTGTACTATTTGACAAAAGAAAAGGAGAATCTGTGTTTTACTGACAGCTTCCTGCTTGAATCTGTTCTACTGCAGGACATTTCTGTTAGATACAAATTTTAATTACAAATAAACCTTGTCTTATTTCACTCCCTCATAGTCAACATCTGTGGTTAAGTGCCAGAATTGAGCTCCTCCTCTCGTCCTGCCGAGTCTGCTGATTGTGCATAAACCTAAATGTGGGTTAGCTCCAAACAAAACAAGATGCTGCAATGTGATTTATATTTAGCTTCTATTTTATATTCCAACAACGACTTGTTTCCTCCCTGGCTCAGTGACATCACCGTCTGTCAGCAATCCAAAACCAAGTGTTGATCTGTTGGGACCCTCAATTTCTGCTTTTTAAATACTGATTTTTTTTATGCTTGTAAACGCTGCCACAGGGTAGGAGACACAGCAGATACTAACGAGTGATACATTTGACTGTTTAAAGACAGCAGGATGAGAGTTTCTTTTGTTGTTGTCAGAAAACACGACTTTGAAATGTACAGGACAAAAATCAGGAAAGAGAAAAAGGCGCACTGCTTTGTCCAGATGGAGTCAATCAAAACAAAACAAAAGCTCCTCACTGGAGTTTTACCATTTTGTTTCCAAGACGGGCAAAACAATAAATTCAGACTTTTCCTCTGGCTCTGAGTCAGGCTCAGTGGGTGTTGAACATGGAAACTGATGCTCTTCAAACTGTGTTTTAGTCTCTCTCTTAAAAAAGAAAAGTTTCAAGAAATGTTGTACATAGAAAGTCTTAACAGTATTGTTCAGTTTGATTTTCATTTGTAACGACTGGGTACCAATGGTTTGGGGAAGCTGGAGCTAACGGTCGAGCCTCTTCGAGGTGTTGTGTGAATCACTTAATGAAACATCGGTGAAGGGAGATTCCCACTTGATAACCCCGGGGGGTCTCATGGCTCTCGCTGCCAATCTAGCTTCATGTTTGGGGTCGTGGGGGCGATCAGGGGCCTTACCATAGAGAAGGTGATACCAGCGTCATCCATCACTTTCAGAATCAAAGCCTTGATCTGCTGAAGTTGGCATGTTGTGTAGGTTACGGTGGCCACTGAGGGCCATGCAGTAGGTTCTGTAACTTATCAGTAAGACTTAAGAACATAACGGGGGTGAGGGGTTTCCTCACTGAGCGCTTATCCCATTCATCAGTACACAAATATCTTGAGTTATTTTAAATATTAATATTTTTCCCTCTTGTTTTTCTCCAGGAGCTGCGACCGAAAGGCATGGACGTGCGTCAGGACGAGCTCGGAGATCTGGTCGATAAAGAAATGGCTGCGACGTCAGCGGCTATTGAAGAGGCGGTCCGCAGGATTGATGTGAGTGATGAGGACTGTAATGAGTGTACCTGTAGTCATGAACTGATCATCTATTGTTACTCATCAATGTCTTTTTGTGTGGCTCTGTGTTTAGGAAATGATGAATCAGGCCAGAAAAGACACGTCGGGAGTCAAACTGGAGGTCAATGAAAGGTTTGTTAAATGATGGGATTTTATTTCATCTTACTCACATTTATTTCCAGATGCATCGTCCAATCAAAGTTTATGAATCATTTAAGATATATTACAGACTTTAAGAACTTTACTTTACTTTGAAAATGTCTTTATCAATATCTGACTCTTGTGAATTATTTCACTCCTGTTTACCTTTTATCAGATTTTGCTTGTCTTCCACATTTTAGAATCTCCCATCCAATGTTTTATTAAATGGGTCATATTCTGCTTTTTCTGGTTTTATATGCTCTTTAGTGTGTTTTCTAAGTGTCCTGTGCATGTTTAGGCACATCTATGTGCAAAAATTCAAAGTCTGCAGAAACGCGGCTTCTCCTACGTCCTCCTGTTAGCTGTAGCATTAGCTGCATGTAACGCTCGGTTCTAGCCGCCCTCGGAAAACATTTGCCAGTGTGACGTCTTGTCAGTGTGAGATCACTGATCTAAGCCCATTGGCTCGTTGTGGCAAGCCCTGCAGCTCATGTTGCAGGCCCGTTAACTTCTGTAGCACGCCCACGATATGCCGTAGCCTGCGGTAGCACAGTAGTGCTAAGGTGCTAATGTTTATGCTTCCCTTGGAGCCAAAGTGGCTGCATTCCCAATATGGTAAAAGGGGCGGGACAGGCCGACCAATCAGATCAGACTTGGCACACGTGGGGACTCTGAATGTGGGCGCTTCAGAGCCTTAGAGAGAGAGTCAGAAGCGAGCCGGTGCATGGAGCAGCAGTACATGAAAACAGACACTTTTTTCGAACTTTATCTGTTGTGAACATACTTTAGTAGGTACATAGATTAAATATATGAACCCCAAAAAGGGCAGAATATGACCTCTTTAAAAAGTGCTGCACACAACATTAAAATGCGTCTTCTGTATTTCCTGCTGCTCATCTTTTCTTTCACCTTCTCCTAACTTTTCATTGTTAACATGATAAACATGCCACCACGTATAAATCCCAATGTTTTCTTCTCTCTTATAGAATCCTCTACAGCTGCACAGACCTGATGAAGGTACGCTAGTTTGGACTGTTTTCAGTGTATACTTGTTTTGTTTTCCCTCGTCTACCCTGCAGACACCGAATGCCTTTTGAAATAACATCATCTTATCTCTTACCTCTTATCGATTAGGCCATCCGCATGCTGATCATAGCCTCCACAGACTTGCAGAAGGAGATCGTGGAGGGAGGGAAGGTGAGTCAGCTCCGTTTGGTCTGAGAGTTTCTGCTGCTCTGCTTCATTCAGAAAATAAAACAACAACAAGCAGGACTAAGAGTTTGTGATGTTTGTCTCCATGAAGGGCGCAGCGTCGATTCAGGAGTTCTACGCCAGAAACTCTCGCTGGACTGAGGGGCTCATCTCTGCGGCCAAGGCTGTGGGATGGGGAGCCACAGAGATGGTGTAAGTTAAACACTACAGCTTTATAAATGAGAATATCAGGGAAAGTCACTTCATATGAATTGAATGTATAAGTAGATATATATGAATCAGTGCTCCCTCAGATTCATGGATTGTCTTTTAAAGTCTTTTCAGTCCAAGATCATTTGTAGGAGAAGGATGCAGAGTTCTTCACACACATAAGAATAACAAAGACATCACTCCTGGCTACAACGATATCCAGTTCTTCTCATATGTTTCACCTTTTTTTATTATTAATAATAATAATAATAATAATAATAATACATTTTATTTATAAGCGCTTTTCAAAAACTCAAAGACACTTTACAATAGTTAAAAACAGAAAGAACAGCACAGTAAGGACAGACTAACAGACATTGCAACATTACACACAAATCATAAAGATAACAAGAATAAAGGTAAAACAACAGAAAACAGGAAATACATCACAATCATACATTAAAAGCTTGAAGAGGTGAGTTTTGATCAGTGATTTAAAAGTAGGAGGGTCGGTGCAGGGTTGAATGTGTGTAGGGAGTGAGTTCCAGAGGGAGGGGGGGCAGCTATGGAGAAGACTCTAATAATCAAATCTTAGAGACAAATGTCCTGAATAATTCCTTTTCATTCAGGAAATGTTGGAGATTCTTCATTCAGCCGTTTTTCTGGCTGTGCCGCTGAGTGGGTTGATATGACATATCCTTGAATGTCTTGTGTATTTATTGACTTCTGTTGTCCTCAAACTGTGCTTTTTATCTGGCCCTGGTGGGTGTCATTGCCCAAAGAGACCACACGAGGGTATCAGCCTGCCAACGCTCACATTTGTCAAATACAGATTTTAGTTTTATTGTCTCTGATTAATCTCCTTCTCTTGTTCGTTTGTAAATGTATTCATGGTCTGGGTGGACTGTGGAACAGAATCGCCCTCTGGGATAAATAAAGTCATATTTCCTCTTTACCTGCGTCCTCACAGGGAGTCTGCTGATAAGGTGGTGCTGCACACCGGCAAATACGAAGAGCTGATCGTTTGCTCCCACGAGATCGCTGCCAGCACGGCTCAGCTGGTCGCTGCATCGAAGGTAATCTACTCACATCCAGAAAGAAACATTCTGATGAAGAGCTTTTAAGGTACTGCAGCTGTGAAATCATTCAGATTTTGAGTACAGCAATGATGTCATCACCTGAAAGAACAAATTCACCAACATTAAATTGAATCAGCGACCGCTTTGTTCTCCTTTTGTAACACACTGTTTTAGCACTTTTATCTTTTTTGTTTCTGTGACTTTGTGAAGATGTTTTTAGACGCTTGACGTCTCGTGTCATCTCCTCCGCTCTCAGGTGAAGGCCGACCGAAACAGTAAGAAGCTGACGTCGCTCCAGCAGGCTTCTCGCCACGTGAATGAAATGGCGGCTAATGTGGTGGCCTCGACAAGGACGGGTCAGGAACACCTGGAGGAAAAAGGTGAGTACAGATTAATATGCGATTGTGATTATTTCAGAAGAATTTGAATTTTCAGTAACGTTTTTTTCCTGTGCAGACACCATGGACTTCTCCGGGATGTCCCTCATCAAACTGAGGAGGGAGGAAATGGAGTCGCAGGTGAGACTTTATCCTGGGACTGTGTGGGGGGGTTAAACAGAGACTGGCTCTAGACTGGAGACATGTGCCTCACTCATCAGATATTCAAAACATTCACGTCTTATATTTCACTTTGTTGTGCAAAGAGGTTAAATTGAGGTCAGCGTGTTGACAGTAAATAACCCCCCCCCCCCCCCCTTTGTTTCCGGCTCCTCCAGGTGAAGCTGCTGGAGTTAGAGAGCAGTTTGGAGAACGAGCGTCTGCGTCTGGGCGAGCTGAGGAAGAAGCACTACGAGTTGGCCGGAGTTCCTCTGGAGGAGCTTCCTGAGGGGAACGGGGACGCCTCCTTGCTGAGCCATCCTGTCACCATGTCTCCAAAACCCAGCAAGCCTGCTGTCATGAGAAAACCTGCGCTGGCTCAGAAACCCAACGTGCTACCCAAAACCCCGGTGAGAGCAGTGACCAACAGACTACGTGTTGTTTATCAGGATGTTCATGTTTCATATGAGGAAATAAGACTTTTTTTGTCAGACTGTTCCTGAAATCAAATCTTTTGGAATGACTGTCACTTTGTTATTTACAAGATATCCGATCACTCAGATTGTAAACATGGAGTTGATGCAGCTTCCACGTCTAAAAAGTTAAAGCAGTGCCTTAAAGTGCTTAAATTTCTTATGAGGTTACAATTCAACAGGTTGCAAATTAAAGTCCAGTTGTTCATATTCCTACTGCCAATGTAGAGGCAATTTGTCCAAAAATCAGGATGTGGTGTTCGCAGAGTCCTGCCTCTCTTATGATTTATTTTCCAAAATAAGAAAAAATAAAATCCTGGCTCCTGTTGTTGTTTTAAAAAAAAGGAAACGTAGGCCCATTCAGGTGCATTTTTTTTTTTTTTTTTAATATTAGTTTATTTTGGGCTTTTTCTGCCTTAATTTGGAGGTAGGACAGTGGATAGAGTCACAAACCAGGGAGAGCGAGAGAGGGTGGGGAATGACATGCAGGAAAGGAGCCACAGGATTCAAACCTGGGCCTCCCGCTTGGAGGACTATAGCCCACCTACTATGCATGGGACACATGCACTAACCTTGTCCAGCACACAGGTGCATTTTGGTCCTCCGCCTGCCTTCCTACCTATGTGACCTCAGGTGCCCACAGTGTTACAAATCACCAAACAAAAAAAAGACTAATTATGCAAAAACTAGATGTGCCAAACAAAAATATGTCAAATCTAATCAAACTTCTAGATTAAACTTCCCACCTTGAATGTTTTATTATTTTTCAACCGATTTATTATTTCATGAAAAATGATTTGGACCTCAGGCGGTAAAAACAAAGACACAAAACAACATAAACATGTTTAAAAAGTGCTTCACAGACTCTTTGACACAATTCGTTTTTCCAGGCACACATTCATGACCCACTGGATACGGCGCTGTGACCCACTTTTGGGTCCCGACCCAGCTGTTTAGAACCACTAAGATGCTTCTGTAGAAATGTGATTGTTGTCGCATTTTAAAACAGCTCTAAAATATCACCCAGAACAGATTTTTAAAACGGATTAGGGTGGGCAGTCTGAAACATGTCTTGAATATGTTTTTATATCGTGTGTGAATATTTAAAGTACGTCCTCTCTTCTTTACGTTGCAGTTGAAGTGATGCTGAGCAGAAGAGGAAAACGCTCCACTCTCGAATGTCTGACTTGACCGAGGACAAACGCCTTTCTGTGAATGATTGTTCCTTAAGTTAAAGGGTGATTCTTCTTTTTCTTTGTTCCTTTGTTTTCTGCCAAGAAGCCTGATTTTTGACTCTGGATGCCTGTTGGGGAAACGATGTCTTTACCCCTTTTTTTAAAAGTTACACTTAATGCCATCACAACAGAGTCCTTTTTAATTTAAGTATGTGGGAACAAGAACAAAAAAACAAAAGGTTAATATTTTACTTTTAGGCTGTGTGAAAGTATTTTTTTTCTGCTTTATTAAAATGTTAAATTTAAATGTACCGATTCTTTTAAAAGTCTGATAATCACAAATGAAAGAATATCTTGTCAATAGATTTTTCATCAAGCTTTGTAAAACATCTTTGCACACTGTTTTGGGGTATTCGATGCAGAGCACATAGCGTTTTCTTCTTAATGTACACTGTGTTCTATTTATGTTGTTATATATATTAATATAGGAAACTGGGCAATCACATTCTGTGCGTACACGTTGCTGCAAAAGTTTTAACATACCTCTTGCTTTGCCTTCATGAAGCAGTACAACCCTCTTGTGTGCAAAACATCTTTCTTTCTCAACAGTGTAAGATTGTCTCCGAGGCCTTGAAAAGTACTACTGCATTGAATGATATCTGTGAAGACATGTAGTTTGTATAGGAGTGTGCACCTCACACCAAGTATAATTTATACATATACTCATCTCCTGAATGTCTCTCTATTCGAGGAGGACCTGGACATGTTGTTGAAGCATAAAGAATCAATGCTTGTACATAATTATCGGATGTAGGCGTCCGTAATTATCAATGCTTCTTTTAGGCTAAATACGGTGAATTCAGGGTTAGCTTGCGGATTAATATGATGGTGTTAAAGTCCTCTTTGCCTCTGGGAGCTTTTCATACAGGGTCTTAAAATGCATCTTTTTATGTTCTATCTTTCCTCTGTTTAAAAATGTCTTTATACACTCAGATCTATTAATATATTTTAGTTAAGATAATGGTGGTTTCTCCTTGTAAGAAGTGTAAATGTCCAACAAAAATGAACAATAAATGTTTGATTTAAAGTCTCATTGTAGTACTTGATGATTTTCAAGCTGATTAAACTTCTGTTTGTATTTTATTAAAGATTTAAACACAAAATTAGAAGACTAGTATCATAGGTTAAAGAAGCTATAGACTGCTATTTTAGGTTTTATGGTGTTGATGTAAAGGTTTTTAGTTTTTTTTAGCCTGAAGAAATTAAGTTTCTATGTAAACGTAAATACTGGTGAAGTTAAATTGGTACTTACGTGAAATCTTAATGAACTTTTTTATTTGACCAAGACTAACTTACATTAAAAAATGTCTAATTTAATTGAAAATGTTTTGATTTATATTTTTATAACTTAAACAAAGTTGGTTTTATTTTTTACTCGTTTCAGGTAGCCTGTAATTTAGGTCAAGTTTCATTTTGCATAAAAGGTAATCTGCTTGTTATATCATGACATGCGCAGAAGGTCTTTAAATAGCCTAAATGTGGGGAGAGCTGCTGCCTTCCAACGCAGTTGTAAATGCGATTGATTTTCTTATATTCGACCGATACTTAACAAACATGAAACATGACCGGACCACGATAGTCTAAAAAGAGTATAATAATAGCAATCTAACAGCTTATTAGTCATGTGCAATGTTAAGTTATGTTATTTTAACTTTTAACTTCCTTCTCTATCGTATGTGCCTCATTTGACAACTCTTTCGTTATTTCATAATGACACTTGTATAAATAGGAAACTGTCGCCACATAAAACCCTTTTGAATATTTGCACTGTCTTGAAATTACGTTTAGATAGTTTTGTTTATCGCACCTATGATCTGTACGTGTGTAATTATTTTTGATATCCGTTTTCCAGTTTTCTTTCAGACATTGAACGCAGCATCAGAAGTAACTGGTAAAGTTGTAACTGTCAACAAACTTCAACAGGTTGTCTCCATGTTCAAACACGCTCCGGCTAGCTTACCTGAACCGCCTTTTCTACTCGACAGGTAAGTCGTGTACGTGAGTCAGAGGACTTAGAAGATGTTTAATGTCTCTGGTTCAGTCACTGCAGAGGACAGACCGTGATATTTACAGTCTATGGGGACGGACATGGAGACTTGCGTTATGACGGCGCTGGACAGACCCGCGGCGGAGCTCACTGTCCCGGATGTGTACGACATAGCGGCGGCGCTCGGGCAGGAGTTCGAGCGGATCATAGACAAGTTCGGGTGCGAGTCTCTGGTCGGTGTGGTGCCCAAAGTGGTGCGGGTCCTGGAGCTGCTGGAGGCCCTGGTGAGCCACGGGGCCGCAGGGCAGGAGGCCGAGGAGCTGCGCAGGGAGCTGGAGAGGCTGCGGCAGGAGAGGAGCGACAGATTCAGTCAGGAGAGGAAGCACCAGCAGGTGTGTGTGTGTGTGTGTGTGTGTGTGTGCGCGTTTGCGTGTTTATGTGTGTGTGTGTGTGTGTGTGTGTGTGCGTTTGCGTTTGCGTGTTTATGTGTGTGTGTGTGTGTGTGCGTTTGCGTTTGCGTGTTTATGTGTGTGTGTGTGTGTGTGTGTGTGTGTGTGTGTGTGTGTGTGTGTGTGTGTGTGTGTGTTTAAATGGGCCCCCCCATGTACAGAGTCTATATTCCACCAGGCCAGGGGTGGGCAACTGGCGGCCCGGGGACCACACTCGGCCCCCATCAACCCTCAACGTGGCCCTCAGATCAATTTTTACACATCAATTAATTGGAAACATGAAGAAAACATGATGAAATCTGCCATGAAATCATGAAAACCAGAAATATGTCCATAATAATATTTGCTCACTGGTATATGTTGAGTTAAATTTGAGACATAATTGACTGTAATCGTTTTTGTATCCTACAATTTGGCCCCCAGTCAGTGAGAATTAAATGAATGTGGCCGTTGCTGTGACCAAAATTGCCCATCCCTGCTCCTGCATGTCATTCCCCACCCTCTCTCTCTCCCTCTCCCTGGTTTGTGACTCTATCCACTGTCCAGCCTCCTCCTGGGTTCAAATCCGACCTGTGGCTCCTTTCCTGCATGTCATCCCCCACTCTCTCTCTCTCCCTGATTTCTCACTCTATCCACTGTCCTGTCTCTAAAAATGAATATATTATGTACTATAGAAAGGTAAAATACTGTAGTGCACCCAATCAGTGCTTTGTGGTGTAATAACGATGTAGGAAACAAAACTCCACAATACTACCAATGTGCTGTACTGCACAAAGTCTTCATAATGATTATTGTACAATCACAATGATAACAATATGAGAATTTGGGTGGCAGCAAAATCACAAGTGTGTCTGCAGATTTATTTTCAGACACATGTGCGTACACTTTCTTGTGTTTTGGTGTGGTTTCCCCTCGTCTTTTCTTTCATTGTGTTTCTCCTGTGCTCAGGAGTTGGAGCTGGTGGAGGATGTGTGGAGAGGAGAAGTCCAGGACCTGCTCTCTCAAATCACTCAGCTTCAGGCGGAGAACAAGAAGCTGTTGGTGAGCCTCTCTCTCAAAGAGTCTCCCGTCACAGAGGAAGACCCGCAGAGACACGAGGGTGGGTTTTTCTGCAGCGATGACTCGATACCAGAGTGTGGAAGATGAGTTAGAAGATTTATAGAAAAACATTTATCAGTTTTTGAGAGGGGTTTCTTCCTGGACTCGACTCTCAACCAATGAACGGCCTACAGACTGCCGCTCTTCTGTAAGATTTAGACTCAACTTAATTTAAACAACACCTTTATTTTCCAACAGGTAACACATAATGCTTTACATAACAAGGTGTGCAGTTCAAAGATTAACAACTGCTGTGACATCAAGACATGCTCGACTATCTGTTCATGATGAACGTCTGGTATTTTACATTCCTCGTGATGAATCTGGAAACTTGGTACGTTTATTAGTCATAGCTGAGGGTTCCAGTTCAGACCGTGTGAAATGTGTCACAGCAGATGTGTGCTGAGCTGATAACCATCTGCTGTACGTTACACTAATTTACACCGAGTAGAGCGCGTGAGTTTGTGCAGGATCTGCTTCGTACAGGAGGCTGTGCAGAGAGGCAGACGGGAGATTGTAAAGGAGACGATTTTAGAAGCAGTTCGAAATGCAGCGCTTGTGTTAGACTCTAACTGTGGCTGGAGCTAAACTTAGTGTCAGGGCCACAGCACACACACACACACACACACACACACACACACACACACACACACACACACTGTTTTTGATTTCCTACATACATGCCAGCAGTAAGTATTACTCTGTTACACTGTGACATACAACAAGTTGAATGTGCGTTGTCATGTGGTAATCATTTGCAAAAAGGGTCTGTTAGGATTTCTTGTTTGAATAGTTACCTTTAAAGTCTTTATATGTGATTTTTCAGACTTAAATATAATATAAATCAAGTATATCCTCTGAAAATAACTCTGAGTCATGACTGTCTACAATGGGTGTAACACCCGAGTCCCACTGTCTGTGATGTTTTCAGAGTTTTCAGAGTCCTATCTTCACTTTGTTTACATCGCCAGGACGGCCGGCTGACTCCTCCCCTCGTGTATAAAAGTTGTTTAATTGAGGGACTAGAGAAAAGAAGAATAACATACTGTACTCACTGCTTAACTGTGTTTCTAGATCACGCTCATTTCAGGTAAATTTACATGCAGTGTGAAGATACGAGCATCATAAAGATCGCTAGCATTAGCATGCTAACACAACAATGCAGCACGAGTTGTTTTGGTTTCATGCTGGTGCTCAAGGGCGACATCTGCTGGATCAAAAAAATCACATATAAAGCCTTTAAGGTTTGACTCCCAAAAGCATTGCACTAACTTTGTATAGTTATCATCATATTATAGAAGTGAAAGTTTTCATTTGAATGTTTAAAGGCTCCAAATTTAGAAACGATGCAGATTTTTTATTTATTTTTAAATGGAAAGGTCAAAACAAATGCAATGATGATGGAGACGTGCTGCAAGAGAAAATACAAGCCGCAAAAAGACAAAACACCTGCATTAACGTCAGACCCGATGTTAATACATGAGTGATGCAAAGTCATAAACAAACATGAAACATCTGCAAAAGCAAAACCCTGCAAATCAAGTCTTCACAACAGAAGAGCGAGACGAGACGAGGATTTATTATCAGACGATCAGTGTTTGAATATGCCTTGTTTCTGAGTTTGCATTTTTCCTCGTGTAGGTCGTTTGTTTTGTTGCAGGTCGGTCGCACTCGTCTGGCACAGTAAAAAGCGCTACATATTTTTCTTCTTGTATTCTGCTGATGTTCCGTGCGTAAAGAGGATTTGTGTGCCTCTTTCATGATGGCTGCAGGAATGTCAGAGAAGGAGAGGCAGATGATGAAAAAGCTGAAAGACTCGGTGGATAAGCAGAGGGATGAAATCCGGGCCAAAGACCACGAGCTGACACTAAAAAACGAGGACGTTGAGGCGGTGAGGATTTAAAACATAATCAGAACACACACTGGCAACTTCACAACTATTTACAAAAAGGTTATAATCCACTTCCTGGTACAGAAATTCATAAATTCTATGTATTCAACTGCAGCTCCAGATGCAGCAGCATCGTCTGATAAGAATCAACCAGGACCTGCGTCACAGGAAAGGAGTGATGGAGGCTCAGGGGAAGGCTTTGATTCAGCAGCGGGCGGAGCTGGAGGCTGCAGCCCAGGTCAGGCAGCAGGAGCTGGGCGCTCTGCAGGTGGAGGTCAAGAGGTTGAGGAAGGAGCTCCGGGGTTGGGAGCTGGAGAGAGAGGTCACTGATATAGAAGAAACGTCATTCGGCAGATCTATGGTGTCTACATCTACATCTCCACAAAGGACGGTAATGAAAAAGATACAAGACATTTCTCCTGGATGTAACCAAGAATGGAATTAAGTTGATCATTTTTTGAGGTTTTCCGATGTCTGAGTGAGTTGTTTTTTTGTGTTTAACCATCCAGTCTTCAGCAGCAGTACCAGTAAACTCCATCAAACCGAACTCAGTGTGGGAAGAGTGTGGAGGAGACCCTGACTTCATGGCGAACTCCTTCGAGCATGAAAGGAGTTCCTCTCCTCTCACAGAGTCATCACAAGAAGAAAAAAACAACAAAGAAAGAAACAAAGAGGAGGACAAGACAGCAGCAATGTTACTGGTAACACCTGCGTACAGCTCCCCTTTACAGAATCTAAAACCCTTTTTACACATGCTCCTAACGCGTACCCTAACAGTAGTATTTCCAGACATTTTCGGGTTGGGCTGCATGTTTAAACACAAACGTCCAGATCATTCATCCTGACTTCATCCTGACTCTTTCCAGCCAAACCCCCTAGCAAAAAATGCAAGAAATCTGCCTGAGGCGATGTGTAAAAACACAGAAGAAAATATTCAGGGAAATAAGCAAATAGGCGGGGATGATGAGGACATTTATATAGTGGGACTAGTTCAATCTTCTTTTACGTAATGAAGCAGCTTCATTCTCTTCTCTGCTCGCCTGTATGTTCTCACTATGCATCAATTTATACTGTGAATACGTCCAATCACATGTCACATTGATATTTAGGCCCACACTGTCCTGATAGCATCAGACTCTGCTGCTTTAATATCCACCATCTTGGATGTGTTGCTAACATTACACTGGGATCTCCACAAACTTCAGGGGCCGACAGTTTCAGTAGTACATGTGTGAAAAGGGCTAATCTGAGGTCATAGCAGAGGCAGACAGTAACACACAGAGCATTATTACTCTCACTAAAGCGCTGCATTCATTTCCTTTTGCAGTCGCTAGAAATCTATTTCTAGTTCAACCCCTGTTCTTGTGCATCTTTGGCCCACTAAAATAATCGCTTGACGTTCATAACTACTCCTATTTAAAAAGTGCTAACACAAAGAAACTGATCTACCTGTTTAACCCTTTTCACACATACGGAAATCTCCTGAAAAACTCTGAAGATTTGGCTACCCGGAGGTTCTTTAGGCTATGTGTGAACGCAAACAGCCGCATTTTTCGCGCAGTCTTTACCCGGAGTTTCTCCTCCAGTCCTCTAGTATTTTATCCGCAGAAAATCAGAGTGAGCTGATGTCTGATGTGCATATACTCCGGAGATTTGAACTCGAGCCAATAGAACGAGAATGATGTTTATATACAGTGACTGCATAAAGTGTCTGCACGCGACCACTACGATCTCTGTGCATGTAATTAAACGTCTGCATTCTGTTTTCTGTTTGTCAGTATGTTGTTCTCCTCTCTGTTGTGGATGTTGTCATTCCATTGGATTACACATAGCATTGATATAAAGGCAAATATTCTCATTATAACGTCGTGTAGCGGACTCTGTTGCTTCATCCTCTACTTCCGCGTTGTTTATTTATGTCACGTCTTACCTCAGGAAATCCCCCCCCCCCCCTCACGACTAGGTCGGGAGAATCTCAGGAGAAGTCCTCCTGTAAATATCTAGATATTATCTGGAGTACATATGTGAAAACGGCTTATGATTAGTGTCGGTGTGTGTGCATGCTGAACAGGGAGAAATACTTAAACTGTTTCTCTGCTGCAGGAGGCGTCGACTGATCCAGAGCCAGAGGAGGAGACGGACAGCTCCGAGGAGGATTCCGACAAACCTCGCTTCACCCTGCAGGAGCTGCGTGACGTCCTGCAGGAGAGGAATGAACTCAAGGCTGAAGTGTTCGTGCTGCAGGAAGAGCTAGCTTACTATAAAAGGTACAGCCAGAGTGAAAGTCAGCTGGATTACATGATTATTGGGAGAATAAAAGTGGATTAGCGAATCCAGATCATTTCAATCTGGATCAAAACCTTTTCAACAACCGAGCCCTGATGTATAGGGGTGTCGTTTTTTTTATACAGGTTCCCGGGTGCAGCAGTGGTAAACCCGGAACCTGTATAGTACATAAAACATGAACTGGCTCTGGTGGCCACTTACATTTGACTTAGGTAACAGTTTCTCTTCCATCAGCGAGGAGATCGAGGATGATGTCAGCTCCTGGGTTTGTCCTCCGTCTCCTCCACCTTTCTCCGGGTCCACTGATCAGCCCGAATCAGGAATTAAACGCCTGTGAGTAACAACTCGACCGGCACATTTTTTTTTTTACATCAAGAAACATATAATACAGATGTGATAAATGAGTCTGCTGATTATTTTGGATTCTCTCTAACTCTGAATGTCCTCCTCTCTGCATTTCTTCTTCTCACTTCTTCCGTTTTCACCTGCGGACAGGATCTTCACTGCCATAATGCCCATGGTGGCAGCCGGTTTGATTGTAGACGACCCCACGTTGATACCAATCAGAAGACTCGTTTCCTTTGTATGAATCTGTTTATATAATGTGAACTTGTTCTTGTACTATTGCTCTTTCTTTCTTTTGAACAAAACCCGGTCAACAGAGATTTGTTTCTTGGTTTAATGACAACATCTCTTGGTCATTATAAACAACATTTGAATGTTGTTGCTATATTTAAATCTCTTATGAACCACTTCAGTATTTGCTGGTGTCAGCTTTAACAGTGCATTTTGAAAAGCCAAATTTTGTCACTGTGCTACATAGTGTACTGTGTCTGCTTGGCAGTTTTGCATGTACTTGGAGTCTTTTCTGAAGAAGGAATTGTTGCTTCACATTTAACTTTCAAAAGAAGCAACAAAATAATTTCCTTCTTTATAAACTGACGCCAACGACAAACAGAAGGGGCATGAAGGGGGGATCTTAAACATCATGAGTTAGTATAAGCTAAACTGCAACACAGCAACTTTTGTTTTTTAATGTGTATTGTTTATTTGAATTTCTTTGTGTTTTAAATACTGGTAAAAACCTATCGCTGCAACACTGAACACTAAAGAGCCTCTAAAGTCCTAAAAGAGTATTTTTTATTATCTACGCATAAGATAATATACTTTTAATTTATGCATCATTACCTAATTGTGATGCATAAAGCCAATTTATTTATAAATCAAGGTAATTAAACGTTTGCTGCTCCTGCACACTGACATCAGAGATGACCTTATTCCTCTGGTAATGATCTTATTTTCACAAGATAATTAACTTGGGAACAAAAAGTAAAAAAAAAAAATCATAAGAGCTTTACATTCTCAGCAGAATGTACTAACTGCTCATAATGCTGGGATACACCTGTACAATAATGCTTGTTCAAAATGAAATAATAAAGTTTATTTTTTAATTTGTTGATGTTTTTATTGTGTTACTGTCACATACTGACACGCCTTATATTAGATTAAGGAGGGACATGAAGAACAACAGAAAGGCAGAAAAACTGAATGAAGCCATTATGCACTCTTTTTCTTTGTTTATTTATCGCACTTCATATCGGTATCTGATTATTGAACGATATTGCATTTTTTCTCATATCAGGCAGGCCTCTCACTCGTACCCCTATTTGAAAAACGCAGATTTAGATTTTTTTTTGTGAAAGAATTCCTCTTTGTACTTTTATTTAACTAAAGTATAAGAACAGAAAAAAAGAGAGGAAATAGGAAAAAAAAAAAAGCATATCACGTGCCTTCTCACCTGATCGTGAGAAGTTCAACTGAGAGCTGTCTCTCACACTACCTACCAACATACAAGGCTGTCTGTAATGTGACGGCGTCAGCGTGGAGTGAATCATCTTGATACGTATACACGATCTTTGTACTCACCTGTCGCTAGGATACTTTGCCCTCCTCTGCTGTCCACACACAGTCACGTTATTGGTGGATGAGTGATGGGGGAAGTGCTGCTGCTCAGGACGTTAGTTACTTTCTGTCTGTATTTTTCTTAAAGCCGGAGACAATAAGATATAAAGCGCTATCTTAAGAGTGTTTTTATAATAAGCTAGGGGAAGAAAAAACAACTTTTCCCCCCGGTTTTTGTTAAAGTCGTGTCTTTCCGTCATGGAGTTTGGTGAAGAGTCGTCGCCCGCTCTGGCTTTCGAGAAGGACGCGTTCGAGCTCACGGTGGAAGATGTGTATGACATTTCCTACGTTATCGGACGAGATTTGTTAAAAATAAGCAACGCAGGCGAAGAAGTGTCGGATTTACAGTTCAGGATAGTCCGGGTGCTGGAGATGTTCGAGACTTTGGTCAACAAGTACAACTTATCTCTGGAGGAGCTGAAAATGGAGCGGGACAACTTGAAGAGTGAACTGAACAGGATCATAAAGGAGAGCTCGTCCGGGGAGGCCACGGTGAGTGTAAAGGACCTAATGTACAGTTCACACAAGTGAGGACAGTTCAGAGATGCTTTTCCTTGTCTGTAAAAAAAAAAAAAAAAAAAAGCAAACAGTGGGGCCAAACCAGCTGGTGGTGGACCTGACAGACCCCAACAGACCGCGCTTCACCATGCAGGAGCTGAAGGAGGTCCTGCAGGAGAGGAACCAGCTGAAGGCCCAGCTCATGGTAGCCCAGGAGGAGCTGCAGATGTACAAGAGGTGAGCAACTGAAAGACAGACACTGTGACCCCCTTTTTTTTAATGTATTACATGGTTAGTAATGTTTTCTAAAACTCCATGTACATGCATGAGGAGGACAGGGCATTAAAAGGTGTCATCTATTTTCTTAAAGTTTATTAAATCGTGTTGACCCTGTTCATTTATAAACAAAAGGATCAAAGGGTATTCATGAACTTCAATTCAAATAGTTCATTATATTGTTAGAAATGTGTTGCCCCGGGGCGCAGATGGCCTAGTGGTCCTCAGGCGGGCGGCACCTTTCCTGCATGTCATTCCCCACTCTCTCTCTCTCTCTCCTGATTTCCTACTCTATCCACTGTCCTATCAAATAAATGCAAAAAGCCCAAAACTTAATCTTTAAAAAAAAGTAATGTGTTTCCCCCCCTTTGATGCACATCAGGAGGACAGAGCATCAAATCATTTGATTTATTTACGCTGTTAGTTTTGTGTCGTTCACCTCCAGGGAGGTAAAGCATTGTTTAGAATAAATGTGTACGTTGCTAAATCAATTTCTTTCTGGTACAGTACCGACCATACACCTGTTTATAACAATACAGTCAAATAATAATTATAATTTATTTACTGGACACTTAACACGTTGCACAAGCAGGATTTAATTCAGGGCTGTTGTTTCAGACCAAAAGTCTGTGAAACAGAACGACAACAAGATTAATGTAAGGACACATCTCACCCTCATAAACACTCTGATATTCCTACAAGGATACCAGTATCAAGTACAGCTGCTTCAACAACTAGTGGTGCACAATCGATGCATTAATTGATGCAGTCAGATGAAGATCAAGAAGCTATCAGCTGGCCTCAGATTGATTGGATTTGTTTAAGATTCAGAAGAAACATGTGGTAAACACAGATACTTTTTAATATGAATAAATAGTAGAAAATGTGGGTGATGTGTTTTTAAAATCAATATATTTTCTAACGAAATATAGAGTAAGACAATATCGTATGTATTGATATTGTTAATGAGGAGTTAAAATAACGTTTTACGTTTCTTTTGCTAGTTCGCCTATTTCTCCTCTCTCTCTCTCTCTCTCTCTCTCTGTCTCTCTCTCTCTCTCTCTCTCTCTCTCTTCACGCTGCTACACAATTTTTATTTCAAGGTCAAATGATTTCATGTTTTAGGCTTTATCAAAGATTTTTCCATGCTGCTGTCAGTGTTTTAACAACTCTAATATCATAACTGTCATTACCTGTACCGTCACAGAGTTTTTAATATCATTAATTTATGTCATTTTGAAATGAACATCAACATGAGGCAGCACTTTGAGTCCAAGACAAACTTCCCCAAGGGGAGAATAAAGTGTCTCGTATTGTATGGTATGTTTTTGGCATTGATCTTACGTCCTGACTAGCTTTTTATTTTATTTTTGTTTGATGTAGTTTTCCTGCTGATAGTGTCTGAAGCTCTGCTCTCTTTCCTCTGCAGCGGGCTTCTTCCTCAGGGGGAATCAGCCATGGTGGAAGTGGACCTGGAGTCAGAAGAAGCTACAGAGAGCAGTCCGACCACGATAAACGACTCGAAAGAGAAGACGACCATCGGCAAACTGTGAGTCACTGTGCTGGAACGATTTGATGAAAACAGCTTGAGAGTTCAGGAAGGGAATCGTTAGTGTAAAACAAGGTTATAATGCTTTTAAACGTTTTACAAGTTTTTTAAAAAAATTTATTTTGACTGAAAGTTGTCAAAATTTCTGCTACTTTTTTGATACCTTGAGTTTTAAAACAATAAAATCTCCAATTTTTTGAATGACCAATATCAATGAAAAGTACAGAATAACTACAAATCACCAAGAGCTGCCACGAGCCAATGAGACAGAACAAAGTCTAAAAGCGCATAAATACATTGGCAAAGTTTTAGTACCAAAATGTGGCCAATATATTTATTCAATTAAAACAGTGTGCCAGAGTTTGCGTGCAACTTTTGGTCAAACATAACCCAATGTTGGAGGCCAAGGGTTTCTATTTTTGTTGTATCAATATTGATTGATTTTGACTCGTATCTAATCGAAGTTTGAATTCTCAACTTATGACATCAACTTCATTATCAACTTGTGACAACAGAGCGCCAGCCTTCGGTGTTAAAAAATGAAGCCAATGCAGAAGTGTAAAATCCTGCAGTTTGTCAAGTGTCCACTAGAGGCTGGCTGCAGAAGCACCAGAAATCAAATACAAACTCCATTCAAAAAAAGCAATTTTTTACAGCAAGAAATTAACATTTACAGCCTGGTACAAAAACAAAATAGGTCGGATTAGCTCATGTCTCAATCGGCACACACTGTACGGGGGGTGAATGTTTTGGAAACACATCTGCTTTGATTTTATGAAGGATGAGCCTTTTTCACAATAAGGCGCGTAGCTGACCTGATCGACAGGCACGATGTTAACTTTAAACCAACGCGTTTCGGCTTGTGGCTTTCATCAGGGTCATGGATTAAAATATTTATTTCTGGCTACAAACCATCACACGCCTTACACCTCAGCATGGCGAGGTTTCAAGTAAACGGTTGAGCAGAAACCACATGATGTTGAAGTGAGCTGGCAGGAAGACGGTTCTCACAGTCCGTCTGCTGTCTGCTAATGATATACTTGTGACCAAATGAATTCATGCTGATGCTGAGGATGTTTGTGTGAGCGCTGACACAGAGACGGACAGACAGAGAAAGTAGGAAAGTAGCACACTGTCTGCCTCACTGCTGCGCCTGCTGCTGTCAGTAATTACAGATTTCCATGACTCAAAGTTGCTTTCTCACAGTGAGCACTTTTACTTATATTTTCCACATTTCCTCCACACTCCTTGAACTAACTCTTGACCTTTTCTGTTTTTAGGTTTTCATTCAGGAAAAAATAAGAAAAGAAACTCTTCAGAAGAATGGACCATTGAGACGCCACACAGGATTAATCACCACAACTTTACCCTCCTTTAACCACTTTTTTATAGACTATTTTTTACAATGTGTGTTTGTCAATCTAACAAGTTCTGTGTTTGTAATACTGGAAATTTTACAGTCACATGGTTTATAGTGAAATAGAGTTCTTGAAGGAGAAATATATTTTAAAAGGAGGGTTTGAAGAAGATATCTAATGAAACTGGAAAGTATTATTTAAGTGGTGAGCAAGCATTGGAGGTTATGTTGATACTTTTAACTACAATTATGTTATTTATAAGCTTGAAAAGTTGATTCTTGGGTCTTAAAGGGGCTCCATGTTGGTGAAATAGTCTTAAAAACATTTTCTATCACTTTGTACTGTTAGCTATCATATTGAGGAGAACGGGCTCCTTCCTCTAGGATATAAAACATTAATAAAATGTTTGAACATCTGAGTGTGATATTCAGCCACTGACCACACCAATACTCCACATGTATTATTAATAATATTAATAATAATAAATACATTTTATATAGCGCTTTTCTGAATACTCAAAGACGCTTTGACAAAACCAACCAAAAAACAAAAACAAAACAAGAACGACGAGGGCATTAACATGATAGCTAATCCATTTATGAAGTTAAAGCTCCTGTGGGGAACATTCGTTTTGTGTAGACTTTGGCGCCCCCTGTGGACGAAGCAGTACCCTTGATCTCTATGCGGATTGGTCCCATTCATGTCTAAAGCAGCGATATGTAACTCTGACACTCAGTGTTTAAAATTGGTACTGCAGTCCAAATTCAAACCATTTGAAAGAGTGGTCTCCCCCCCCCCCCCCGCCTCCCTAGAGTCGACGCTCACCCAGGTTGCCATGTCGCTGACACTGTAGCTTCAGTGTTTAGCCAGTTCTGCAACAGTCTATTTTTTAAATCATGTACAGAGGCTTAGTCCATGAGGACGGGCAGACCTGCATTATCTTCACTCACAGCACTGCGTGATGGATGTGAATATGAAGTTGGCGTGCACCGGCTCCAGTGCTTATCACAGAAACTCAACATAGTCCTCTCTGCTCCCACAAAGGACCTTTGTTGCAGGTTGTGTACCCCCAGCTCCACGTTTCCTGTGTGTCTCCACGCTGTCTGGTAGAAAGTCGGAGGGAAAATGTCAAGACAAATAAAAAGCATGCCCATTAATTCATAAATAAGTTCTCCTCGACATTAACCACGCGACAGCTGGAGTGAAATCTCAACAGTGTTTATTCTTCAATTTACAACACATTGAATAATTTACAATAGTGAAAATTAATGGTGATACAAAATCTAACCTCATGTACAATATGACACTTTACGTATCCAGGAGAAATATACTCTTCAAGCTTGCATCAATTTACTACAATTAGATCATAAAAAAAGATTATAAAAGCACAATAAAAACCGCTGCAAAAAAACACTCTTTCCATGGAGTTCATGTTTTATCCTCGTCTTAAGACAAAAACAAAAAAAGCCAGTTTAGGACTTCTCGTCTATAGTATATTTTACACAAAGCACCAATTCATTACAGATATGAGCTTTTCAAGGAGGAGGGTTTCAGAATTTGAGCCACGGGTGAGCTATGATGGAGGATTTACTCCGGTCGCCGTAGTCGTACAGGAGCTCCTCCTCCGCTTTGATGTCTCTGGAGGCCACCAGGATCAGATGAGGGGTGTCATCGATGGGGTGAAGCTTCGTCTGACAGTTCCCGGCTTTACTGTGGTTGATCAGCCTTCCAAGACGGCTGGTTTCTTTTGTAGCGTCCACACTGGAAAAAAGGTAAACAAATGAAGATTCAACTGTTGCCAAACAAAAACAAAAAGTTATCCACACTGAAGTCAACTGTCAAACTACCGTATGTCACATTTTAAAATCTGCTGCAATCTAAAGCTGAAGGTGATTCTGTATTTTTCCATGAGAGGACTGATAATTAGAAGAATTTATTTTGGAAAGCAGCTTTTCCCTGTGTAAGAAATGTCTCGAAGGTGTCATCAATAACAAAAAGTATTATGTTGCTGTTTCATAAAAAGGTTTCATTAGTATCTTTACACCCCCAAAACAAATTTAACATTCATCTTTATACCCTTTTTTTTCAGCCTTTAGTCAAAGATCTCTGAACCAGGAGAACCTTTGTCACATGTGCACTCCCAACATTTTCAAGAAATCATCCTGAGTTGTTCTTACACACAAGTCCCTCACAGCAGGAGATTTTCACTGTCAGAGCGGGGAGGGGGAGGGGGTGGGAGAAGCAACAGCGTCCACCAGTTTTTACATCGGCTCACCCCGACTTCTTACAGAGTTTTTACTAAGAGACTGGCAGGAAAAGTCCAGACAAAGTCGTTTAACCACCCTGAAAATGTTCAGGAGCTTTGTGCATACGTGAAGAAGGGTGCAAAGCGCTGATTTGTACGGCAATGAAAAGCACCCACTTGTCCATCAGAGCACCAAAACAAACTCATTTCAGTTGTTTTGCATACGTAAGTTTTCTCTTGCATACGTAAAAAAACCACAAAAAAAAAACACGGTTACAACTAACGATTCCCCGAAGAATTCTAATGACAGTCGGACTCACCAGTATGTTTTAGCCTGGTACTGGAAGTAGTACATGTAACAGCCGGTTTGGGGATCCAGAGCGTACTCGGCCTCTCTTTTTTTAGCCTCTTCTAGTTCCAGCAGGTCTCCGTGATACTCCACCACAAACTCTCCTTTTTTGAAGTCCTTGTCAGCGAATATGCCTCGTCCTTTTCCCTCTATGTGTTTGACCTGCCAAATAACGAAAACGCAACACATTGAGGTTAGACTGATTCAGCTTCTGACGATATTTACTTTAAACTCTTGAACCAGCAACTACAGAGAACGAGAAAATAAAGGCATTTAAAGGGGTTCAAGATATTGCAGAAATTGTTTCCTTTAAAACAGTGGGTCCCAACCTTTTTTTCCTTCCATCCTTATGTGTAAGAAAAGCTGACACCCCCCCCCCCCCCCACCCCAGATTCAGAACCAATGCTTTAAAAACATGTGGCATCAACATTTTTTGACAACCTTCCAAAAAAAAATCTGCCAGAAAATTGGACCTGAAAGTGTCCCGAAACATTCTTAGACCATGACGTGTTACCTGCATTCCTTCCTCAATGCCGTTCTTTATCAGGTCATCGATGTGTCCGTGTTCTTCACTCTGTTGACAGTTTAAATAAGTGGGTCAAACTCTCAGCATAACCCTTATAAACACACAAGATCAGCAGCAATACAAGACTGAAACATAGCAACACAATAACATAAGTTAAACTCATACCGACCTTCAGCTCTGCTTTAGTTTTCCTGTTGCTCCGCCTGATGGGATAATAGTCTGTGACCTTTCTGTTTTGGGGAGCTTTATTCTCCGTCCTGAGAAGAGAAACGTCATCAGTACGTTCAATCTGTTTAAAAAGGCCCGACGTGACTCCGTCCTGGTCGCTCTCTGAACTCACTTCTTTGCTCCGAGTTTGCGACCGGGTCTGCCCCGAGGTTTGGCTGCCGACACTTTGCCGTCTGCCGCAGGTCTGGCGTTGACGTGAACGGTGGTCTCTTTCTGCTTAAGCTGATCTGTGGCTGTTTCTGTGACGCCAGGACAGTGCAGAGCTGCTTCAGGCTTTTGCTCTTTGGACTCACTACTCTCAGATTTTATGTCATGAGGGACGTCTGAAATGAAGAACAAACAGATAAGGTTTTGTCACAGGCTGTTTTTAAACCATACAGAGGTTCAACCACAAGAACACAAACTGGGACATCACAGAACACAAATGGAAAACATTTAACCATATACAACTAACTTGCCTTTTTTCAGCTTGGTCACGTCAGGACTGATTGCATCGGATTCACTTCCCTCCTGGATCAGCATGCTTGAACCGTCGCTCAGTGGGGATCTAGGTTTGCCTTGAGTCCTTAATCCCTGAGGAACTGTCTGCAATGTACCAAAGAAATCCTGCAGAAACAATCATTATTAAACCCTGTAAAAAAAGTCCATAAAATTACAACGTTCAATGGGCTGTGTTGGCAAGGGAAACACGATTACGTTGCCAAAGCAAGTGTGAAATGACACATAATTAAACAAAATAACAGTATTAAAGACACCGACAACAGATCAACACTTATATACATTAAAGTGGGTCGTCTTTCAACCTGAAGACTGTTTTATAAGAAAAGAAAAATCGCATTAATGGAGTCAAAAATAATGTTTAAATGTAGGTTTTTAGGTTTAAAAGTGTATTTACAAATCGATGTTCTCTGTGTGTGTTCAGTTTGTCGATACACAGATGGTTTGTCTTCTTCATCGTGGCGATGTTGTTTGGTAAATTAAATGCCATTTCTTAAGGCTGTGTGTTAAACCGTATAGCTGTGGTGAATTTCTCCTGTCCTGCTCCAAACCACGCACAGCATCATGTGAGTTTAAGATGCTTCACATTTCAGAGTTCAGAGAGAAGCTCTTCTTATCACTTTTTAAGATAACAGTAGGTTTCCCCCCCCCCCCAAAAAACACACTTTGAATCCAAGAAGAGAAGAAAAAAAGTCTTCACTGCTCTCTCTGCCAACTCCAACCTGTAGTGAACGTCTCCATGGTAACAGTATAGTCTACATTTAGTAACACATGAAGGAGAGTTGTTGGATTTCAGTTTAACAAGTTGTTGAGGTATCCAACCCCCAACATGACACGTTTAAAAAGAGACTGAGGGTTAGGTTCTTTTCGTCTAATCTTTTGTTTTGAATGACAGCTCATTAACCTCGTTCACTTGATTTCAGTTTGTAAAGTCTGAATGTTGTAACAACAGTGAAAAACAGCGTGAACACTATGAAGAAGGTGTGTGGAGTGTCACTGTTTAAAGTAAAGGCTGCATTGAGCAATATGTGAATTAATAAAAAGTATGGTAACATTAAAAACATCTCCCCCCCACCATGTGATGACGATGGGTGTTCATGTGCATTTTACAACTATTGCTTTTTCCGACACCACGTGAATGCACCATAAATACGTGTGCCTCGTACAACCATTCAAATGTGGTAAAGTAAATTGTTGCTTGGCTTTTGTTGTAATATATTTTGCTTCTTTTTTTTTGCGTAATGATGCATTCAAAGTTCTGTTTGTTTAATTGTGTAAATAACTTTGAGTTGCTCCATGTATGAGCTCTTACATAAACTTGCCTTGCCTGTCAGTCAATGATTGAGCCTTGCAGACAGAGATGAGGGTATAAAACAGCCGTGTGAGTGTAACATTACAGTCCCTGTTATGTTTTAACACAGACTGTGAGAAAGGGCTACTCGTGTTTCCTCTTTTAGTTTGCGGGCTCTAAAGTGTAAATAGCACAGAGATTAATTTACCTTGTTGTTCGCTGGTTTGTTTTCCTTTGTTTCCGTCCTCGACCTGACTTTATTTTCAACACTGTCTTCTGGCTTTCTGTCGTTTCTCAGCACATCTTTCTTTCCTTTATAAACACGGAAGTGAATAAATGCAAACACTTATAACATTTTACAAACGCCGACAACAACCGGCGACTTTTATTTGTAAACATATGCTTCGTTTATTTGAGTTTTTAGCGTTGACTGTTAGCTTACATACACGTTAATTATCTAATATCACATTTGCGCGACGTGCAACAATTACAAAAACGTTTGTAAATTTACCTTTTGCCATGTCAGTTACCAGAATAATATCCAAAGAAAGACGCGGAGGCTTTTAAATTCCTCGCAGTACTTCATTCACAGCTTCCGCAACGAAAAACATCAGACCCCTCGCAGAGCGGAGAGCGGAGCAGGCGACAGCGTGAAGGATTTAAAAACCGTACGGTCGCTCTGATTGGTTGTTTCGCTTATGTGGGCGGGGGCTGATCTTAAAAGGAACTCTCTCATTGGCCGAAGCTCTGGCTGCAACAAAGTTGGTCCCCTTTAATCATTTCTGCTGAGGTGTCCAGTTTGCAGAACAGATCCCAAACTCAGAACTCAGTGGGATTAACGGAATCATTTAAAAATACAATTTTTGATTGAAAAGGTAAAAAGGTTTATTAGAAATACAGGATATTATGCATAGTATATGTTTTAAATAATGATGAATTCAGGAGAGTTTTAAAACTCGTATATATTACCTTGACACAAATGTTGTTAAAATGGTTCTAAAAAAACAATATTGTTTCATAATTATTAATCATACTTGAAATCCATTGTGCATTCGGAAATTGTTACTCATTAATTTACCCTCTTTCATTTTTGTTAACTACTACATTGAAGGTCAATTACAACCTTTAACATATAAAAACATGATCCAAAACAATATTTATCTCAGCACCTCTGCAGTCTCCATTCCACTATTGTCAAATTTCTTCTACAAGTGTTGTTTTTATGTTTTTATATCACTTAGTTAATCTGCATTGAGATTAGTGTATCTGCCAACATCTTTTACCAATAAAACTGATTCTACATGCAAACTAAGTAGGATGTAGTCTTCGGCCCGATAAGGTCCCAGGCTGGCTGTTAAAAGTGTATTTATAAGTGTGCTGTTGATACATGTTTTATACTGTGAGAGTCCTGGGAGTAGACCCCAGAATGGAAAAAACTAACACACACATAGACTGGAGGGAAGTATTCTGTGTTTTTCTCAAAGTATTAGAGTAGAGAGCTTTACCAGTTATCTAGTGATTCATTTGGGAGGGTGTAATCCCATTAAAACATCAGTGTTTGAGCAGTAATGTTTTGTTTTGTTTTCAGTGTAAAACAAACAATAATCTAACAATTCAAAGGAAATGACTAACAAGAAATGATGTTATCATGGCAGACATAAAAGAAGATTAGACCATCTTTTGTTAAATCCAACAGGATCAAAACAAACGTTTAACTCAAGCCACTAAGAATTTAATAATGAACCAGTATGAAACATCTTCCTTTTAATTACAGATGTCTGATGGGCGTTTTTAATAATGATGGTTTTACATTCGGTTGTTGTCACTCAATGTGTTCATGTATTTTAATGTTCTCTGTACCTGAGTCTAAGTTTTCTTATGGTTTTATTCAGCTGCAAACCAAATGTCCCCTTGTTGAAAGTGTTAAAGTCTCTGAATTAAATTACACCTACAGGTTAAGATCAAATGTCTGAACTCATGATAACCTCACAGTACTTTTTTTATTTTTAAACTCTCCCTCTCTGAAAGTATTATGTCATGTTGATCGTGTTTCAACTTTAGAAGAAAATTGCTTTACACATATAAAAACGTATAATACAATCCATACTGCTGACAGACACTTGCAGGTTTTGTTATTCAATCTTTGGAAACAGAATAAGGATCAACTCCAGTATTTACATCTTCAGTTTATATTGAAACAACCAAATCAAACAGGGTCTTTTCCAGGTTCAGAGGTTGTGGCTAGTGCTTCTTTAAATTGTCTTTTCCTCTCCAGATTCTCATTTACCTTCCTCCTCTTCTCTTGTTTCCTCATTTCAGACTCTTTCTTCTTCACAAGAACTTCACTGAGTTCTCCTTTATGCCGAATATCGAGTTTCTCTCTCATAATGTCCCGTGCACGCTTTCTGTTCGTGTCCACAGACCTGGTTTGATGACACTGCAGGAAGAAAAAAATATAATTAATAATAATTTTTAAAAAGCACAGTAAGTAAATCTGGTTGCCAAAAAAATAAATGTTCCACCTCACGGCAATAAATCTAATTGACTAATGGAAACAAAAATACTCCGAAATATAAACAATGGCTATAAATCAAAATGATAAAAACAAACACAGCAGACTCTGTGTTTGCCAAAAGGTTATTTTGACCTGCACTTCAACTCTACAGTTTGATAAAACAAGGTGCAGGGTAAGCACATCCAAACAAGAATGTATACAGTAGAGGTGGGGTAAAAACTCAACACAGTATAGTATTGTATATTGTGTCATGGCGGCCAAATATCGATATTTTAGATATGTTTTTTAAAATTTTAACTGCTTAAGGTGTTGCATGAATCATTTTGAACAAGTTGCATTGTTAAGAATTCATGTAAAAGTTTAATTAGACTGAAATACAAATAAAAAGACTGAAGTGAGATGAACAGACTGATAATTTTATCTTATTTGATAGTAATAAAATTTGATTTAGTAACAGCTGGGATCTTTTAATACAGTGTATGGATCCTTTTGTTAATTCCTCACTCTTTAGTTTGACCCATGTCCCATCTGGTAACATGGAGGAGGCGTGGTTTATGACCTAAACTGCAGGCAGTCAGCAAAGGAGCTCTAAACATTTTGGCTTCACTCCCAGGCGGCTGTTGCTCTGTCCATTTCTCTTATTAAGCAAATATCTATTTTACGTGGATGGAGATGTTAATAACATATAGAGTTAAAAACAACCTTCACAACAATCCCAGTCGGGATGTGCTTGAGAACAACACAGTTGCTGGTTTTGTTGGTTGCCTGTCCTCCAGGTCCAGATCCTCTCACAAACTGCTCCTCGAGCTCGTCCTCATTCAGGACAGGAAGGTCTATCAGGTCCTTTTTACCGGCGGCCAGGACACGCGGGAGCCCCGGAAATGAAGGGTGAGTGGGGGGACTCCTCCATATGACCCGACTGGACCACCTGTACACACAGCTGATGACCGGAGAGAGGCGGGACATCTCCCTGAAAACAGGAAACACAAGAATGAATAAACATGTAACACACAGCGTCATATGACGTCATGTGCCAGCTTTAATAAATATGAGTTAAAAACCTCAATTCCTGTGAGTATGACGCCCACTTCTTTTATTTTCACGGTCAAGAGTGTGCGCTCATGTTTGTGTTCCTCTTCTTCTTCTACGCTTCAGTCACCGTTCGACCAATCAACAGGCGTTATCTTCTTCTTCGTGGGCAAGATGAAATACAGTGCTGACCCTCTACCGCCATCGTCTGTCGAAGAAAAACAAAACACACTAGCGGGTAGGAAACAGAACATGTTTTGTAATGTTTGTAAACTCGTTTCTTTTCTTGTAAAAACGTTCAGTAGCGTGACTCTGCGTGGGTGTTAGGAAAGGAGGAAAGTGGTTATTGAACTTTTGTGAGTCAAATCTAATCAACTTTATTTATAAAGTTCTTCACACAACACAGTTAATCCAAAATGTTTTGAAACATACTGTCTCAACTACAACCCCGATAAAGTACACTGGACAAACAGGGCGACCACACAGTTTAAAGTCATTTAAATAATAATGTATTTAAAACTAAGACTCAACATCCTAATAAAAGAATGTACAGTCTGTAAATCAGTGGTGTGTGTGTGTGTGTGTGTGTGTGTGTGTGTGTGTGTGTGTGTGTGTGTGTGTGTGTGTGTGTGTGTGTGTGTGTGTAAAAGAAAAGAAAAAGAAAAGAGAGAGCGAGCGAGAGAGAGAGAGAGAAGCCAGATTAAAAACAATGAAGACAATTCTACCACACTAAATCACGTATTCAAAGTTTGTATCCAAGACATTTAATTTAACAATATAAAGATATAGTATTTAGATTAGTTACTATATGAACCCTGCTTTTATTCCAACTGCAGCATCAGTTAGAGTTTAATGCAGTGAAATGACTATAAAAGAATAAACACTTTATTATTATCAGTTAGCTGCTTTAGTGATTTCCGTTTTTTATTCACTGTAACATAAAACAACAAACTCTCTTCACAACATCCGTATAGTTTTATGCACAACAATGAACTGCTGTTGAATCTACTGTCAGTCCCAAAAGTTTAAGTTTATTATCTCCACATAGAAACTATAAACAGCGTCTTGTTCTTGTGCAAGGAGAAGCGCTTTATTAAGTTTTCAAAACATTCATAAAATGTCATGATCATGAAATGTTATAAAGACGTGAATTTAAAAACAATCCATTATTCACTTGGAGCAGAGTGATGTTATGCCCCCCCCCCCCCCCCCCCCCCCCCCCCCTCTCTCTCTTGACAGTGATTATAATTAGTGAATCAGGAAACTATGTAGGTCATAGGAAGAAGACAATATCTCTGATGACCTGTGATGCCAGTTCTTAGAAATTGCAGTAGGGGGAGGTGCATTTATAATTACTTGAACTTTATCTTTAGTGCTCACATTAAAACCAGGCCCTGTTTCAGTACATTAAAACCTTGTCTATGGTATTATTGTGGAGTCTGCAAGAGACTAACTTAACCAAAAAATTGTGAAACCGGCATTGTTAATAAGGAACCCATTAATAATTTCTTATTGCACAGAAAACAAGAGTTGTTATTATTGTGTTTAAAATGTCATCCAAACTCTAATGTTGCTCCAGGCAACAGAATATCAATCAGGTGGATACCCTAAACATGTGGACATTTTGTGCCTACATGCTTAAAAATCTGGATAATATAGATGTAAATGTGTTTTTTTCTTTCCTTAGGTGACACACTTGTAATAATTGCTCTGAAATTGCGTTTGTTCCTTTAAATTCTAATAAAATGCAGTATATAAATGTCTGCAGAAACCACCACTCTTGATATGAAGTGAGACCACATATACTCAGTGTCCAGCAGGGGGCGCCAAACTCTATAAACTGCTCAGCTGGATGGCTGTACGAGTGTGAGCTTCGTCAAGTTGCAAATGTAAAAACAAACACCAGAAATAAAGCGAGTAACTTAGTCAAAATAAAGTTGGTTACTAAGTGGTGTTGCTGCTGCTTTGAAGTTATCTGAACTGAATTTTGTTGTGGATTAAACAACATGACAGACTAGTGTCATTAAAGACAAACAGTAATGGTTATTTGTTTTAAACGAAACGAACTATATCAACAATAATAATAATAATAATAATATAATATTTTTATTTATATAGCACCTTTAAAAACAAATGTTTACAAAGTGCTGTGACAGACAGAGCAAATACAGCAAAACGACAACAGAACAGAGATCAACAGAGAGGTCAAAAGACAAACAGGCAGGTATGGAGAGGCAGTTCAGTACAGCGAAGGAAAATTAGTTTAAAATCAATCAGGAGAGAACAAAATAAAAATTGAGGGAGAGTGGGACGACATCACATCACAGGCTGTAAACACAGAATGACGATAAAAAGAAGGGATAAACGGGACATTGGTTAAATGAATAAAGCAACAGAGAGCTGAAGAGTTAAACGATTAAAGGAGCAGGAATTTAAAAAGACAAAAAGAGCAAGAGTTTAAAAAATACAAACAGGAAAGCGTCCAGAAATTAATTGAATCTGTGAGATAAATCTGGAAGTATAGATAGTCAGGGGAAAATGTAATAATAATAGTAATAATAATAATAATAATAATAATAATAGTAATAATAATAACAATAATAATAACATATAAAGGATGAAAAAGAGTGGGGTGTAATTGTACTAAAATATATTTAAGATGCTAAGGTATATTGTGTGTAAATGTTCATTTGGATGCCTGTGTCATTAAAACAGAATAACATAACAACTTGTCCAAAATCTTTCACTCAACTAACCTTCAAATAACAACTCGATTGGGAGCCCCAGTCGGAACTGTTTAGTTTAGTTTAGTTTATTTGCACATTATTTGAAAGAAGAGTCAAACAGAAAAATAAAACAAATAAAAAATAAAACACGTGTTTGGTGAGGTAGAAACCCATGAGGGCTTATCTCAAAACCTCACTTTAAGAGATTAAACAAAGTTAAAATAAAATACAGTAAAAATAACAAAGTAAGAATATTTACTATCACAAATAAAATTTACCCAATTGAAAATGACACACAAACATTGAAAACATAACAGGACATACAGTATGTAGACAATATAACAAAATCAGGACAATTCACTATTCACTACAAATCTTTCTGACATCAAAACATTTCTGAGTCTTAATTTGTATCTAGAAAAAGACAAAAAATCATTACGTAAATAAATATGCGTGTTCCATAATTTGACTCCACGGTATCTTATTGAGTCCTCCAGATGTACGACACATTGGTTATATAGGTTATTGATTTGTCTAGTTGAGTAATAAGTAATAGTTCACTTGAGAATTAAAAATGAAAAATGCTTTAAAGCTTTCTGGCCAGTTTGCACTCATGTATTTAACTTTAAAAATAAAGCTACTTATTTGAAGAATATTAATAACAAAGATTGTCAATATGTTACACTTCAGAAAAACTGTATAAATGTCCATTTAAAAAGGAAAACCCAGAACAAACGTTTTGCTCACGTTTTATTGAGAACAGCAAGTCGAGCTTTTATTTTGAAGTGTGTGCCGGAAGTCCGCGTGTTCTCGCGGTAACTTGGTGTTATTTCGGTGCCCTGCCTGAAAGGACTGTGAAGTCTTGCAGCGGTTCAGACTTGAGGAGTGACAACTTACGATGGCGAGTGCTCTTCATCCGTTTTCTTCCCACTTCTCTGTGGTCGGAGGTCACAGCCCCTGAAGCGGAACTCACAGGCGTTACATTTCCCGCCCCTGCACGACCCCAACCGTCAACTGGAGAGCCTGGATATTCAAGGACATTTTTAACGTTGCCATAGCTACTTCGGCCTTTTTTTTTTCTCCTGTCGATTGAGGAAATCCAGCGTGCGGGTTTTTTTCTCGTGTCCACGTTTGGTAAACACGGGCAGAAACGGGGGTTAAATATCATGTAACACACACTCTCTCCCGGGGTTTTTAAAATGTACCTCCGTGTGTCATCTTTACATGTCGTACCTCCGCCGGAGAAGAGCCGAATACACGGAAAGGAAATCCGACTTTCGATGCCTTCATCTCAGTCAGGGCATCGTCTCCTCGCCTCGTTAAGTTAGCGGCTGCTTCGTGCTGACGGGAAATTCACGTCTCAGGTGAAAGCAGTGACCCCCCCCTGACACCCCCCCTTTACCCCCCCCCCCCCCCCCTTACCCGGACTAAAAGGTGGATGCACTTCGACCTGCTGAGTGCTGGAGTGTCGGGGAAGCCAGAGGTGTGCATCTCTGCTGTGCATCAGGTCCAGGTATGTGTTGAGCACTGCCAGCCATCTATTTGTCATTACCCGTGCTGCCATGTTGCTAGGTAACTAACTGACTGTGGGTTTACTCCAGTTCAAATTCGATCATCCCCCCCTTTTCCGGAGATGCAAAGTCACATTCAGTAATTATTTTTTTTTTTTAATCACCATCTGCTGTCAGTAATGTTTTTTTATATATTTGTTTAAGTGTTTCTCTTCCTCTTTTGGCCGGATGAAGTTCAGCATGGTGTTTGTGTCTCTCTCTGTTGCTGTCACACAGGCATTGCTCCTTAAAGCTGATGACATATTCCCCCCTCTATAGTCAATGTAAGCGCTTCTGCCTTCTGTTTTACACTGCTTATAAATACATGGAAATAACTGGAATCAGTCATATCCAGGCTTTTGCACGCTTGCTTTTTTTTTTTGGTGGTAGTTTCAAAGGTGTAAGCGTGCAGCATGCTGTTTGACTTCAGTAAGAAGCTTTATCCAGAAATGAAGAAGATCCCACATTTGACTTTGACTCAGCTCATACCTGCTGTCCACAAGCTTGTATTTGCACCCCCCCCGGCCCCTTTCTCTTTAAATCTGACTTTATGAGTTTCAGCATCAAGAGTCACTCCACTTGACTCAGCAGGGCCCCGGATGAGTCACTGAGGCAGCGCTGACTAGGAAGCTGAAGCGTCTGTTGTCCAGATGATGACTGTGCTGACCCCCTTCATTGATTTTTTTTCTTCAGCATTGCATGAAACCTGTGCATCAGGATTTTAAATCTGTGCATCTGTGAGACTAGTTTTTAAAGATTAGCGTGCACTGCCGCTCAAAAAGCCTCAAAGAAACAAGATGTAGCCTGCACTTACTCAGACACATACCGAGAGAGGTTATTGTGTCCTCTCTGGGCCAACCTGAAGACTATGGTGCCACCAGTATGCACGCAGGGTGTAAACTCTCCTTTATGCATACTGGTACATGTTGGAACGTGCATCCTGCCTTCTACGGTTGTGAGGATTGTGTAACAGGCTCACACAATCAGCTGCTCTGTGATCTTACAGATTTCATCGGCTTTGTGATGTTTGACGCTGCATGATAAAAAGTCTGTGGCGAGGTGAAGGTCTCTGCAAGTGCAATTTAGCCATAATTAGATAACGTGCTTTCTCTCCTTGGATTAAATACTGCAAGAGTGTTTTTTGTTTTCATACCTGGATTTTTGTCTTTTGAAGCACTTCTTGGGTTTGTTGTTAGTCTGACGTGTTCCCTATGCTCCTCATTTCTGATATGAAACAAGCATCGCTGCGTTTGTTGTTGATTATAATGATTGCCACTCAGAGCTATGAGGTACTAGCTGGATATTTTTTTCGTACCGTTCATCTGTGTCACCGTGAACTACACCATAAACACACTTTATGTGGATGTTGCTGCTGTGATGATTCAGGGCAGAGTGGTCCAAGTGAAGGCCGTAGATTACAACATCAACAGCATCATCGCTGGTGATGACCCAGAAATTCAAATCGTCCTCATGTACGTATCAGCGCTCCGCCTTCTGCTACCAGTCCTTCCTGTTTTGACCTCTAAGATAATGTGGAGGTTTCTCTCCTGGCAACCTGACAGCTCCTCAACATATTTGCCTAACCAGTTTTCTGATGGGGACTGTCTTCCCTCCCCCAACAGACACACAGACACACAAATACACGTGTGTGTGTGTGTGTGTGTGTGTGTGTGTGTGTGTGTGTGTGTGTGTGTGTGTGTGTGTGTGTGTGTGTGTGTGTGTGTGTGTGTGTGTGTGTGTGTGTGTGTGTGTGTGTGTGTGTGTGTGTGTGTGTGTGTGTGTGTGTGTGTGTGTGTGTGTGTGTGTGTGTGTGTGTGTGTGTGTGTTGTGTGTGGTGTGTGTGGTGTGTGTGTGTGTGTGTGTGTGGTACATGGGCAGGGCTGTGTGCACAGTGCAAATAAAACAATCTATTGGCAGTTGCAAGCTTTAAAAATCTGTTTCTTTTTTTTATGTCTTAATAAATTAGAGATAATTTATTCCTAGATTAGAAATATAAACCGAGTCAAAGAATAGACGTAGTGGTAACAGGAGTTGTGCTATGACCTGATGCATTTCAGCATGCTGCATTTATTTGTTCAGGTGGCAACGGGCCAGACCTGTGGCTCTGTTGTAATATGCAGCCTAACAAGCCGAGCCTCCAACTTTATTTGGCATATCTGCTTAACTCAGGGAGAATGTGTGAATGGGCAAAAGTGCCAGAACTCAGTGAAAAATAAAACAGGGCTTGTAATTAAATCATATTTTTAGTACTCTTATTCCTAGTATAATGGTTTATATCATAACTATGTTTTTTAGAACTATAAGGGTCTGGGGTCCAATCAGATTTAAGACGGGGGATAAGTGTAAAAAAAACCCAACCATCCAAGCAAAGAACTACAAAGAGCGCTGTGATGATTTACACTGTCTATGTTTTCAAAAATCATCTGTCATTTTTAGTGTAGTTCTTCATACCATTAGAGCACTATGAATTGTGGGTAATTCCCTCAAGCAAGTTGGGCAACATTGCAGTCTTGCTGCAGTGAACACACAGGGGATAAAAAAAAAAAGTGTTAAGGAGGAATGAATGGGCACGGTGACAGTCTGTGAGTGTGTTAGACATGTTGACTGAGCCGTCCTGTGTGAGAGTTTGAACTCTACAGGTCGAATCACTTAAAGCTTACCAACAGTTTGTAGCTCCTCTTAAAGGCGTAACATAGATATTTAGCACTAGGCATTTAAAATGTTGGAGTTTAAGTGGCTTCTTTTTACTGATATTATGTTGTGTTCAAATTGAGTGCACTTTTAGTCATATGTTTTCTATATTTTTGTAGTTTATGGCAAATTTGATTGAAACTAGTTTAATGGTAATTCCTCTAAAACCTTCTAATAACTATGGTTGTCAAAACTTCTGATACTTGGATATTTTTCAATACATGTTTTATATCAATACGATCTCATTTTTTGATGTTAAAAAAATACCCAACCTTTAGAATAAAACTTCAGATCTTAATTCATATTTAAAGGGATACTTCACCCATTTGCATTAATCTTTGTAACATTAGAAACCTGGTAGTATTTTTGAATGGTCGTTCATCCCGCCCTCATTTTCCCCTGAGATGAGAAATCTTTGTATTTCTGAGTCTGTAAAGGAGCTCTTCCAGTGACGCAAAATGATGATTTTTGCGTCACTGGGAGCTGTTGCGGTTAGCGGGGTGAAACTACAACGCTAGTTCCTCATATTTTCGACCACTGAAGCTACAGACCAATCACAGATCAGTGGATGGGAACTCACTCCCAGAATCGAAACTTAACCAGAAGCTGCTGTGAGCAAAACAGTCTAAATTGCACATACATGTAGTTTTTATACTAAAAGAAATCCCAAGAAATGACCCCATTAGATGCCTAGAACTTCTACTTTTGTTGCCAGGGTATTGAAACGAAGGTGACCTCTGGTGTTGAAAAATGAAGCCGATGTGGAAGTGCAAAATCCTGAAGTACGCCGAGTGTCGACGTGAGGCTGGCTGCAGAAGCACTGGAAGACACATACACACCACAGCCAAAAAGACGTTTTTACAGCAAAAATGAACACGTTTACAGCCTGGTACAAACTGAGAGTTAGGTTGAGACAGCATTTCCAGCATGGAGGCTGCTGCCGATGAACCTCCGGAGCCCCCCTGCCCCTGCTGTATGGATGCTTTTTCAATCATGTGGGCATCTGTAGGGGTTTGAAACAATCCATAAATAACCTCTTTTACAAATCATAACGTCCTCTTCGGGGAGTTTAGGGACGAGTTGCCAGCTGGCTGTTTATCTACAGGTCTAATTTTTCCTTTAATTCATCTTGAGCGGACAATCAGGCATCATGACAGTACTTCAGATGAGCTCCCATCATGCACCTGCGTGACGCCCATCAATATTTACAGTCTTTGATTGGAACAGGCGTTGACATCTTTAGATCTTTACTAGAATTGTGTAGAAGTGATGAAATCTGGTGTCATGACGACCCTGTTAGTAACCAAGTTGTTTCACAGATTTTAAATATTTATTCTGTATAATTATCATATGAAGATTTCAACTCAAGCTTTAGTACGGCACATTTATTCCTCAGTGAGTTGTTTGGTTCTTTTTTTAAATATTAACCATACATGGACTCTTCACGTCTGCCTGGTTTTAATCAGTCATTTTATTGTTATAGTGACAGGTTTAATGCAGTCCAGTAAACCAAAGACTCTTACAGGAAGAGAGCGGCCAAAAGGCTGAAAGATGATCGCTCTTAAACTCTCAGGTGTCTCTTAGATCAGACACAGCAGACAAACACAGTAGTATCACAAAGAGAAAGAAAAGTGGAGGTGATTAGGAATCAGTCCACCGCCTACACAGTTGTGATTTAAAGCCCCTGGAAACCCAAATCCACAAAAAAGCTTCTGACTTTGTAATTTACAATATTATGTTCTTAATATTAAATCTCTAAAAGTATTCCAAATCACCTTATGACCGTTTTTGAGATTTTGTCAAACATTTTCAGACGTTGGGTTTGGAGTGGGTGGTGTTATTAAACCAATAATAAAGAAATACACACATGTCCGGTCCAATCAAATGCCACAAAACAAACTCTGCTCCTTCCACTCAGCCGTCACATCCACCGGTGAGGACGACAGCTTGTCTAGAGTTTGATTTGGAGAAACAGTGGGCTGCGTTTTGGTGAGCTTTACTAGAGTCTCGCTAAAAGCACTCCCGCATAGTCTGCAATCATTACCCCTTATAACCGTCGACCAGTTTTGTCCGTAGAGCTCTGGGCTTTGCCAAACGGCTTCGTCTAACACCTGAAGCGGTGTTCTGCTTCCCTGCATGTCAGCCTCTACATGCCTGCCAAGCGACATCCTCGGGTGTGAAAAAATGAAGCCAATGTGGATGTGCAAAACCCTGCAGTTCCTCGAGTGTCCACTAGAGGCTGGCTGCAGAAGCACAGGAAGTCACATACACACCCATTTAAAAAAAGTCTGTTTTTACAGCAGAAATTAAGATGTTTACAGCCTGGTTCAAAACGAGGCTTAAAACCGGCTTCAGCTCTTAGCCTGTTGTTATGTTGATTGAAAGTAACATTTCTACAATTCACTTAGCAGACACTTTTATCCAAGGCGACGTACATCAGAGAGTAAGAACAACACAAGCAAGGATCTAGGAAAAAGGGAACAATGTCAGTAAGAGCAAACGATCAGCTTTGAGTCTGATTGGACACACAGGTGCTGACAGGAAGTGACCAGAGGCAAAGCACAACATTGAGGGCAGTTCTTGAGAGCTCTAATCAGTATAGAAACCATCTTATAAGTCGTCGTTATCAAACAAAAACCATCGTCATTACCATCATCATCATCAATAATATGGAGACCATCATCATTAAGTTAGTAGGTATTCATGAAAGAGCTGGGTCTTTAGCTTTTTCTTAAAGGTGCAGAGGAGACACTGTCGTCACTGTTAGCGTGGCTAGGTATCCCAGAATGCTTTGGGCATTTTGGAGTCTGAAGGTTGCAGACCTTTTGATTGACATGTGTGAGCTGCCACGCCCACACACTCCTGAGATCTGACCTAAGATGGTTTTCTAATCGTTGTGAATGTTTGTTTTTACTCAGAGTTTTGATACAACACATTTTGATATCACATGTGCATTTAGAATATTTCCAGCCAGGTTTCCCGGGGCTTTCACACCTGGCTGATGAAGCTTTTATTCTGTACGTGATCCACTTGCGTTTGTTGAATTAACTCCGTTCTCAAGCCAACGCAAAAAGCCGAGCAGACACAGTGCGATGACCTGTTTGATAAACGAGATAATAATTTCCCGCTGCATGCGGATATTAAGCGAATGTTTGCTCATCATGACACACAGCACTCTGTTATAGGACTAAAATGATCCAGCACTCCACTGATGTTATTCAGTTACAGGAGAGCCTGACAGCCTCCGGATGGTCAGGAGGGAAACACGGTGAGAATATGTAAATACATGCTGTGCATCCGAGTGGAAAATTCCTGACAGAGGAGCTGCTGAGCGTGTGGTACAGCCTCGTTTGAGTATTCATAGAACTGCGTGGAACCTTTGTGAGGGAGTTATTATTTTTTTTACTGACATGTCTTCTCCCACCACAACCCTCAGGTTTTACTAACATTGCATAAATCTCTATTGAAACAAATCTCGAAACAAACGTAAAACCATCGAGTTCTAAAAGTTAAGAAGATGAAACAAAAAAAAAAAGACACACATCCTGTCAGTTAAAGTTTGGGTGACGTGTGTCACTGCTCACCACATCTTTTGTTTTGCCGCTTATCAGACGAGATTAGCGGCACAGGAAGAGCAGAGGAACGTCAGGTGCAAACACACTCGAATCGGTTTTCACAAGGCTTGCTGTGTTTCACTTCCCTGTTTGTGTGACAGTTTAACTTTTTCTGAATCCTGTTGCTCAGTTTCTGATTTAATCAAAACTCGTTGAACTGTTGTGTAATGTTGGCACGGCTGTGTGTAAGATGTGCATTACAGTTAACACATTATGGTTATGTAAGCAGGCTATAGTTTTTGTTCCTTTTGCTCAGAGCAGGCTGTGGACTTTAGCACTTCACACACACACACACACACACACACACACACACACACACACACACACACACACACACACACACACACACACACACACACACACACACACACACACACACACACACACACACTCCCCGATCTGCTCTTTCAAACATGGCCCTCACAGCAGGAAGCTTTCCCTATAGCGTCCAGGAGGAAGGAGGGGGGTCTAAGGAGGCAGGAAATGACGGGAAAAAAAGGACAGCGCCGAAGACACATTGTTATGTTGACAACATAATCCAAGATGGCAGACAAAGCAACAGCATGTGATGACACACTGAGACACACTTTTTGCTTTTATATCAATGACCTATTCCACAGTATCAACCACGTGTTGCCTGCAGCGCTTTATAGTAAAGGCGGCCACCTTAACAACACCCGCCCTAAATAGCGTTGTAGAACAAAAATCCCAAATTGATTCTAATCCTCGTGCGTCTCTCTGTGAGATCCAACAGCAGCTCCATTGGATGCTGTTTGACGCTTTGTTCGGATAACGCCCGCCCCGGTTCGGGCCACACATAGTCAGTGGATCATTAACTGTACACATAGGAAGTAAATTCAGTATTTTAAAATGTATTTTTATGAAGTTTTTTTGTGGGCTTTCACACAGGAACATGTTGTTAAGTGTTAATATTTGTTAGTGCGTGGTTTGTTTCAAGTGCAACTTTTTCGGCGTTTCAACTCACTGCGTCTGTATTTATCATGTGGTTATCAGCTGGTCGTTACGGGTGACAACAATTAGAAATGTTGTCAGTAACTTTAACCAGCCTGCTGTCGTCTGTAGCTGCGAACATAGACAAACAAACGCTGTGTTCCCTCCAAAAACTGAACATACATACATGCAAACGCCTTATTTGGTGTTTCATCTCACTACATATCATATGCTACACACACACACACACACACACACACACACACACACACACACACACACACACACACACCTGCTAAATGAACGTGTGTGCATGTTACATGTTCTACATTTGAAAGAGCTTTTGTGATACTGCAGAACGTGATTCTGTAAATCACTGCAAACTTTTTCTTCATAATAAGATTCATTTTTGTGTTTATTTTACGTTCCACAAAAGTCTTATTTTGTGGACAACAAACCAGCCGCCACCTTAAGTGGCAAATTTCCCTGTGGGAAACAAGAAAGAATAGGTGGAGAAAAACCGTACTGATGAGCAGGAAAGACTTTGAAGCAACTTTATTACGTGCAAGAAGATCGCACCTGTCGCAGGACGTAAACATCACCACCTCCCACTTTTAAAAAAAATTCTTCTGGATAGCAAAGGTTCAGTCTGACTTCTTGCAGAAATTTGCAGCAGCTGGCTGAAAAATGTTTTAATGAGTTTTGTGCATGTGTGAAAAGGGCTAATGATGGCTATATGGAAATCTTGCTGTTCCACACATTGTGCACACTATACAACCACTGCCACTCCCAGTACAGTCCTAAAGGCCACATGATAAGATACGCTGGCTTGAAATTGATAAACAGGAGAACACACAGCAAAGTTCATTTTTTCATAATAAATTCCTAACTTACTTAAACACTGTGACTGTGTGTACCTCATGATCTCTCCAGGCTAATTCCCCACAGTCAGTGAGTCTTTGTAAAGATATGAATAGTCAAGTTATTCTACATGGTGCCATGTTGCTTGAGAATGCAGGTTTGCACTCTTGCAGAAAGATAACATACCATAGACCATAACAGGTATAAAGCTGTGTTAACGACATTCCCTTCATGTTATCTTGGACTGCACCGTCTAAATCGTTTTCCCATAGCTGGTCATGATAAGTCCCAGGTACAAGGCTTATGTAATGACAGCACAGGAGAGGGCTGGAGTGTGTTTCCTCTAGAGAACCTTTAAAAGTGTCAAAAGAGCCAAAACATCCACAGAGAATCTTTTTAAACAACATAAAAACATTTCCTTCAGTGTTTGTTTACTGCCTGCCTGTTTGGTTAGCGGAGCAGGAAGTAACGTTTACACGTAAACATCTCAAAGTTTGTTTAAGGTTAGACTGTCAGATACAGCACTGTACAAAAGTCACTATAGCTTTGTTGCTTTAAAGGTGTAATGACCCCTCCATGTTTTACTACTCGGTCTCTTTTTGAAAAGATAAACCAAGAAATATGTGTGCACAAAATAAAAAGAAACACATTTTTTTTAGAACAAAGTTGCAAAATTCAGTATACAGTGCAACGTCCTTCTGCACTTAGGACATCTTGACCTCTTTTAGGGAGGCTGTCCTGAAGTTTTCTGAAGCAATCTTCTGGTTTATTACACCAGGCTTCTTTCAGCACACACAGAACTTCTGCTTTAAAATGAAGGCTGTTTCTTGACGAGGACGACGTGGGTTGTTTATTCTTCAGTGAGAGCTGGAGGTCAGATTGTAACTATGAAGATCACAGTTGTCAAGCGCTCCTGTGCGGGTGGCCTCCTGCCGCCGGTCACCACTACTACACTTATTACTGTCCTCTCTTGTCTCCCGCGGTTATTTTAGTCACACACAACTTCTGCCAGACCCTCTCATGACCTAATCATCAAGATTTTTAATTCTAAACATCAAACATGTTTGAAATAAATCGGGGTATCACCGACGATCGCTGAGCAAATTGGGGACGTAAAGATTGGATCTTTGTATGACTCACACTACAGCCGAGCGACCTCACAATTTTCGGGATGGAGGAATCGGACCTATATCGGATTATCCTGGAGTCTGAGCCAGGCTTTATCGCTTTATACAAGATTAATGCGACTTGACCAGCATTTATTCTGAAATAATACTAATCCTTCTTGCTTTGAAGATTTGTGATTGCCTTTGATTTAGACTGAATACTAACCAGCCTCTTACAATAGGAGGTCAGATTTGCACAGCCTAAAAATATCTCAAATCTCCCAAAATGTTTTATTTATGAATTTCCCCTCCCAGTAACATATTTGTGTGGATGCTTTTTCAATCATGTGGGCATCTGTAGGGGTTTGAAACAATCCCAAATAACCTCTTTTACAAATCATAATGTCCTCTTCGGGGAGTTCAGGGACGAGTTGCCAGCTGGCTGATTTATCTACAGGTCTAATTTTTCCTTTAATTCATCTTGAGCGGACAATCAGGCATCATGACAGTACTTCAGATGAGCTCCCATCATGCACCTGTGTGCAAACCGAGCACTGAATGGAACATTGTGTTTTCTCTGCACCTCGATCTCCACAGACTCCCGCCTCAGCTCCTTTGAACAGAGCGGATGATGCTAATGTAGTGTTGAGCCGTTGACGGGGGGACAACCTGTCCCCAGCCATCCCCGATGAGCGCGCTGATGAATGGCACATCACTGCTAATGCGCCTACTGTTGTCTGGAAATGAGACAAAGACGAACGCTTTGTTTAAACGGCCTGTTCCCTTTGGACTCCAGATTTTCTGAGGATTTTTTTTTATAATAGTTGATCATCCTCTGGAGCCCTGACTTTAGTTAGTGGAATGAAGATGTTATGTGCATCCTGCCAGAGAAGGGGTGAGTGTGTTTTGTGGTAGTATTCATCAAAGTTGTGCAAGAGTTGAACTTGGCTGTTCAGCTGAAAGATTCAAGAACATCCTCTAATGTGAAGCCGGTCTGCAGGATATGAGAACATTTTACTACAAGTGAATACACTGTTCAATACGGTAGTGTTGTAGTCAAGACATCACTAACCGAGACCAAGACTAAGACCAGAGACCGAGACATTTAGGGGTCAAGACCAAGACCAAGTGCAAGACCATCAATAAGAAAACATCGTTGTGTGTTTTGGGGGCGTGTCATTTACTTAGACCGTGACACCGGTAAGGTCGCGGCCGTAACCGGGGGGGGGGGGGGTAAAAATCAAGCTACAAGTGAATTTAAGTTATTTGTTGTTTTCCTTCTAATCAGAGTTATGACATGGAAAAATAACCTATGAGTGGTGGTCTGGACTGGTCTTAATTTAAAATCCGGAGTCCGCCAAGTTCGAGACCAAGACGACAGAGTAAAAAAAGGCAGAGACCTTTAAAAAGTGGTCTTGAGACCAAGACAGATTCCAGGTACTACAAAACTACAATACGCTGAAAACCATATAAAGTGCCAAACAAAAATGAAAGCGAGAGCGTAAGATATAATTCACAGCTTTAATGTCTGTGCTGTTCTTCATGCTCACCTGTTTGCAGCATGTTTCTTCTGAATCCAAAATTAATCCAATCTTTTCACCACTAAATTGGCCCCAATTCATCTTCAGGTAGCAGATATCCGGCTTTAGTTCATCGGACTGCATGCAAATGCTGTGAAAGAGAAGCATTCATTCTCTATCCAAATATTTATTGTGTATTGCTCGTATCCCCACAACGAGGAAATTGCGGTTAATTGTGCTGCAGATATAATATGAGCCAATGTCCTGAATCCAGGATGCGGTTTAAGGAAATGTTATCTGAGATCTCATTAAAGTGCAGGTTAAAGTAGACTTCTTCCTCTTCTGATTTTTACAACATGTCCAATAGTGAGGAAGTAGCTGACCGATCAAGTAAATCACAACATCATGATTTGAGATCTTATCCCTACAGAAGGACATTGTGTTCAGTCCTCTCGTGTTTCCTGTCAGTATGGATCACACATGTCATTTCATATTTGTTTATGTCTCATCTTACCCCCCCCCCCCCAATACCCTTACAGCGCTTTTTGATTCACATGGATCATCTCATGGATCATGTGAAGTGAAAGCGACAGCGCTTCTTCTTCTTCGTGTCACTTTGCCCACACTCTCCTTTCTTTTCCACTGACCACAGACACCTGATTTCTCTGAGGCTAAAAATAGACTCCTTCAGACCCTAGCTCCCCCTCCCCGCTGCCCTCCTCACCTTTTTTTCCTTTTTTTTTTCTCCTCCTCCTCCTCCCGGGCGAACAGGCTATTAAAGGGAAGTCTCTCTGCATTATGCCCATTCACAGCCACCGCTTCTCCATTCAGAGTGGTCTGTCTGTGTGTGAGAAGAAAACGTCACAATCCTTTATGTTATGAATCTGATAAAGACTTTGTGTTTTCTAAAAAGGCTCCGGCTCTTGGGGGTGAAAAAATAAAAAAGCTTGGTTTTTTCCACAGAGCTGTAAACGTGACCTAAGCACCGGTCCAAATGTTAGCCAGAGTCATAGGACCTCGAGCATCTTTGAAAATGGCCTTTTATGGTCAGTGTGAGAAACAGCGTCTGTCTCTGGTTACTGTGTTTGAGCACTTTTTGGGAAGCGTGCATTATTCGTGCTGCTCAAGAAGGTTTAAGGTATTCCTCCAAAGGGTCAGCTGACGGCTTCTCTTCTCACTGACAGAAGATTTCCCTCAGTGCTTGATTTCCTGTGAATAAAAAACAGGCCTACTCATTGAACGAATACAACAACGATTCTAGAGAGAAATCCACAATAACAGTATAAAAGCATAACTAAAAACTACAAATCCCACTGTTGCATCCACCAAAGTGCTCTGTGGAAGGAAAGTATAGCAGCAACTTGAGTTAGGAGAACATCAAATGGACTGAAGAGACAGCACACGATGTGTACGAGTCTGTAGAGCAGTCTGAGTTTCTGCTGGTCCTGGGTCAGAAAACAGTCCTAAAGCAACATTTTTTAAAACAGACAAAGCATGTTTATTTCTAACTAAAACAATAGGTACTCAACATAAACATATCCCTCTGTTGATTCTCTCCCCCCCCCCCTGGCATGTCATGTTTACTGTATAATTGGAAACAAATTACAGGCATTTATTTTGGGAGCACATTTCCATGTTTTCAGTTTAAAAATGTTCCTTTATTCTAGCAGCTGTACTGGTCTCCCTGTATGCAGGCTATATGTTCTTCTTCGAAAACAGAAAGCATTGTAGGTCACCACAAAAAGTGTTCATTGAAAACTTTGCGGCAGCATTTTAAAAGAAGAGTAGACGTGATGTGGTTTCTTTTTATGAATTTACTGTCCAGCCAGTTAACACAAAGGTTAGTTTCATACATCCAAACGTGTGAAGTTCTGTCCTAAGTCCATCTGGATGAAAGCTGATTTGCCAAAAACAACATGTCAGTTGCAGCTCTCATCGCGCTTCATCCTTTAACTTCTCTTTTCACACTCTCCGACATTATCCTGCTATCATCTTCACCTTCTTTTGTCACAGTGTCACCTCCTTCTTTTGGACAATTAACTGCTGCTCATGCATTATGCACAATGCATTAAGTGCCAACCAGAAGAGTCGTGAAGTATTGACTCTAGGAGACCAATTGGCAGGGAAATCTGTTAAAAGAACCATTACATTTTTTTATTTTTTTTTATTATATCACAAGAGTCAGGACAATGATATGTTGCCTTATCAATACCCACCCCTCCCTCTTTTCTACTGATTCTTAATATTCCTTTGGTTCAGTTTTGGTCTGGTGTCTGTATACTTCTCTTCCCCGTCTGTCTCCAATTTACATGATGAGATCCATTTTCCTCTCAGCCACTAGAGTACGAGAAAGTGGGACACCACTGAGACTCATTTCTTCCCGAGGATTCAATAAATTGAACATCGGTATTCTCCTGTGTTTCTGCACATTCCTCTCAGTCACTACATTGTTGAAAGAGAGACGCTGTCATACTTGGTTAATTTTTAAACTATATGAAGAGAACTTGCATTCGCGTAGGGCGTAGGTCACCTTTAACCCCTTAAGTGATGCAGCTTGTCTCATGTCCAAAGTACATTGAAGCAGTAAACATAAAGAACTTTAAACAGCATGTGAGGTCTGTGAAACCCACATATAGCAAACTATATTTAGACGTGTGCCTTCCACCCACCACTGTTTTTTTTTTTTAATCCTGCATTCTGCCGTTAAGAGAATCATCTCCTACATTGCAGAAAGCGTATAACAGTAACGTATATTCAGGACGAAACACGAGGAATCAGTGAGCGCTTTTTGCTGTTGCCAGAGGACAGAAAGCGGAGCGAGGTGAAAATGAGCCGTGGTGAGGAAGGCCGACAAAAAGTGAAAGTGGAGACAGAAGAAACAGGAGAGAAAAGAAGTATCAGCACCCGGCAGCGTCTCTCGTCTCTACTTTCCCCCGTCGCTCTGACTTCATCAAGTGAACCAGTAAGGAAAGAGCCATCTGTGTCACCATGGTAACCACCCCTCCCCTCGTTTAAGCAACGATGGAGAGGATAAAGGGGACAGGAGAGGGAATACATTCTGGCCTCAGGCGAAAACATTTTCTTCTTAACTTTTGATAGAGTTTTAATCCATTTGATTTCTCGTCTTGGACATAATTATTTAGAAAGTTTCATTTTCCAGTTTTCAGAGCGATGATGAGCTTTTTATTTGGGAGACTAATAATACACTGACAGGGGAAACAGTTTCTGTTGACAGTTCTGATTTAATTTTCTACTCATTTTTAGTTTATTTCACTATTTCACTGAAGACATTCAAAAGTTTTTACAAGTAAGGAGGGCTGCATAATTAATCAAAATTAAATCATTATCGCAAAATGAACATTTGAAATGAACAGCAAAATCTGAATTATTGCAATAAATAAGAAAAATAAGCAAATGTTGTTTTCTACAAAAGCCCTCAGAGGACATACCACCATACATGTGAGTTTACTTAGTTTTCCCATGAACAAATACGTTTTTGACATATTATCTCATTATCTCGAGATAACAACACAGGTTATCCCAAGATAAAGAAAAAAAGTCAGTGTTTAGAGAAATCATCATGAATGTGCTGGTTATCACAGAAAACCGAGTTAATTAAAGTAAATATTATATACATCTGTTTCACCTGTTGCAGGGAGGTTTATGCTTTAGCGCAATTTTGATGCAGTCAGATGAAGCTTAAGCTATCAACTACCCTCAGATTCATTTGTGCACATTTTGGATTCCTTTTGGATTCAGGAGAAACATTTCTTTTTGGGGGGGTGTGGGGACCTTTATTTTGCCTTTTATTATAAAGACAGGACAGTGGACTGAGTCAGAAATCTGGGACAGAGAGAGCGGGGAACGACATGCAAGACAGGACCAGGCGCAGGTCGGATCTAAACCCAGGTCACCCGCCTGGAGGGCCATGCCTCTGTATCTGCGATGTGCACAAACCACTAGGCCACTAGGCCACTGGCGCCCCAGGACAGGCATTTTTCAAACAGACAGAAATGATGAACTGTAGCTTATATTCATTTTTTACAGCTCTTCATAGCGTTATTGCAACATAGAGGCATTGCACATTGCATATCCTCTCTTCAGCCATTCTTTAAACTACCAACTTTGAGATTTCAAAAAGTTATTCAGAAGTTATTATCGCTTACTATCATTGTTTTTTTTTAGTGTCAAATGTCTTCTCTAAACTTTTCTTCAGTGAATGTGTGAGTGTGGATTGTCAGTCAGATCCTGATGTTTGAATAACTGGAACATGAGCTCCAGCTTTCTCTCTGTGATAGACTGAGGGGTGTAGGTGTTGTCTGACTGCAACAACAAGTCCCAGCCTCATCACTATAGCATTTCATACCATCTCTGTTGTGAGAGACTGCTAGTGGCAATGATACTTGAGATCCATTAGTGTTACTCCTCCAAGCTCTCTGTGCCAGGCTTTTGTGCTGTCAGTGGTGAGCTGGTACTCAACATTAGCATGAAGGCCTCGATTTGAATTAACATGTTGTTTCTTTAACGCTCACAGGGCTGGATGGAGATGTTTAAGAGAGAGAGGGGGATTGTCTAAAGTATTTCCTGCCCCAGGCCATGTGAGCTACATTAATTAGCTAATGGGATGGACAAAATGTTAGCCTTGGGATGCTTCCATTTTTCTCTGTTGGAGTTACATAAGTCTGCTCAGTGCCACTTGATGCAGGCTGTGTGACAGTGAGGGGGGGGGGGGAGGGGATCCTTGTTTAACCTTGGCACATAACTGATTAATCCAAAATGTAATTTGCATATAAGGTCATCTAATTTTGGATTTCACAGTGAAGCGTGGTGCTGATGGGAGATAAAGTTGGTATGTTGCGGGGTCTAGTCCGCTGGTCTGATGAGCATCGCTGAGGCAAACGAAAAACAAAGGCTCTACTTATTAAAGCAGCTTAAAGTTCTCAGCAGTCGCCGGGCACCAGATTTATTTATGTAGAATTTTAATTACATGCTGACTCTGGGGGTCTCCAGTCTAAACTTTACTTTTCCACAAGTTCAAAAGCTTCAGATGCACGGAGGCGCGCTGATCCGCCTCGGAGCTAATGTTGTCACAAGTCTCGCTGCTTTGATTGATTTTTGATACCAACGGGTTTTTAAAATGATACAATCTCCATTTAAAGGCTTTATATGTGATTTTTTGATCCAGTAGATGTCGCCCTTGAGCACCAGCATGAAACCAAAACAACTCGCGCTGCATTGTTGTGTTAGCATGTTAATGCTAGCGATCTTTATTATGCTCGTATCTTCACACTGCATGTAAATTTACCTGAAATGAGCGTGATCTAGAAACACAGTTAAGCAGTGAGTACAGTATGTTATTCTTCTTTTCTCTAGTCCCTCAATTAAACAACTTTTATACACGAGGGGAGGAGTCAGCCGGCCGTCCGGGCGATGTAAACAAAGTGAAGATAGGACTCTGAAAACTCTGAAAACATCACAGACAGTGGGACTCGGGTGTTACACCCATTGTAGACAGTCATGACTCACAGAGTTATTTTCAGAGGAGATACTTGATTTATATTATATTGAAGTGTGAAAAATCACATATGAAGACTTTAATGAACAGTAGTATAATAACAACCAAAGCTCTAAAAATATACATCTATTTCACTAGACAGTGTGCAGGTATCTCTCAGAAATGGTAAGCAAACACCTGCTATTTATAAGATAAGATATTTAAGAATTAGTTGTGAAATGCTTTAGATGTATTTTTCGTTCTTGTCTGATCTGAATGCTGACTAAACCTCAATTTGTTTAACTGTCTCTATCTCCCGCTCTGCACTAATCGTCTTTGCAAAGTTCTGATTTTCCTCGTTGCATCACACACTCTGCTGTGTCTGTGCTCTCTGTCCGTGTAAACAAGGAGGGTTTTAAGAAGCAGTTCTTCATGCAGGGCTCCTGTAGGAGGAAGAGAAGGAGGAGGAGGAGGGACACAATGGAGGAGATGCTGACAGTATTTTTAGCTCTCTCTCCCCCCTGTACTGCAGTGATGAGTAAAGAACAAGGCCAGGTTGTGCCTCCCACCTCTTTAACCTGTGGAGGAGCAAACGCAGGAGGGTCAGGAAGAGAGATGGTCTTTTTTTTTTTTTTTTTTTTTTAGGTGAATCATGGATGCTCGCAGAATGTTGCACAAAACGACATGGGATTCATTCTCATTTTTCTTGTTGTTTCCTACATTAACATATCCTAAATGCTTGGCTGCTAACTCGTGCTTTCTGAGTGTCTGATCAGAAGAGATCACATATTTAATCTCCATTTGTCTCTTTAGTTTGCTCAGCTTCACTTCAAGTCTGTTATGCAGACAAAATGAAAATGTTTACCTGTGTTTGCCCTTCCTTTCTTCGAGTGCATTGTTTGCTGAAGTAAACTGACCTGACCACTTTTTTTAAGACAGAGAAAGGATAAATGTTTGTTCACCTTTAGGTGATTTTTGGAAGTCAAACAAAGTGAAACAAAGCCTTTTGTTTGATGGACTGCAAACAAACAGCACCTGTGTAGGGCTGTCACGACACTAGAATTTTAAACGTTGATACAATATAAGCAAAAAACTAATCATACCAAAACCTGTTTCAATACCGTGGTAACAAAAATCCAAATCCTTGAGAATAAAAATTGGATGTTTTCTCCTTTTTAAATTCCCAGCAATGGCAACAAACTGTCTGAATTGCACAAATACATTGGCAATGTTTTGGTACAGCAACGTTGGCCAATGTGTTTGTGCAATTTAGCCAACATCTCCTCCTCTGCTCTCTGTCTTTGTAAGACAGAGAAACCTTTAAATCTTCACCAGTGAACCGCTGCTCTCTTTCTTTTTCTAGCTGCTTTGATTTTAAAAGGATTGAAGATCTGTGGTGTTTTAAATTTTCTGTTCTTTTCGGCACCGTCGATCATGTAAAAAACTGAGAGTGTATCATATTAAAACATGTGTTGAAAAGTATGGAACCTGTTGTCAACCCTTACCCCTGCATACTGTTCAGAAGTATAACCACTGGAGTCTATGAAGTCTTTAAAAAGGCTTTGGGATTAAAAAAAACAAACTAAATCTTGTAACAAGCATATTACGCTGCCCCCTTCACAAATGTAATAGCTAAAAGTGGAATCTCCTGAGGATACTGTTTAACACCTCAATACCAACAGATCAATAGAAGTGATTCAAGTAGGCGCTCAGGAGGGAAGAACACAGATTCAGTTTTTCATGAGCCCTAAGGCGGGCAGATTTAGTAGGATATAAATCAATTTTATATTCAGTTATCTGTGCCAAATAGTTTTATTTATCTGGGTTATACCCATGATTAATGATGCTTAATTTTTTGCCCTTATTAGATACTCTGAGGGACAGAACGGCCCTCTTTGGTCGATGCAGATTGATGGTAAAGTCCCTCGCTCTGACCACAGAGCAGCTCAGACACGATCGTCTGAAGCCCTCTGACATTTTAACTGGATTGGTGCATAAGCCCATCAACTCGATCTCGTGGATGGCCGACGCTGTGTTTGCAGAGGTTGTCTCATCATGTGACACAGATCTGCGGTATTTCAGGCGGTCCGGGGGGCTAACATTTTCCACTTGTGATCCAAAGGGGTCTAGCCTCGAGACGGTCATGAGGGAACCCCCCTGCCCCGCCCTCTGGGATTCACCACCTCCTCTGTTGCTCAAAGTCGCCTCCTAAAAAACAGGGCTAAATATAAAGGGGGCTCCACCATCGTGGCCTTCAGGGGGAAAAGGGCCTCCTCTGAGCCAACACCTCCCTCTCACTTCTCTGCGTTGTGTCAACAGCAGGTCCCAGCTGCTGCTCTCTGTCCTCTGCTCAAACCTGTCTGCTATATGTTGCACCTTCAGACTGACAGAGCCAGTCATTCTCCCTTCTCTTATTGTGGTAAAGGGCGGACTTTAGAGCTAAGGAGAATGGATCTCGGAGAGTCAGGCTCGGTGTGCAAACTCAAACCTTTGCTGTGTGGAGTCAAGTCGGGGTGACGCCACAAGATAATCAGGACGACTTTGGAACCCAAACAAATCAAACAACGTCATGTTTTTTGATGGTTCTCTTAGGATTATTTATCCAGATTTCCCTGTGGTGTGAGGTGTGTTAAGAGTGATCTGCTCTGATGAATATCAGATCATATTAAACATGTTTAATATTTACGTTCTGATACCTTGTTGTTAAGGGGGAACCCCTGAGGACAGCTAGGCATGTCGATAGCCATTTGGAAAATCGAGCCGCGTAACAACCACGGCAAATACATTTTTACATCTCCAGCTCGCTCTACATGGACAACCTGTGTTATGCCGTCTCCACGACTTCATCCTCATCCTTATCTGTTTAAACACAAATTCTTTCTGCCGGATCGAGAGATACTGTGAGATTTCCACCTTTGAGAGTCAGAAATCTGGTTGTTCATGAATGAATCTGTTAGTTTGTGTTGTGCTGTTTTGGTCGTATTGTTGGTATCCACACACTATAGGAACAAAACTTTAAATTTGTCATTATTTGGCGTCGAGTGTCTTGCACATTTTCATTATCTGTTAAGATTGAGCAGGTCTCCCGTTTCGATCAGACACTTGTCCTTGTTCAGAGGAGAGCAGATGTGCAAAGCTTTAAGTATTTGTTTGTTTGTGCCGGCTCTAAGAGTCTCACACATGTTGTTAACAGGCATCCTCCTTATGTCTGCTGTGGTATTAATAGGCGTCAAGTTATCTGGAAAGTTCCGTTAGACTCTGATGAAAGATTTTCAAAGAGGCCTTAGCTGCTGTTAAGTGTTGTTATGATGGCATTATTAAAGTAACATACTTCTTGTGCTGTCCTCTTGATAGTTTATATATCTTCTGAGATGTTCACAGAGTTAAACACTGCAGTGAGAACCATGTACAGAATCTGTACAGAAAAGTAAAAAGAAAAAAATGCAGGGTTGCGTCCTGCCGCTGGTCGCCATGACTACAGTCCTCCCTTGTCTCTCGTGATTATATTGTAGTCTCACACAACTTCTGCCGGACCCTTTCATTAAACATGTTTGAAATGAATCGGGGCGTCCCCGACGATCGCCGGGCACATCGGGGACGTTAAGATTGGATCTTTGTACCGCTCACACTACGAGATCATCTGAACAGATAATCGGGTCCGAGCAGCCTCGAGTCGGGAGAGACCCTGAGATTGTCGGGAAGGAAGAATCGGAGCTCAAATCGGCCCGATTATCCCGCAGTGTGAGCCAGACTTAAGAAACCAGATTACAGTAAAAATCTAAAGATAATGATAGCTGTTTTGATACCATGGCAACACAGATAGAAGTCCTAAGCAACAAATATCGGGTCATTTCTTGTTTTTTATTACCAGAAAATGAACTCAAACCCCTGCACGCTGTCTACATTACAAAAATATGTTATCAACGTTTTGGTAACAAAAGATTGATAACATATTTGTGCAATTATGGCCGATTGTCTTTTTAAAAAAATTTATAGCGTTGGTTCTTTTCTCGGATATCCATCAATAAAAATGCAGAGGTTGTATAGTTTTAAATCACGCGGCATTGAGAACTATCAAAGCAGCGGAAATGTTGACGACCTTAGAAATCAGAGCCTCACCAGGAGTATTTCCTCGCTATGGTTGGCATCGGTTTTGTGGAAACAGGAGCTGGAACATTGGAGGATGCTGTGTGATGAGCGCTGTGCACTGGGGTGTGCTGCTGTTGCGTCACTGCCTGGAGGGGAGACGAGACGGTATTTTTAGAAGGGAATGAGCATATTCTCTGAACAAACAACGTCAGGCACTCTGCTTGCGTATGCTAGGATTATTGTGACCGGGCTATTTTTAAGCTGTGTGTGAGAGAGAGAGAGAGAGAGTGCTTTTTTTCTGGGTCAAGCATGGTGCCAGTATACTCTCTCGTGGCGGCTGGTGAATCGAGCATCACAGGACCTGCGTTGTACCCAGCATCTGCATCGATCACCGAGGAGAGAGTAAAGGAGACATGGGTTTAAACCAGCACGGACTTAACGGCATTTTAGGGACTTCTGCTGTGAAATTAACCCGTAGTATTGTATCAGTGGATCAGTAAGAGTCCTAAAACCAGCTAATTTAGAATGCCATTTTTATCTTTACTAAACAACAAGCTATGTGGCCTTAAATCTCGGTCACAGACACAATCATTTGATAATGTGTAGGCGTCAACATCACAAACTGACAGTCCTAATGAACACAGACAAAACATGTACAGTAACTGATATTTATGCCTCAGTCTGTTTGGGTGTGTCTCTGATGAGCTAGGAAACAGAGACATATTTAAGAAAGATGGTATGCAATAACATAGTGCTTCACTAATGAACCGTATGATTATCAAATCAATATTTCCAAATGCAATATATTCAAAAACCTGATATGCAATATCTAAAAATAGTATTTTGTAAAACAGACCCTTTTAAAGTCACACCAGCATGACTTAAATCCCCTATAAGAAACTTTCGATTTGTGTTGATTATGGCGACCTCTGTGGACGGATTCTGTCATGTACATCTTTAAAGGCTTTATATGTGATTTTTCACTTAAAGAGCCCATATTCTGCCCTTTTTGGGGTTCGTATATTTAATCTATGTACCTACTTTTGTACGTTCACAATAGCTAAAGTCCGAAAAAAGTGTCTGTTTTCATGTACTGCTCCTTCTTGCTCCCTCTCCGCTCTGAGTCCGTCAGCTACACTCTGCTGAGCCCCCACTGTTAGACCCCACGTGGGCCAAGTCTGCTCTGATTGGTCTGCCGATCCGCTCTGTCGTTATTGGTCAGTTGCTCAGCACGGTTCTCGGAAATGTCCCGCCTCTTTTACCATATTTGGAATGCAGCCACTGGCTCCGTCCGAGGGGAGCATAAACATTAGCACCTTAGCACTACTGTGCTACCGCAGGCTACGGCATATCGTGGGCGTGCTACAGAAGTTAACGGGCGTGCAACATGAGCTGCAGGGCTTGCCACAACGAGCCAATGGGCTTAGATCAGTGATCTCACACTGACAATGACGTCGGACTGACAAATTTTTATCGAGGGCGGCTAGAACCGAGCGTTACATGCAGCTAATGCTACAGCTAACAGGAGGACGTAGGAGAAGCTGCTTTTCCGCGGACTTTAAATTTTTGCACATAGATGTGCCTAAACATGCACAGGACACTTGGAAAACACACTAAAGAGCATATAAAACCAGAAAAAGAAGAATATGGGACCTTTAAATGTAATCTAAATCAAGTATATCCTCTGAAAATAACTCTGAGTCATGACTGTCTACAATGGGTGTAACACCCGAGTCCCACTGTCTGTGATGTTTTCAGAGTTTTCAGAGTCCTGTCTTCACTTTGTTTACATCGCCCGGACGGCCGGCTGACTCCTCCCCTCGTGTATAAAAGTTGTTTAATTGAGGGACTAGAGAAAAGAAGAATAACATACTGTACTCACTGCTTAACTGTGTTTCTAGATCACGCTCATTTCAGGTAAATTTACATGCAGTGTGAAGATACGAGCATAATAAAGATCGCTAGCATTAGCATGCTAACACAACAATGCAGCGCGAGTTGTTTTGGTTTCATGCTGGTGCTCAAGGGCGACATCTGCTGGATCAAAAAATCACATATAAAGCCTTTAAAGTCACACCAGCATGACTTAAATCGCCTATAAGAAACTTTCAATTTGTGTCGATTATGGCGACCTCTGTGGACGGATTCTGTCATGTACATCTTTAAGTTGTGTTTTTTTTGTTTGTTTTTTTTACAAAAATCTCACACTTCTTTCTTTTGACTGTCCAATGTTTCCCCCATCGAGAATTTTTGTTGTGAAAAAGACCCCCAAGAAAGTCTGTTCTGTCAGCATGCAGTTAACTACTTTGTCTGACTCCTTACCCTGCAGCAGCCGTTTCATTAAAAATAACTCTAAATAATAAATAACCAGTCTTGTTGCTGACGGTCTTGATTGTTTTTGTACGTCATGAAGAGACATCAGTATTCATTTTAGGCTGTTTCACGACCAGCTGAAAAGTTTACTCAGGAGCTTGAAATCATTTCTCAGTTAAAATGAAAATCATCATCACAATCCAGATAGATCATACAATATAAATAATAAATAAATGTTCCTTTATTTTATTTCATTTTTCACTTTAAAGCAATGCTCAAGTGAAAAATAAAATGATTATACTTCCTATATATGAAGTCATGATGTAGGAAAATGAGTGTGTTTTGGGTTTAGACTGATGGATGAATAAGCTCAGATTCAGGGATTTGCTGATTGGCCTTTTTTATTATTAATTTCTGGCATTTCATTGACAACAAATCCCCACTAAAGAAAAGGAACAGCGACATATTTATTGTAAACGATCAAAGTTTTCTGTAGTTTTAAAAGCTCTCATAATGCTGCCAATAATTCACATTCCTCTGCATCAAAACCAAACCCTGCACAGCGCGATGATCCACAGCGTTCTGAACACATCCTGCCTGTCAGAGCTGTGCTGTGACTACACTCTGTCCCTCTTTTGGGCTTTATCTCATTTTTCTCTGTTTGCCTTGTCCTCCCTATCTTCACATACCTGGTGTCACTTCCTTGTATGTTTGCTGCTTGTTTATGGTATCTGGTTGCACTTTGGCTCACACAGGACTCATGCTGCTGATGATCAGACAGTAAAACAATCTGAATCTCTCCACTTGTCAAACTGAACTACTTCAAACACTCGGGAGTTTGTTGCAGCATCAGTTGTAACCAGCATTCAAGCTGTTGTCACAATCCTTCTGTAGATTGTGATGCCGTTTATTATCCACACTGTCAACAAGGATGAGCACTCTGTGACCTTCCCCTTTTAAAGCCTAAACAGCTCGAGGCCTCTCATGCTCTTGAGCTGCAGGCTTTTCTTCAGGCCTCTCCAGGCTAGCCTAGTTTCATCCCTGCGTCTCTCAAGAGTGCGGTTATTTTCAGCGACGTGTGCCGTTCTGCTCCCGTTTTGTCAACGCGTTGTTCTTCTGCGTACAGCGAGGATAATATACTCAAAATGTATGGAAGACACTGTAACCCTGTTTTAACTAGAACACCTCCCAGTGTGTGAGCGTGCACCTGCTGCAGGTGGAGAAGTCGAAACAAGCTGTATCTTTGTCCTGGCTGCTTATTAAGTATAATGTGTCCTGGATGGGTGGCTGTGGAGAGAGCACGTGATAGGCTGGAGGGTTTCCACACTTCTTTGACTGGATGGGCCCGTCTGAGGCGCTGACTGATGCATCATGCAGGGGTGGCATGACGTTTGTGTGCACACATGCCCAGATAACATTGTTGCCTTTATTGGACAGGAAAGATGAAGAGAGACGGGACATGTTGGGTGGAGAGAGAGTGGGATGACATGCAGCAAAGGGCTGAGGTCAGATTCAAACCCTCGGCCGCTGCAACGAGGACTACAGCCTCTGTACATGGGGTACACAACATAACCGCTAGGCCATCTGATGCCCTGTGATTGAATCTATTTTAACTCTTAACATTAAAGGCTTTATATGCTTTATATAATATAAATCAAGTATATCCTGTGAAAATAACTTGTGTTTACATCGCCCGGACGGCCGGCTGACTCCTCCCCTCACGTATAAAAGTTGTTTAATTGAGGGACTAGAGAAAAGAAGAATAACATACTGTACTCACTGCTTAACTGTGTTTCTAGATCACGCTCATTTCAGGTAAATTTACATGCAGTGTGAAGATACGAGCATAATAAAGATCGCTAGCATTAGCATGCTAACACAACAATGCAGCGGGAGTTGTTTTGGTTTCATGCTGGTGCTCAAGGGCGACACCTGCTGGATCAAAAAATCACATATAAAGCCTTTAAGAGTGTAATACAGATGTTATGAGCCTATGTATCATTTTTAGATTTAAAAAAAAATAACACAGCAGAGTGTCAACATTATAATCTTTTTAGCTTATTTTATGTGTACTCAAAAAGATCTTATTTTTATGCTAAGAATTTTTTTAAATTTGGTTTTCAATTAGCAACATCAATGTACATTTGTTTGCAACATACACTGCAAATATACATTTGCACATATTTAGCACAATGGAATGGATAGTGTCTAAATTATACTTTAACTCCCTCCCATCCCAGCCCTCCCACCACCCGAATGCCCCCTCATGTCCAGATGTTACATGATAAATATTGCATTAGTATTTATAGTAAACTTAAATGTATCCAATAATATGTGCTAGGAGTTTCAGTAAAATTTTTATTGGATAATTAACATTAATAACATAACGATATGCAAACAGACAAAATCTAAAGCAATATATAAAATAAATAAATAAGGTCAGATAGAATAAACAGAAGAAAGGAAGGAAAAAATAAATTAGTTAGAGAAATAATAGTGATGAAATTAAATATTAAATAGGAGAAGGGGGGGGGTCACCTCTGTTCCACCTCAACATTGTTATTCATTCTTACGATAAGAAAATGTAAAGAAAGTAATTACAAGTAAACTATCACACACTCCAAATGAAATGTATTGCCAACGTTTCAGAATCAACATTTTTTTAAATATTGTGCAGAATTTCCTTGGAGGGCTCATTCCTCTTCTACACGCCCCGTCTTATCAAATAGATGACGCAAAGTGGTTTTCTGCAGAAAACTACAAGCACATCTGCTACAGCACGGGCTGTAAATAGTTTATTTTAAAAATATGCCCCGCCTCTCACAAGGCAAGTAGCTAATCGCTAACATTTAGGGTGGCCTACCAGATTTCAGGGGGGGGGGCCCATGCCACCCCACTGGACACGCCCCCTGAGAAAAGGTAGCGGACCAGAGTCCTGGTGGCCTCCCCTCCGCTGGCGTTGTTCACTGGAGAAATGACGCAGTGGGAGTTTTTTGTGTGGTTTTACACTTGAATGGTCGGGTGCCAGAGAGTTGTGATGTTTCTGCCACAGGACAGAGAAGAAGGACTTCGGGTTCATGTCAGGACTTTTTAGTCACATTTTCACAGCCAACAGTAACGGGAAGGTGTTGTTGTCTCATTAGCCTGGTGACTATGATCCTTCAAATACAGAGCAAACTTTCTTCTCCTTAACAAGCCGTTTTTTGTTTTTGACCTATCAACAGCTGCTGTGTTTGAAAATCTAGATTAAAAAGTCAAGACCTTGGAGCTTATCATATTATTATATTATCTCAACAAATATTCCATAAAGTTTTCTTTAAATTAGCTGACGTCTCTGTGTCCTTCCTGACTTCTCGGTTCAGTTGTCACCACACCCTCGCTGACAGTCTGCTCAAGTCGTGATCTTGTGATGTACTTTGAGAGAGCTGTTCTTCTCTCAGCGGTCAAAAGCGGATTTCTGCAACTCACGCCACCCACACGCTGGTTATGTATAGCCCACACACCTACCCCCCTCCCTATCTGCACCAGTGGTTTTTGAAAACAATGCTTTGTGCAACTCTGAGGCTGCTATTTGTGAAACCTGGATCATGCACAGGGGGGGCTCTTACGACGTTATGTAATGCTCCCCACTCAGCTGTAATCCCTCTTATGCTGAGTGAGGCCCCCCCCCCCATGTGACGCTGCCCCGAGGGGTGGGTGAGAAACAGGGTGTAGCTGCTGGGACGCTCGGCAAGGCACGGGTGCTCACCGTAGAATCTGGCCACCCCACCCCCCCCCACACACATGCACAAACAAACACATACACACACACACACACACACACACAAACACACTGAGCTGGGGCCTGTGTATAAGAAGAGAAGTTTAGTCAGCCTTACTTGGATTTTAGACACTGCATGAAGACGCAGGGCCGACGCTCGTCTTACCTACTCACTACTATTGAGCTTTTTTTTTTCTGAATGACCACCCGGCGTTACCTCATTCTTCTTAGCGTGAGCCACAATAAATGGATCTTTGGTTACGTGTGGAGGAATTTTAAAGGTTTGGAAAATCTGTGCGACTTCTGATGTTTTGCTTGTGATTTGTGTGTTTTTTCTTGCTAGTTGAAGCTGATTTTTTTGCTTTTGAATATGACCCGTTTTAGAAACCATCAAGTGAATTCAGAGATCTGCCATCGGACTCAACAGCTTTTTTTTGTAAAGATTATTTTTGGGTTGTTTTTTCACCTTCATCGATAGGACGGTACAGTGGATAGAGTCATAAACAGGGATGAGAGAGTAGGAGGTGTCTGAGGTTGGGGAGTCGAACCTGGGGTCGCTGTTTGGAGGACTATAGCCTCTGCACATGGGACGTGCACTGAGTTAAACATTTTCCCCGACTTGACAGCACGTTTTGATTTCATTGGATGGTTGTGGGTAAATATATTCACTTGTTACTCACTCGAAGCTTTTCTTTGTTTCTCTTCCCACAGGAAGCATCAATGTGGACTGCAGCCGCTGATTTGACAAGTCGCGTATAAGGAGCTCCCCCCCAAGGTCTCTCCTGTCCCCTCTCCCCCCCTCCCTTCCCTCCCTCCCCCCTCCCCTTGTCAATCTTCTCCCCGTTCCCCCCTTCCCCTCCCCTCCACCAAGATTCACCATGCTTATCAAGGAGTACCGCATCCCCATGCCCATGAGTGTGGAGGAGTACCGCATCGCCCAGCTCTACATGATCCAGGTGAGGTCACAGCTCCACGTTTCCTACGACACAAACGCTCACCTGCACACACAACATGCCAAAAGACGGCCGAATAATGCAGGAGCCGGGGGGACGGAAAAAAAGGAGCAATGAGAGAGGAGAAACAATCACACGAGTGGGCGTTTTTTTTTTCTCAAAAGGGGGCTATCGCAGTGTGCCCAATTATGAAATGATTGGTCACACGGTGTCTGACGCTGGTGGGAAAACGGAACAAAGAGAGCTTGTGTGCTGATAGATTATCCAATTTAAAGTCTCTGAAGCTGGCTGTTTCCACCCGTCATAGGCTGCATGTTTTTATTCAGGATGGGGGGGGGGGGGCACCCTGCTCAGTGCACCCTGCTCAGTGCACCCTGCTCAGTGCACATACCTACTGCTGCGACGAAGATGGACACACTGCTTTGTCCGTGTCAGACAGTTTCATTTGTCAAAGCGGGCCCTGAGCCTGGAGCCCGAGGGTCTGTGTGAGAGCTTTAAGGTTTACAGCTCGGGGGGCAGGAAAGTCTGATTTCGTAAAGCTTTAGTTGTCCTGTGTTGCAAAATATTTTTCTCTTCATAGGAGTCCATGAAGGAGGATTTATTTAATCCAGTGGTACTGCCAGGTGCACTCTCAGACTGTGGTGAACATTGTGCATTAATTACTTACTTTCTCTTAACACGTGTTGTAAATGTTTAGGTTCATTTTTCCTGTTGGAGGCACATGCTAATCTTGGCACCAAACGTTCTGCAGTCGTGTTGGGATTTCAGCTGCATGCTTACATAACGTGGATCACAAAGTGGTTTTGCATTTGTTGAAGAGCAGGTTGAAGTTAGAGGCCTGTTTGTCGGCTTCAGTGCTCCTGTTGAGATCTTCCACTCTCTAATCGGTAACTTAAAATCATCACACATGTTTTAAAATGTTCAACAGGCAGGATGCTAGTGAAATTATTTAGATTCCTTTACAGCTTAAACAAATAAAATAACCTTGAACATCCAGTTTATTTACACATGCAAATGTATCTACATGTGTTTAAGTAAATGGAGCATACATTGAGCTGCACAGTGTTTCCACAGCCCTCAGGGAACATCTTCACAGAAGGAGTTAAACATTTCAGGACTGCATTAGGAAACTCTTCATGCCTTTTATGCTGTTGACTTTCCCATAGAGAGGCCTCTCATGCAACCATTAAACTCACACACCAGAATTAACAAAGATGTCCACAAATTCTAATCAACCGTGTGGTGTGCTAAAACGACCACACGAGCTACATGTACAGATTTGTTCACCCCAGAGCGCCACAAACATGTTTCTGATTGTGTCTGAAAACCCAGGTGAGGGTAAGTTGTATCATATCCTTGCTAAGGCATTTCTCTCCAATCTATCTAATCTGCATACATGGAATTAACATCAGACGATTAAGTAGTACAGATCTCCCGTTATGTTTTTAACCCAAAGCTGCTGGGAGAGAGAGAGAGAGAGAGAGAGAGAGAGAGAGAGAGCAGCAGGTACTTTTGTATCTCATGAAGATGTAAAAGTTACATTTATGTCTCTTACAAACAGACAGAAAGCACAATGGGTGACACTGTCTAAATTGCACAACGTTTACTTTGCCATTGTATTTCTGCAATTCCGACTTTGTGCAGGAGTTTTCTTGCATTTTTTTGGTAATTGAAAAACGAGAAATAGGGGTCTTCAGTCGGGGGTGCCAAAGACTTTTACAGAAGAAAAACCCCATAGAGTATATTGTTCTCTAAAAGAGGAGCAGACTTTCACTCGACAACCTTGTCAGTTATTTTCTTGTTTTTCTTCTCCTCCCCCTGAAGGAGCAAACAGACGGGTAATCCAGTTGTACTTTCGATGGTTAGGAACATGACTCAGCGACATGCCCCAAAGCAAAGCAGACGTTTCAGGACAGCACAAACCGGTCACTGTGCCACACTTCTACACACTCCATGATTTTCATTGGCACTGTTTGAACAGCGTTTTAATTACTGTACAGTAGACGTGCGTTTGACGTAAGTCATTCGAAACTGCTTTTTCTCCTTGATTCTCTGCACGAGAAGAGACGCCGTGTGAGCGAGAAGGTTTACACGAGGAAAGAAAATCTATACGTGGCATTTTCATGCATGTAAAGAAATGAGAGGAATTCTTCCATTAGTGACCCATAGTTACCTCTCCCCCTGACCTCACCCTCTCTCTCTCTGCACAGCCTGGTTGCTGCGAGGCTTGTGTTGCTATGGCAACCGTGACATCAGCAGCATGCCGGTGGTCAGGTTTTGTTCGAGAGAGGGAGTGAATGAAAAGAGGAAATGGAGGATAAAAAGAGAGTCTGCCTGCAAAGGAGGGAGGGGAAGAAATGAGAGAGAGAGAGAGAGAGAGAGAGAGGATCTTGCTGGTGTCTGTGGATACCCTTGCTTTATTGCTGTATGTTACCAGGGCAACTGCAGCATGTAGGCCTGCCTGCCTCTTGTAAACACATAGCCTGTATAAAAACATGGAGGCAGTCATTGCCCATTGATTTCTGAAGAGGCGTTTTGGAGCCAAATGGATGATGATGGTCACCATGTGGGAGCTGCACCTAACTGTCAGTCAGTCTAGAGACGGGCAAAGAGGAGGAGCTTCAACTTCAACGAGGAGAGCCTTAAGCCTTATGACAAACGTCTACAACGCGCCCACCTGTCAGTCAACTCAACCACGCCCCTATTTGCATCACACCTCCCGTACAGGTTTTAAGGATAAAGAAATGAGCCCAACATTATTTTTGGTACCAGGCTGTTAACATGTTTATTTCTGCTGTAGATTGGGTCTTTAAATACAGGACATAATGGGGATTCTTGACTTTTTGGAGCCAGCCTCAAGTGGACTCTCTTTGAACTGCAGTTTTTTTTTTTTGCACTTCTGCATTGGCTTCATTTTTTCATCACCCGAGGTTTCCGCTTGTGTAAACCTCACACATGAAGACAGCATGTCTGCCTCTGCACCTCACCGCAATGCCCCACCCCGCCTCTCCTCTCCTCTCCTCTGCCCTTACAGCGTCTTCTTATTTGATAACACATTTTAAAATTCATTATCTCTGCATAGGGATTTGCAGTAATCTACGAAATGCAGAAGGGAATGTGTGAGAAATGAAACGCGAGAGGAGCTCACTGTGTTTCATTAACTCGCACACATCCCTCACGTTCTGACTAAGCAACTGTGTCCGTGGAGGGAAGTGAAAAAGCAGCATCAGAAACAGGAAACGCGCCTCACTAAGTTGATAACAGGAGGGGAAAAGCCAGGATGTGACTCTCATCCTGTCAGAGAAGTCAGACCTCAACGCATAGAGTCAGCTTTGATCCTGTTAGCTTTTAGTTAGGAAAGAGATGAGAGGCTGTTTAAAGAAAAGAAAGAAAGAGTTCTGTTGCTCTGAGGGCAGAACTGACCGCACGGCTGCACTTTGTCTTTGTAAAGTAGGATGAAAAGGATTTTCTAGTTGAACAGAGTACATGAGAGTCCTTTTTAGTTTCACTTTGAGGGCAGTCCAGTTTTTAGTTTGACAAACAGACAGCACAGCTACAGAGGAAACACTGTCCCCTCATGAGATACACTCGGGTTGTCAACATATGAAAGAAACATTTTCATGAGATACTAGTTAAAAAATGTAATAATATTAATTCTTGTTTTCATACCACAGCGACAGAAATGGAAGTCTTCAGCGTGCATCAGAGGGTCATTTCTTGGTTTCAATCGTCAAAAATTGCAGGCAAACTCCTGAACACTCTGAACTGTATAAATACATCGGCAACGTTTCGGTTATCGAGATCTGGCACGCGGATCTGGTGTAATACAACAACAGTCGCAGACTCCAGAACAACGACTGAAAACATCTGACCTGAATTTGTTTTAGTTTTGGGCAAGCCAAGAAGAGGTGGCCTAGAGTTCCCTCTGCTGATTGAAGTGCAATGAAAACCAAACATTATTCATTCATCAGGTTATCTGCCTTCACTTTTCTGTTTAACTACAATCTTTGATGGATTCATTCATCCTTTACGCATCTCTGTTATGAAGTGCTTTAAAAAAATAAAAAGATTTGGTACTTTTTGAATCCTGGATCATTAAAATAACAGATTGTATCGAATGTTTTGACAAACTTTGGGTACACAGCATCCAAACTAATACAGTAAGTAATAAGTAATGATTTATAGTCAGTCACAGTGCGTCTTGTTGAGAGTAAACACTTTTGAAGCAGGGAAACGCCCGAGTCCTTCTGGAAAGATCAAACTACGGGTAATTAAAGGTTACAACATTTTGTCAGATGCAGAGCTGAGACACATGCTGTGTCCGAGCCTCTCCATGTGAGACAAAGGGGTCATTTATTTTTATTTTTATTGTGATTAGGTGAACAAGTACAAAACAAAAATGTGCACATAGACATGACAATTAAAGCAACGGCAAATAAATAAATCAAAATACGCAAAAAACATTAGCAAAGACAAATATAATTAAAGTAGATATAATAAAAGTCAAGTAGTAAGTTGAGGTAGTGTATAAGAAAAGTGTTGAATGTGTGTGTGGCAGTGTGATGCATTAAAGTGAGTGGCTGAGTGGGAAGTAGCAGGAAAAATAAACAGAAACCAAATTGAAGATAATTGAGAGGAAAAGAAAAAAAAAAGGGGGGGTCATTTCTGGCAGCCAGTTTTAAAAGGTACTTCATCTTCAACTTCAAATTTATTTTTATCCCCAAGGGAAATTAGATCTCGTTTTTCCTCCTTGCAACAACCACGTCGTCATAAGTTAAATATTGTCACAGAAAGTGGGGCCGAGTTGGTAAATGTCTTCTGTGTGGATCTGATGTCATGTCAGAGTCCTGTACTTCAAAGAAGCATGTCTTTGTTTTAAATGAAGACGAGACAAGCTGGCCTCGAGTTCTCTCTGCTGATTGGAGCACATATCGCAGAGACAGAAATGCAAAAAGCAGTGTAAATATATTGAAACATTATGTTCGTTCATTCTTTTGGGGGCGTGTTATGCACCTCCCTAAGGAGCTGCTGGTTCCTGCTCAGTGTTTTGTATCTTCCTCCTGGTGAGCTGGAGACAATCAGTCGTCCCTGCAGGGGAGGGGAGAAGTGAAGCGGCGTTTGGCAGGCTGCAGTCGCCTGTCAGCAACCTCCCTTAGGATTCAGAGCGGTCGGCTTTCTATTGAGGAAAAATATTCAACTTAATCTCTAAAATTATAAAAAATAATGGCCGCTCATGATCACACACTTATCATACTTTTTTGGTGTAATGGAAAACTAATTGAGTCTGTTTTCAGACTTCAGTTTGTTTTCACATCTGAGTAGACGCTGTGTTTACACATGCAGCTGCAGACATTTTTACACACGCAGTACATTTCAGACTTGACATTTACATCCACTTTAGTTTCATCGACGGCTTCCTGTCTTGTGTACTGACAGCGTGTTCTGTCAGTTTGACTGCCCCGTGGCGTCTGTGCAGCGTCTCGGAGCCGTGTCTGGAGCTGTTGAGAGCAGAGCGCTCGGCTAATGAATGACCTGTCAGAGGTAATGAGGTCCGGAGCTCTGGACGCCTCGTGCAGCCTCCTCCCAGCCTCCTCTGATTCACTTCCTCGTCTGTAACGCATCTCCGCACTGGACTGGACTGCAGAAATCCTTCTCTCTGTTATCTAAGCCGTGCACTGAACACATCATTAAGCACACTTTAAGCTTTGTGTGGACACACTGGGAAGGAAACATTTATGCTCTTTGCTCCTGGTTTTCTGATAACGTCAGCACTTGGACTGTGCTCAGTACTGATTTTTTATCAGTAACACGTCTTCCTCTTGCCATGCCAGACATTCCTGTCTTCGAGGCGTTGAGTCACCTCGCTGTAGATTTACTCGACTGCATCTAAAAGCATGCACCTGGAATGTAAATATGGGAAGGGTGTGGCTCCATGAGATGGTTTTGGGCTTCCTGATTTGCAATTTAGAACGGGCCGAGCTCTCAGGAAGCTGCTGGTTGTTGTGCGTGTTTTTTTTTCTTTAGATTCTTATCTGAATCAGGCGTTCTGTTCACTCTGGAGTCAACATGGTACCAGATTTTTAGACTTAAACAATTTGGGATAAAAATCAAAAGATACTGATACCTGTTTCAACACGAAGACAACAAAAGTAGAAGTCATTGGCCCTCAGTATTCTCACTGATTTCTTGTTATTGATTACCAAAAATGCAAGCAAACTCCTGCACAGACACAACGTCAACGTTTTGGTAACAAACTTCTGAGCACTGTCTAAATTGCACAAATATATTTGGTTAGTGAAACACATTGCACATTGCTCTCTCTCGTTCACCAGCAGCTGCTTTTGGTTAAAAGTATGAACTGTTCACAGCTGACCTCAGTTGCCTTTTAATTGTTCTTCCTACAGAAAAAGAGCAGAGAGGAGAGCTGTGGAGAAGGCAGCGGCGTGGAGATCTTAGAGAATAAGCCCTACACAGATGGACCGGGTGGGACGGGCCAGTACACCCACAAGGTCTACCACATTGGCATGCACATTCCCAGCTGGTTCCGCTCCATCCTGCCCAAAGCAGCGCTGAGGGTTGAAGAGGAGTCATGGAACGCCTACCCTTACACCCGCACCAGGTGAGAACGTGCTCCTACTGAAAGGCCACCTCCACACCCCTTCAGAGAGAGAGAGAGAGAGAGGGAGAGAGCAAGAAAGAAGATATCGATAGAATCAAAAGAAGATAATAGTTTGACCGCAAAAAATGCAACGAGAACAAGTTGATTTTCATTTTTAAACAACAGAATACTGATGTAGAAATCAATATTTGGTGAAATAACTCTGATTTTAAGTTGTTGTTTTTTTGGAATTTTGCCTTTATTGGATATGACAGCTGAACAGGAAATGTTGGGAGGAGAGAGAGAGAGAGAGGGACATCATGCAGCAAAGGGCCGAGGTCGGACTCGGACCCACAGCCGCTGCGACGAGGACTGCAGCCTCTGTACATTGGGGGCGCTCCATAATTCAGATTTACAATCTCATACATGTTGGCGTGCTCTCCACCAGTCAGTCACATTGCTGTCGGGTGGCGTTATGTCAACCCAATCGAGGACCTCATTAAAAAAACATGAGGGGTACCTGTGTGGAATCAAATTGTTTGATACTAATCAAAGGATAACTCTTTTTAACTCATTTTAAGTTGTTATTAAGCGAGGAAAGGCATGTTTATTTTCTTAAAGCACATTTCAGCAAGAAGGCGATTCAAAGGGCTGAAAAACATCTGGACAAAGAGAAAAAGAAGCATTACAAGAGAACATTAGAAAAGTTATTCAAACAGGCCAATCAAAACTCAAAAGAAGATAAATTGATAAGAAAAAAAAGAAAAACAGCTAAAACAGCAGCTAAACGTTTTATCTTAGAATATGTCAGAGTGTAGTGTTATTTTTCACTTTGCAATAATCCACAAACATCCACTCTTTGTGTAAATAAGATTATCTAACAAACTATCAAGCACTTGTAAATAATCCCATCTGTTACATCATTACAGAATTTATTATAATTTATTTTTCAGCATCTTGAACTCCTCACCACTTTTGTATAATGTATATATTAGTTTTACATTACATTATTAATCCTTTTTACATAGTTAAACAGAGTCAAATTACTTGACATCTGACACACACAGATACACACACACACACACACACACATCTGGCCAATAAATCTGATTGTGATTATTAAATTACTTTAATAGGTGGCTGCTTGTAAACAGGCCAGTCTTCATAGTGTGCATGTGTGCAGCAGCTGCTTCGTGTATTCAAAGACACAAATTCAAACCGTCCTCCCTTCAACTCCTGTGCTTATGTTTGGTGCGATACAAATAAAATGCCATGTGTCAGGCGTGTCCATGCCCAGTCTGAAGTCCTGCTCAAGCTGCTGTCCCTCCATTAAAAGCCAAGAGCAAATAAAGACCTCAGATCAAGCTGTCACAATGTGAGCGGGCAGAGCGTCAGATGGGCGCGAGGCCAGCAGCGCTCCCAGCCTGTTAAACCTCCACCGCCACCTCCTTCTCACCGTGTCTCCGTGTGGCGCCTGAGACGCGAAAGGTGCCGGAAAAGAGACGTGCCCTCGACTGTACTGTGTCACGATATCGATAGACTGCAAGTGCCTGTTGACACATCTGTTAGAGCGGTGACAGCTTTGCTTGAACAGACGGGCACGGCTCACACCTTCTCTGTACGCAGCAGCGAGAGGGTGTCGTCACTCTTTAAGAAAATACTTTAAAGTGAGTCTCTTTAACGGTGGCAGATGTCAACCCATATTGCATCCTTTCATTTCTCTCCTGCAGATACACCTGTCCCTTTGTGGAGAAGTTCTCCATCGACATCGAGACGTACTACAAACCCGACACAGGCGACCAGGCAGATGTCTTCAACCTGTCTGCAGCAGATAAGAGGCAGAGGACCATCGGTGAGACAGTCCACATCCACATCCTCAGATATAAACATTTATCAATATGTATCAGGCTGTTTGGAGAGATATTATTATATTAGAGAACCAATATGACAAGTGATGACTTTGTCCTGCTAGAGTTATTAAAATGCAAAGTTATTTTCAGTAGGTTAGCCCTGCTCGTGTTTCTATCTGCACTTTAATGCGTCAAACATAAACATACATGGGGAGGCCCACTTGTGGCAGTATAGAGGTACTGCATGTGCTGCATGTGCTTTTGCTGTTGGTAGCACGTGCACCTTTTTAACATGAAGCTGCTGTTGAGACATGAGTTGGTTCCAGGCCATGAGGTGACACAGTTTCATTACAGATGTTCATAAATCAAATCAACGATGGTTGGTGTGTGTGGTTTGATGTGTAATGTCAGCCTGGAGTTCAGTTATCCAAAGAATGTCGAGCCGTTCCACACAAGTTCGTACAAGTTGTACAAATAGTACCCCACCCACATCTGAACACATCCTCACGTTATATATCTGAAACACACCGTTTGTGACACCTGCCACGCACTTAAAAAACACTTACACGCCTTTTTTTTTTTAAATTGTTGTTTTCTGAATTTGAACCGTTTTTGTTTTTTTTTGGCAGACCCGATCGACATCGTGACGGATCCCATCCTCCCTCATGAGTACAAAGCAGAGGAGGACACTCGGCTCTACAAGTCGATGAAGACTCAGAGGGGTCCTCTGCAGGACGACTGGATAGAAGAGTACAACAACAACCCGGGGAAGACCCCCATCATGTGTGCCTACAAACTCTGCAAGGTGGAGTTCCGCTACTGGGGCATGCAGTCTAAGATTGAACGCTTCATCCATGACGTGGGTGAGTTGACAGCCACAGATGACACAGGCTTTATCAGGTAATGAATGAAGTTACATGAAAGCCTCATAAATGGAGAAAACAAAGCCCCATGCACACATGCACTCCTGAAAACATTTAGAACGTTTTAAGATAGCCTGCCCATGAAATCTTTCTGTTTTCAAATATGCATTCTGGAAAATTTCAGGCAAACTACCCCTGTAATCTTCCCGAGTTAGTTGTTCAAACATGCACTACACAGCACCTCCCTGTCAAACAAGAGTGCGTGTGTGTCACCTTTATATCAATGCTACGTGAATATGAGCACATTCACAATATCAACAAAAGAGTGGAGACAAACAGAAATCATAATGAAGCAGCTTCATTACGTACTGTTTGCATTGGTTGAGAGCATAGAGTCTGTGGTCATGAGTCAGCCGCAGGATATACTGTAAACGTCACCGCCCCCTCCTGTTCACCTGGAGTGAATATTCATGAATATTTCCTGCTGTGTTCTTACATCAGCTCACCCCGACTTCACACGGGAAATTTACTCGGGAGGCTGGGAAAGTTGGGAGTGAAAAATTTGCCTGTTTGTGTTCACACATGCTGCTCACCACAAACATTTTCGGGAGTTTTGTGCAGTTGTGAAAGCAGCATTTTTCAAATTGCTTTCTTAGCGCACATCAGGAGATTTTCACTGGACGGGAAGGAGGGGGTCAAAGCAAGCCGGAGATGACGTAAGAAAGACGCTGCAGGAGTCACAGTGTATCCAAGATAGGAGGGAGGGACGCAGGAAAACATACAGATACAGTCTGGATGAAACATTTGTATATGCATTCAGGCATGAAGCTTACCCTACAAATTCTGGACATTTTCAAGAGTTTTGTTACGTGTAAAAAAAGGGGGTTTAAAGGCAGGTGTGTAATCTTTTCTGTTGTCTCTGTTCAGGGCTGAGGAAGGTGATGGTGCGTGCCCACCGGCAGGCCTGGTGCTGGCAGGACGAGTGGTACGGTCTCACCATGGAGGACATCCGGCAGCTGGAGCTGGAGACCCAGCTGGCCCTGGCCACAAAGATGGCCCAGTTCTGTCAGGCCGAGGAGGCGACGGAGGCCAACGGAGGAGCTCCGTCTCCGGATAAAGAGAAGGAAGTTAAAGAGGCCATCAACTCCATCGAGACGGAGGACGCGGCCGTCAGCTCAGCGGGAGAGACGCTGCAGCCACGAGGTGTGCTCACCAAGCAATGGTCCACTTCATCCCGATCCTCCCGCTCATCCAAGAGAGGAGGTGAGGAGCATGCACCATCTGCACCTGTTCACCTCTGTCTCCTTTTGTGTGTGTGAGAGACTGACTCCCAACTTTCATCCTTTATGTGTTCATACGTCATTCTACTCATCTTTTTACGACAGCTTAGCCTGAGCTGTATTCCTTCTTCACACATAATCACGTCTATATTTGCCCTCCATCTCGCCTTATTTGTTCAGTCCGCCACCTGACTCCATCCTTAAAGGTTAACATACTTGTGCAAAGCCCGAGGAGGACTTGTGCTTTATCTCTGGAGTGAAGTCTTTTTTCTTTCTTCTTTTCTTTTAAACTTTTTGTTTGTGCACACAAGAAGAATTATGCATGTTAACTTTTGGCTTTTTTTTTTTTTTTACAACCGGTACGACGGACAGAGAGTAGACAAAATAAACTTAAATCAGAAATGGAACAGCTACGATAACAGCGACCCGCTATCAGAACAGGGAAGGCAAAAAATCCAGTTTTGTGAAGTTTGTGTGTCAGTTAGAAGGTATTAATCCTCCAAAAACTAGTGTTACAACGTATTACCCAACTGCTGTTTTTTTTACATATGAGATAATTGATTAAAATAATTTAATCAAAGGCTGCTGAATATTGGGTTAGTCGTTGAATCGAGAGTTTCAGCAGGTCGGCCGATTTCTTTCAAATTTGTTCCAGATAAGTGGAGCATACATGAAGAGTTCTTGTTGAATTAATGTCAGTGACAACAGATTGAAAGAAGGTGTAAAGAACTAAGTGGAAGATGAAGAAAGCAACACGGTAGAGAAGTGAATAATTATCAGAAGACAAATTAGTTCATCGCTTTCAAAAAGGCCGACGTGTTGTTGAAGGAGACGAAGAGTGAAAGTCCAAATTTAAACTTGACATTATCGTCCAAACTCCAACTCTGGACTTCATTGTCATGAAAGTGCTTTACAGTTTGACTTCTTGATTCTACTGAGGATCTCTGCCTCACATTGTTTTTATTAGTGTTAAATCAAACAGCTCAGGAGCAGCTTTCTCAGTGAGCGCACTCCTCCTTTAAAGCCCCTCTTTGCTCCTCTGTCTGGAGAGAACTATTTCTACTCCTACACATGCAACACTATCCATCTTACCTCGTCTCACCCCTACAACTCGCTGGATCTTACCTGGGTTATTTTTAGCAAGCAACTGCGGCATCACAAACCACATCGTCCAAACACACCCATAACATCTTCAGTGTCACCCCTACCTTCAGGCAGCGCTCGCTGTAGCTGCCACCTGGACCCTGAGTCCCATCCCGCGTGCCTCGTCTCCCCCCCTGTGGTTCCTCTGCTGGGCTATTTTTAGCTGCAGTGCTGACATCACGCATAGAGGTGGCTGACGCTCTCCACAGTGAACCTCCCCCTCTCCTCCACCACTGACAGTTACAGCTGTGACCCCCCCCCCTCCCTTTTCCTCAGATCTAATTATATATGAGGCATAGGCTGGAGACACATGCTAGACACAGCCTGCTTTTAGTTTTTCCATTTTCCTCAGCCAGTGCGCTCGTAGCTCACTTTTCACACAACCCCCCGATGGACCTCCAAACAGTCCATCTGTGATGAAGCAATGCACCACAGAGGCTGTTGCATGTTTATATAACACTGTGTGTGTGCGTGTGGGCCGGGGGAGATTGTGCAATATTTCTTTGTCATAGAGTGTGTGTGTGTGTTAAAAAGAGAAAGAGCAAGGCTGAAACACATGTCCCAAAATAACAGTGTATTCCTTGTTCTTGTGTGGTCTTTCAGTGAGCCCGTCACGTCACAGCATCTCCGAGTGGAGGATGCAGAGCATCGCTCGAGACTCAGAAGAAAGCTCTGACGAGGAGTTCTTCGACGCTCACGGTAACCACCGCTCAGACTTCAAATTCAAGTCCATAGTTACATCATGAAAGTCTTTTTTTGTTCTCAGCTTTCCAAGAAACCTGCCTGCTTCCTTCCCCTCCCTGACTCTGCATGAATCTCTTTAACCACAGATCACTTCTTAAGCTTCCCAGATACCCAGCATGCTTTGGGGCTGCAGTTGAAATAGGTGGGTGTGGTGCTGCATGCGCTCCTCTGGATGAGTTTGGCCGAGGACACGAGCCAGCTGTCTCATCCTGACGTCCAGATCAGACAAACAAAGACCAACAGTCCCTCTCACCGACACACTCCACGTCCTGCAACATCGTTTACACACACACACACACACACACACACACACACACACACACACACACACACACACACACACACACACACACACACACACACACACACACACACGATAAGGGGAAATAAAGCATCATTAATCATGGGTATAACCTAGATAAATGTAAACTAAGCGGCACAGATAACTGAATACAAAATTGATTTATAGCCAACCCTTAAGGCCGAATGAAAGTGGATACGCTCTCCTCCGTCCTGATCAACTACTTTTATCACTTCTATCGATCTATCCGTATTAAGATGATACATTGTGTCCTCAGGAGCTTCCACTTTTATCTAAACCACATTTGTGAAGGGTGCAGGCCGGGTATTAATAATACACTTGTTAGAAGTTTTCTTTTTGTTCAATATCTTGGAGCCACCATAGCCCAGCGGTTATGTTGCTCGCCTCTTGTACGGAGGCTAAAGTCCTCATCGCAGCAGCTGTGGGTTCAAATCCGACCTCACCCCTTATCTGCATGTCGCCCCCCCACTCTCTCCTCCCAACGTTTCCTGTCTCTCTTCAGCTGTCCGATCAAATAAAGGTAAAAAGGCCCAAAATATAAGTCTGATATCTTGATACTTTTTCGACGCCAGGTGTTTTAAAACGATAAATTCTCTGTTACTTTAATCATCAATAGTATCAAGAAGTACTGAAACTTAAAAAAAACATCAGATCTTTAGTCATGCTGCAAAGGAAAGAAAGAGAGCAATTCAAAAACATTGATAACATATTTGTGCAGTTATGAAAGTGTGCAGGAGTTTGCCTGCTTTTTATTGGTAATTAAAAACAAAAAATTACTAAATAATGGTGCGCAGGACTCGTGGTATCGAAACCGGTTTAAATATGGATAGTTCTTTCCTAGTATCGCATCCAGGTTTAAAATTTTGGTATCAAGACACATATACACACAAATACATCATCCTTTACATTTCACAACAAATCCAAGCAACAGCATCTTGTCATGATGATGAAACGAGAATAAAACCTTGTGGTCATTTCTGGTATTGATACTCGGGTAGCTGTGCTGATTTTCTCTGGTGACTGGAATGCAATCATTAGATCTCAATGTGTTGATATTTGATTGTGTTTGTCTGTATTCATGTTTTTACGGAACAATAAAAGTATGTTGGCTGTCTGACCTATAAGCACACCACATTGAATCCAGTGAACTGCACTGTTACATAAAGTGCAAACTTCATTCAGCCTCTCAGTGACGGTTTAACACGACAGTTATAGACGTGTTGTTCCAGTTTACAGCTCAGGACAGTTATTATTGACATGTGTTGCTACACTACAGAGATGAGCAGTTTTTTTGTTTTGAGATAAAGTGTGAATAAACATGTTTGTGTGTATCACCTGGATGAAGCACACAGATTGGGAACAGATAGAAATTAGAATCACACAGACACTTCAAGGTACCGTTGACATCAGATTTCCATCTTGTTTACGTGCACAGATTTTTTCAATTAAATTGCAAATGAAAAAAGGAGTCTTACAGAGGCTCTATTACTCTGTGTTTACCGTCCACGTCTGACTGTGCACACTGAACTAGCCTTAAAGGGGAAGTCCTGCAGTATTTGTCCTGCAAAGTTTAAGACATTTTAAAGGTCCTGCATTATGCAAAATGCACTTTCCCATGTTTTTCTAACACTAAAATGTGTCTCTAGTCTGTCTACAAAAACAATTATGAGAAAAGTCCATCCTCTCCGTCTTCTGCCTGCTCCACTTTTCAGAAAATGTGTGCTCAAACAGGCTGTTTGGAGATTTTCCCTTCATGACATCACAAAGGGCAGTAGCCCCTCCCCCAGGTGGGTGACACTCCCACAGCTAGGTGTTTGTTCTGCCCTCTGAGTCTGCCTTCTCACCGTAAACAATAGGACATGGAGAGAGAAAGTCCAAGCCACCCCAAGCCCTTCCAGAGAGGGGGCGTGGTCAGACACAGCTCATTTACATATTTAAAGGTACAGACACAGAAACAGCCTGTTCTGAGCAGGGCTGAAATAGAGGGGTTTATAGACATGATCAAATACACAATCTTAAACGGATTTACTCATCTGTCTGTGTTTCTGAGAAACTGAATGCAACCCTCTGTGAAAAACTACAGAAGCCACAAAGCTGGCATGCGTCCTTACATTGAATTAGCTCTGTTTCCTGTGGTCGTTTCAAGTTGTTTCTGGAGATCTCCACTTATTTATCTCTTATCCTCAGAGTTGCAAAAGCTCAAAAACAAAAAAGTAACTTACCTCATTAGTGTGAACAATGGCAGCGTGGTCTGGCCTTTCACCATGACCTGACTATTTAGCTTCTTTTTTATTTTTTTATCACTAGCTAGCCTAAATTATCCCATTATCAGAAAAAACAAGCTTTTGTATCTTGAGATGATGGGTAATGTAATCCATTACAATGGATTAACCACTGTTGTAATGTTTTGATAAAGAGGAAAATAAGTCAAGACCTCGAAGAAAACAACCAGAAATGACTCGTTATTTCATGAAAATGTAGAAAATAAAATGTGTAGAGACATGTCGGGCCACTCCAACCAGCATTTATCACCATCACCAGTATGTTTTAACTTTTGTTTATGTTTACCTTTTCTATTTCCAAAGTTCACATTGTTATTATTATTTTCAGATTATTAAGAACAGTGAAAATGTAAAAAACAAACAACATAATATAATGCTCGTGCACGTTTTGATAATCAAGTTTCTCTACCCAATATTTAGGGCTAGACAAGCAACATTCATTTATTTACTATTCTCAGATGGGGCCCATTTAGGGAGGTTCCCAACTGTCATTCTAAACTTTTGGACATTTTGAGCCACTGCTGGGGTTTAAAGGTTTGTCATTGGCCCTCTACCGGGCTGGGGTCCCAAACAGTGACCCGCATTGCCCGTTGACAAGCAGCACCTCTGAGAACAGGAGGTGGAGACCTGTTTGTTTGTTTGTTTGTTTGTTTTCCATAAATAAAGATTCTGTCATGATAACATAAGGGGGAATATTTCTTTTTGAACCTTTTCTTCTGAACTGATGGAATCATAGATTACTTCCAGTGGATGGATAACACGTCCAACAATACATTGATTTGTTATAAAAAGAGAAATAATATCTTTAAATGTTTCTCCATTGATGATCGTTATGTGTTTTTTTTTAATCCATTGTGGTCATCACACCGTTCTCGTCCAGTTTCCTGGAACACACTCGTGCTCCTCGTTTGAGACTGAAAAATAAACCTCATTAGTCATCGATGAACACGGAGGTTATTTTATAAGCACCTAAATAACAACCGTCATTTTCACTCAATGACAACATAATGAGTGATCCTTTACATCAAACTGTTCTGGATATTTTCTATGTATTAGTTTATACTGTTGGTGTTATGACAGATGTAAAAAAAAAACAAAAAAAAACGAGTGGCACATATGCTCGAGCTGATGGTGACATATGTTGTTTATCTCCCCTGCAGAGGATTTCTCAGACAGCGAGGAGGTCCTCCCAAAGGAAATCACCAAGTGGAACTCCAACGACCTCATGGACAAGATCGAAGCCGCAGACACCGAGGAGAATCAGGGTAAAAAAAACAAACCACCATGACCGCCTCATTAAAGACAGACACACGGCCTCTGTATGTGATGTGAAGAATCTGTGCGCGTGTGTGTGTGTGTGTTTGCAGGTGAGCTGTTCAAGGAAATGACAGTGGACTATGAAAGATCCGCCAGTGAGGACAGACTGGACGAGGTACGTGTGTCTTAGAGTGAGCGTACGTTATTAAAAAAGACACAACTGTACCTGACTTTCTCTCATGCAGTATCGTCCCCCAGGACCCAAAGGCTTCTGTTAAATTTGATTTCAATCACAGACTGTATAACTAGATGGACGGAATTGCCACGGCCTGAAAGTGAAGCCAACTTACTGGCTGGCTGCAGTGTAGGTCATAAGCTCCGCCCCCTCCATGTTAACAGATGGGATAGGGATCAAACTTTAAAATAAAACATCAGATACATTTGTGTCAAACTTGTTTTTTGTCTTTAAAGGTAGTTCTTGTTATGCTGATTTATATTCAAGTGTTAACTTTTCTGAGAAGTTTAGTCAAATTAGATATTGGATGTGTATGTGGATGATTGACAGCTCTGTTGACAAATGCTCCTGCTGCGTTATAAGCCCTGGAGTGGCTGAGCAGAGGAGAAAGGAGAGAGGAAATGCAATTAACACCAACACGAGTTAATGAGTGTTCCTTAACTGTGAGTGTCTGCTTCAAACCAACACAAGAATCCGTCTATCGGTCAGGACTGTCCCAACCCGAGAGATCTTTGAAGTTTTATCAGGAAGTGAAATGTTTTGGTGAGCCAAAGGGTCGGGCCAAAATTCAGTGGCTCCTCCTGAGCATGCACTGACTCCAAAGGACATCGCCTGCACAAGATGTCAACGCCTGTTGCAGGGATATTTTGGCTTCATTTTTGGAGGAGACGGAGACGTGTCGTCCATATTTATATGATTTTCACACACTTAATTTTGTAATATAACAGAAGGCTTGTTGGTCCCTGAGCCTCTCTGTCCTCTTGTGTTCAGATGCGTGGCTCAGTTCAAGCTGATAGCTCTCCCATTCCCACCATCACGGTAACCAGGCATCAGTCAGTAAGTCAACCTTTTTCTGCACCAGTGCATTGTGGGCCTCAGCGGCTCCACAGAGACCCCAGCTCCCTCTGAACAAACCCACTACTTATTCCCTCGCCCCGCCCGTGTTTTTTTCCCCAAACCCTAAACATGTGTCCTCCTCAACCTCGACCCCCCCCCCCCCCCTCTGTTCACCTGCAGCTGTGGCGTTGAGTGTTCATGCAAACCTACAAACTCTGATGTCACATTCGTTGTCCACGAGAAGCGTTGCCATTGTTTGCTGTTCAATCGAACAGTCGTCCAGGTGCGGTGTAGGTTTGCTCTGTTCTGTTTCCCTTCATGGTTCTCCGCCCCTCTCTGGATGTTTTGTTGTGTGGTCCATGTTTGAAAAGATGGACAAAAATCATGACTCACAACTTCAAAAAAAAACACAACTAATGTCATGCACGATGGCTAAGGACCTGTAGTTTATTTGTGAGCATGTCGTCTAAATGGAGACTTTTAAAAGTACCATTAAATATTCTCCACGCGCTGTTCCTCGTCTGCAATCCGTTTAATACTTTTCTGTTTGTAGGAGAGCTCGTCCCAGCAGTGCCTGCAGCCTTCAAAGATCCACGTGCTAATTCTGGTTCTGCACGGAGGGAACATCCTGGACACAGGCGGCGGGGACCAGAACAGCAAGCAGGCCGACGTTAACACCATCAGCACGGCCTTTGAGACGGTCATGCGCGTTCACTATCCCGCTGCACTGGGACGCATCGCCATCCGCTTGGTGCCGTGCCCTGCCATCTGTGCCGAGGCCTTCTCCCTGGTGTCCAAGTGAGAGGACACACACACACACACACACACACACATATATTATTCTGCACGCTGCAACAAGCTCTGAGGATGCTGATTGAAGGTTTCTGTTTGTTGACTGTCGTTTGTGTTTGCTTTTAATGGAAAAGGTCCAGGTGCTGCTCATGACCCCCCCCCCCCCCCTCCTCTTTGTCTTCCTGTCTTTATTACTTTGCACTCCTCTGTGGCCTTGATCTTCTAAAATATGTTCATAATTACATTTCTTTTTCTTTTTTGTGTTGCACAGCCTGAGCCCTTACAGCTACGATGAGGGCTGTCTGTCCAGCAGTCAGGACCACATCCCCCTGGCGGCTCTCCCCCTTCTTGCCACCTCTGCCCCGCAGTACCAGGAAGCCATGGCAACCGTCATCGTCAGGGCCAACCAGGTGTACGCAGACTTCATAAAGTCTCTGGATGGGGCGGCTTTCTCCGGCCAGGTCGGTGAAGTCCAATTGTCACACACCAGGTTTCTGCTGTGGTCTCCTGTTTCTTTCTGGAGTTGTATGTTAACACACACTGTGTTGTGTAATGAGCAAACAGTGGGTGCACATGTGCAGTGTTATGTGTCCACACTGTGTGTTTACTTACATACAACACATGTAAACAGTATGACAGCTGAGACTTTCTCTGTTGTTTTTTGATTAATTGAAAATAATACAAAATACATTAGTGACCTCCTGATTAATTACGAACCATCCAGACCACTCAGGTCGTCTGGGACAGGTCTGCTCTCTGTCCCCAGAGTCAGAACCAAACACGGAGAAGCAGCGTTCAGTTTCTATGCTCCTTATATCTGGAACTAACTCCCAGAAAACTGCAGCTCTGCTGAAACTCTCAGCTCTTTTAAATCCAGGTTGAAGACTCACCTGTTTACAGCTGCCTTTCATTAAACAATTTTAATAAGATTTTAAACTTTAACTCTGCACTGTAACTTTGAACTCTTTTTATATTTTTACTTTATTTATTTCAATTAATTTCATTTGAATTATTTTTATTTGAACATATTTTCAGATTTAATAATTTAAATGTTCTATTTTTTCTTTTCTTTCCTCTGTCATGATGCTTTTTGATGTCTTGTGTGAAGCACTTTGAATTGCCTTGTTGTTGAAATGTGCGACATAAATAAACTTGCCTTGCCTTAATTATTAACTGTAATATCTAAATACTAATCATATTCCCTCTTTTGTGTTGAGTTGTGTTAGTGCAGCAGCTGTGCAGATAGATAAGATTAACCTGAAACTTAACATGTAATCACTGTTTTAATAACCTTATATCTGACTGTCGTCCTCTGTAGGTTTGTCTCATTGGGGACTGCGTGGGAGGAATCTTAGGATTTGATGCTCTGTGCAGCAGCAATCAGACCGTCAACGAGAGCCAGAACAGCAGTCGCAGGGGCAGTGTGGTGAGTGTGCAGGTATGGCACAAAACACTCCATCTGTAAATATGACATGCAACTATGATATATGCAATATAAAGCTTACCTGTTTCTGGCCCCCCATAGGACCAGGACCTCCTCTCCCCCGGCATCATCGTCAACAGCGGCCACGGTTCGGCCTCTCCGACCCTCGAGGGAAGCCGTCACCTCAGTCGCAGTAACATCGACATCCCTCGTGCGGGCGCATCCGATGACACCAAGAAACAACTCCAACGAAAAAGAAGCGATTCCTCCACTTATGAGGTGGACACAATAAAACAGCACCAGGCCTTCCTAACCAGGTGTGTTGAGTCTGAGATGAGAAAACACTTCTCACCACCGGGGGAGATTAAAAAACAAAAAGATGGCGGTCCTTGTTTTCAGTGCTGTGTCAGAGTGATTTATTTGGGTTCTACATGGAGGACATGACTTTGTGCTGTCCTTCCAGCTTGCACTCCAGTGTGTTGCGGAGCGACACAGCCTCGCGTAGGTCGAGCAGCAGCACGATGCTGGATGGGTGCTCCCTGGGGAAGTTCGACTTTGAGGTGTCCGACTTCTTCCTTTTTGGCTCTCCGCTGGGGCTGGTGCTCGCCCTGAGGAAGACGGTCATTCCCATGCTGGATGGTAAGCGAATACCTGCAGAGAAATCCACTCAGCCCAAGATTGTTTTTGTTGCATATGACATATTTTACATGAGGAAAACTCAACTTATAAGTTCTCACTAAATGCAAAGATATCACATAGGGCTGCACAACTAATCACTGTGTCATTGTAACCCTGAGAGCATACCCCTAAAGTTCTTTTCACATCACAAGGTCTGATGTTTGTGCACATGGTTGTCATGTAATTGACCCTTATGTTTCCATGAGAAGGCATGTGAAGAACTGATTGTTTCACAGCTCTTCCAGCTGAGGGGCGGAGTCTGTAGATTCTCTGCATCTCCTCTCTTAATATCTCTTGGTTGTTTGATTGCTCCCCCTAGTGGCCCAGCTGCGCCCTGCCTGTCAGCAGGTGTACAACCTGTTCCATCCGGCCGATCCCTCGGCCTCCCGACTGGAGCCTCTGCTGGAGAGGAAATTTCACCTCCTGCCCCCGTTCAACGTGCCACGCTACCAACGCTTTCCCCTGGGAGATGGAAACTCCGCCCTACTGGGTGAGCCCTCTGCACCATCTTCATCGATATTTATTCACTTGATATCAAATCATGAGATAAAATATGACGCTCTGACTGGGATTCACACGCACAGACACAAATGCAAAAATGTTTTTTAAATTAAGGCCTGTTTTAATTTCTCCTTTTTGACTAACGATCACGTCAGCTGACACTGAAGACGCTTTATTTACCCCGCTGTCCTGTTTCCCCCTGACGCATGCTCCAGGCGGCTCCCGCCTTAAAAACCTCTTTTTGTAGCACAGATTGAGTTTCTTTACAGATAAACGAAACATTGTCTCAAAGAAAAAATGAAACATGTTTCTGCTGTTTGTGCTTCGACATCTGTTGTGAAGCAGTTTTTTTTTTGTTTGTTTTTTTTTCATCTGAATGTGGACACACACCTTTCGGTTGTTTCTGTTTGAACCCGTCATTATAGTGGAGTAACCCTCAGAGCCTCAAACTGTTCGTTATGTCCCAGGAGCAAAAGAAAGAAATAGTAACCTAACTAATGTACAGAGGCTTTTTAAAGTTAAAAAACGTATCTTCTAATATTGACACAGGATTTAGAGCGACATGAGACTCCATAACCGCACGAGCATGACGATATTTGTTCAGGACTTTGTGACTGAAGGAGTCTTAAGGGCCAGTGAGGTTTAAAGGCTTAGTATTCGACCAAAACAACCTCCCCTCCCCTCCTGCCTCCACACTTCCCCTGCTCCTCTCTTCCTGATCAACCAGCAGGAGTCGGTGAGGCAGAGAGAGAGCGGTAGATAAGTGCTGATAAACATCAGAAAACAAGATTGTGCGACCCTATTTTTAAGTCACAGCAGGCATGTCAAAGTTGATTCAGTGGTGATCTGGCTTGAAGGCCATAGAAAGTCTTAGCTTGAGAAGACCCTCCGTCATTAAGCTCCTAGAAACAGTGTCTCTGAGTGGACGGGGCGGGGTTCATGTTTGAGGAAAACTTAAACAAACTGAAGGAAGAAGAACCATCCGGTCAGTAAAATCCTCTCTTCAGGAAGTCATTACTCCACAGCAGGGTGTATTAGATTTGAGTCATTATGATATTCAGAATGTCTCAAAATACGCCTTTAAAGACAAACTAGTTTAGACAGTGTAGAGGATTTATAACCTGAGACGTTAAGGTCTCTGCTTGCTTGTCTCATGTTCAGTTGTTATTGCTTCATATGTTTTTGTGTCTTGTCTTTCTTTCTTTCTTTCTTTCCTCCTCTCTCGGCCTCCTGTCCCCGTATCTGCCCACTTGGCTGTCTACCTCCAAAACCCTCTGACCCCTCCCCCTACCCCCCACCCCCACCCTCTCTGTAGTGGAGACAGTCCAGAGCAACGCTCAGCTGCTGCTTGACAGCGGGCCCCCCCTGTCCTTTCGCTGTCAGGAGACCATCAGTGAGACCTGCATCCCTGTGCCTGTGCTAAACTGGCAGGAGGGCTCCCTCAAAGTGGAGTGTGTGTAGCCTCTCCCTTTTCACCTGCACTCACCTGTCCCGTGTTTCTTTTGTCTGTTCGTCCTGTCGCACCCGAGACGCTCAGATTTTAAAACCGTCCTTCCATCTGTTATCTCCAAAGTATTCCCATCGTTGCCGTCATATCTGGTAAATCCAAAATCAGCATTCAGTTTGCACTAGGGGTAGGTGAAAAAATATCGATACCGAAATATAATGTGTAACGCCAAATACCGATTTTTAATTTAAAACAAAATGTGGCGCTCTTAAAAGATTTCCCTGCCGACAGCAGTGCAGTAAATAAATACATTAATCCTGCACTTTACATGTTTAGGTTTAGACAGTTAATCAGATGTTGTGATGTAGAATTACACGATTGTCTTGCAAAATATCAATTATCACAGAATCACTGTATCGTCATAACACGTATCGCATCCTGATTTCCTGATCAGCACAGATTCCTCTAACTTTTTTAAACTTTTCTTTTTCAAGATTTATTTTTGGGTTCTTCATGAGACAGAACAGTTGATAGAGTCGAGAATGCAGAACGACATGAGGAAAAAGGAGCCACAGGTCGGATTCAAACCCACGCCCACCTCTGTACATAGGACACGCGAACTAACCACTAGGTCACCTGCACCCCAAAATTCCTCTAACTATCATAGGGCGTTGTACATTCTTCAGTTGAATAATTTGATGTATCATTATGATGTATCTTGCAATATATCAATTATTGCATCATGATGTCATAATCGCTGACCACATATCGTGCTTCCTGCGAAGAAGATAAACCTTCTCTTCCTCTAAGTATTCTGAATGAGCATCATGCTTCAATTAAAAAACGTGTCATGGAAATAGGTTTGAAAATCTGATCTCATGTGGTGTTACATTTTGGATGTTTCCCTCACATCAACACGTCACACAATCGATGTTTAAAAGACTGGAGCGTTTGTGTTTGTGCTGTGGTTCTTAACGTCAGGTTCTAGTGTGTCTGCATCATTTCCATCACATCCTGATTGTTGATGTCACAGACGGCTTGGTTTTTAATTCCAGGGACGTAATAAATGTGATGACTGTGCTGCTTGTGATGTCGATGTGTTTCTACAGTAAACTGTTTGTAGACGTCAGGATAGACGTCCTGCTGCCCGGGGTCAGAGGTCATCTGATGTGATCAAATCTCCGGATACTTTTATTATTATGTCTTTAAAGAACTACCACTCTGACATGATATGACTTCACTGTTAATAAAAACTCACCTTCATAGGAATGATAACACGTAGGGCTGCACAATTATAGATGATTATCAACGGTCATTTTTTTATTTATTTTAGAGACAATTTTGTTACTCGACATTTATGTTCAAATAATCAGGGACTGAGAGAGAGAGCGGGGAATGACATGAGCCACAGGTCGGATTTGAACCCAGGCCGCCCACTGCAAGGAGCCCCACTGGGGCGTGCGCTCTAACCACAGTCGGCGATACTTTTGATACTCGAGAGTCGTCTTGGTCTGAAGAGCAGAGTCTGAAAGCATTTTTACCCAGTCTTGTCTCAGACTGGACGGACTCCAGATTTTAAATCAAGACCGGTCGAGACCACTGCTGACTGGCTATTTTTCCACGTCATAATAACAGTGATTAGAAGGAAAACACCAGTGGCGGTTCTAGACCACTTTTACTGAGGGGGCCAAACAGGGGCCAGTTGTTTTGTCAGAGGGGAACATTAAACCCAGGTGACAAATAGACAAAGATGATCACTTTAAAAATAAATATATTATGCCAAATAATAGCAGACATCATTAAATACCCTGATTTATATTTGTTTCAGTAACAGAATTTAATACTAGATTGTGAGTCCGGTTGTTGAGTCAAATACTAGGAGGGGTGGCCACAAGCTCAGTGTTACAGGGGCCCCTGTTGGCCCCTGCCTAGAACCGCCCATGGAAAACACCTCTTTCTAAAACCATAACTTAAATTAATTTGTAGTTTGGTTTATCAACCTTTGATATCAAAGCTCTTATCACAGTCAGAGCACACGTTTAAAACATCAGTATCCTTGTTAGTCTTGATTTTTTAACATGTGGGAAGGCCAAAAGTCATGATAAGATTAGTACTGGATTAATTAAGATAAGATAAGATAATCCTTTATTTATCCCACAACAGGGAAATTTACATTGTTACAGCAGCAAAGAGCAAAGACTGCAAACAGAAAGTGAACACAGTACAATTTAAATAAATAAAGAACATTTTTAAATGTACAAAAATAAATAAATTGTGCAGCCCTGTGACTCTAACACATGTGGACATTTGTGTTTTAACATCCACTCAGTGTTTTATGTACTCATACATACACTTGAACAGAAATCTGACTGTGGCTGCCATCAGGCCTCTTTTTCTCGGTTTCACATGTCCTCTGAAACCACGGCCGCCTGCCGTCACATTTCTCTCCTGACCCACATCCCCCCCCCCCCCCTCACCCATCACTGTGAGTGCCCCTTACCTGTGTCTCTGTCTAATGGGATCTCCTTGTTTCGGCTCAATAGCGGATGTTGTTCAGTCTCATGGTGGTGTCTTCATGGACAGTTCGTACCCCTCATCCCCCGTAACGGGCCCCCTCTCCCGGGGCCAGCGGAGGGCCAGTGAGGCCAGCATTGCCAGCCAGGTCTCAGGAATGGCAGACAGTTACACTGCCACCAACATAGCTAACAGTAAGTGTTCTTGATACCAACGAGCCTCTCCTCTCTCTCTCTCTCTCTCTCTCTCTCTCTCCTCCACTCACACACAAACACTCATCTCTGTTTTCACTCTCTCCTCCTCTCCTCTCTCCTCCTCTCTCCTCTCTCCTCTTCTTCCTCTCTCCTCCTCTCCTCTCTCCTTCTCTTCTCTCTCCTCTCTCTCCTCTTCTTCCTCTCTCCTTCTCTCCTCTCTCCTTCTCTCCTCTCTCTCCTCTCTCCTCTCCTCTTCTCTCCTCTTCTTCCTCTCTCCTCTTCTTCCTCTCTCCTCCTCTCCTCTCTCCTTCTCTCCTCTCTCCTCTCTCTCCTCTTCTTCCTCTCTCCTCCTCTCCTCTCTCCTTCTCTCCTCTCTCTCCTCTCTCTCCTCTCTCCTCTCCTCTTCTTCCTCTCTCCTCTCCCCTCTCTCCTCTCTCCTCTCTCCTTCTCTCCTTTCTTCTTCTCTCCTCTCTCCTCTCTCCTCTTCTTCCTCTCTCCTCTCCCCTCTCTCATCTCTTCTCTCTCCTTCTCTCCTTTCTTCTTCTCTCCTCTCTCCTCTCTCCTCTCTCCTCTTCTTCCTCTCTCCTCCTCTCCTCTCTCCTCTCCTCTTCTTCCTCTCTCCTCTCCCCTCTCTCCTCTCTCCTTCTCTCCTTTCTTCTTCTCTCCTCTCTCCTCTCTCCTCTTCTTCCTCTCTCCTCCTCTCCTCTCCCCTCTCTCCTCTCTCCTTCTCTCCTTTCTTCTTCTCTCCTTTCTCCTTTCTCCTCTTCTTCCTTTCTCCTCTCTCCACTCTCTCCTCTTCTTCCTCTCTCCTTCTCTCCTTTCTTCTCTCCTCTCTCCTCTTTTCCCTCTCTCCTCTCTCCTCTTCTTCCTTTCTCCTCTCTCCTCTCTCCTCTTCCTCCTCTCTCCTTCCTCCTCTCTCCTCTCCACTCTCTCCTCTCTTCTCTCTCCTCTTCCTCCTCTCTCCTCTCTCCTCTTCCTCCTCTCTCCTCTCTCCTCTGTCCTTCCTCCTCTCTCCTCTCTCCTTCCTCCTCTCTCCTCTCTCCTCTTCCTCCTCTCTCCTCTCTCCTCTGTCCTTCCTCCTCTCTCCTTCCTCCTCTCTCCCCTTCCTCCTCTCTCCTCTCTCCTCGCTCCCCTCTCCCCCCGTTACTCTGACTCTACACACACCCTACACTCGGACAAAGAGATGAATCCCCCGCTCCTTTTCTTACTTCTGCTAAGCCAGGCTGCACACAGGGTCCCCCCCTTTAAGAAGAGCGAGCTTAGCGCCACTGTTCACTGTCTGTCTGACTCTTCTCCACTGTCTCAATGTAAATGCAATGAACGAGTGCTGCATTTATCTGATGTTGCGATGCATGTAACACCAGCCATTCCTGCATTGTCCACACTCCTTACTGCAATGTTTGCTGACATGAAAAAGATCCTGTTGTGTTTTATGTCTGATTGTCCTCCAATGCCCCCCCCCCCCCCCTTCCCTTCCTATCAGAGCATTTGTTTGTTCCTCACGTTATTATTCTGCACACTTTTCTTCTTGTACCTGCAGTACAGCCCTGGAGATGCAGATGAACTAACTATGGCAGATTTTCTCTCATCAACACCAGCTGACACTCCGCCCGCAGCCTTAACACTAACTCTACTGTTGTTTTCAGCTTTGACTTTCAGTTCTGTTGGACGCTCCCCAACATCAACCTTCAAACTAGGGTTTAAAGTTACCAGAATTTTAAACTTTGAAACCAATTTTAGTAAAAAATCAGACCATACTGATACCTGTTTGATACCAACGCAACGAAAATAGAAGACATGAGCGGCCAACGTTTTTGACATTTCTTGTTTTTAATCACTAAAAAACTGCAAGAAAACTTCTGCATAACGACTACATTTCAAAAATATGTTGTTGCTGACGGTGTCACCTTCTCTGCTGGAACTTTGCATCATTATGAGACAACTTCAGAAATGTCAGTACAAGCTGATCTGAATTTGAACGGACCACCGCTGCTCTCTCGTTCTGTTGCAGCAGCTTAAAGTTAAAAATATGACTGAAGATCTGTATTTTTTTGTAAAGCACCGGTAACTTTATTTACATTCAATCGTAAAAAAATTATGTAGATTGCATAATTTTTAGGGCTGCACGGTGTTTGTCTGAGGTTGCTACTGGTGAGGACTTCTAGTTTTGTTACCATGGTAACCGAACAGGTATTGATATCGTTTGACTTTTACTGGTATCATTTTGAAGTTTGAAATTCTGGTACTGTGACAACCTTACTTTAAACTGTAAAACAAAGTCATTAACCTTCACGTAGCAACATGCCTCCTTTTTTCATTTGCTTTATTTCTCTTTGTTTTGTCCCCGTAGCTAAATCAGAACAAATTAACCAATCCAAAAAGGTCGGCCTTTTGGCCCAACTCGCCCTCTCCTCGCCAAGCAAATTCTTCCTGAAAAGTCCTCCTAACTTAAGAAAGAAAGCGGACGCCGGCCGGGCCGCGGGACCTCCTGACGCCGATCTAGAGGCAGAGCTGGATAGTGAGTCCAGTGAGACTTTAGGTCCCATTGGCCAGTACGAGAACTGCCTGTCAGCGGGCCTGGACTTTGCCATATCTGATCTGGTCTCACTGGACTCCCAGGCTGAAGTGGACCAAGGTATTTTCTTTCATAAGGGAGTGGACCTCTGACATCTCCATGAAGCTTCAGTTCTTTTCCTCAAAGCTGCTGCGCTGCGTCTTTCTCCTTCTCTTAACTTTTAATCTTTCTCCTTTAAATTCAAAAGTATCTATGAGGCGGTGATGAGGAATGAAGTGTAAATCCTGACCTGGGCCTTCTTTTTTTATACCCATACCAACATGATTAACCATCTTTGATTACTGATCAAATCATGCATCCGTTCTAACTTGTGGACCTCCTCCTTCTCTTGGTTTTCAGCTCTGAAATCCTGGTGAATAACAATCATACTGTAACTCCTGGTTTCCTCCTTTCAGCTGGAGATGTGCTGGGATCGGTGAAGCTCGTACTCTTAAGACTGATGTTTTATCTTTAAGCAGAAGTGTTGCACCTTTGTGTGGCTTCATATTCCTCATGCTAACTCTTACATTTTACCTCGTGTATCTGCACATCCACCCACGGCAGTTGCGGCACGTTGGTGGGGCACAAAGCGGCTGGACTTTGCCCTGTACTGCCCCGACGCTCTGACAGCTTTCCCCACAGTGGCTTTACCGCATCTCTTCCACGCTTCGTACTGGGAGTCCACAGATGTCGTGTCTTTTCTCCTGAGACAGGTGAGTCGACTCCAGAGAGTGTGTGACACTGTGAACGACCTGATTAAAACACGACTAGAGTCATTTAAACATCTCCTTCAGACATCTTCTCCAGATCTTAAAGGAAGAATGTGCGACATTTAAATTCACCAGAGTCTATCCTGTGTAAATGTGTCTCTGAGTCATGACTGTCTACAATGAGGGAGAAGCTCGAGTCCCGCTGGCTGTGTTGTTGTCTGAGCCGTGTTTACATCATGTTTACATGGACGGGACGGTTCTGCATATAAAGCTGTTTTAGTTACAGACTAGAGAGACGAAGAAGAACATACTCACTGATTATCTGGATGTCATGTAAGTGTGTTTAGATCTCAGTCATTCTGTGTTAATTTATGTGCAATATGAAGCTACGAGCTAACTAAAGAGCGCTAACATTATCATGCTAACACAACAATGCAGGACACAGGTGATAGCAGCTCGAACAAAAGACAATTTTGTCTGCCACTTTCACTTAATGGTGTTTAATTATAGTCTGTTCTTATTCATAATTCCTCTGTGTGAATGTGATTGGAGAGGGGGTTGGAGGTGAGTCTCTGGAGGAGAGCGGAGGCTTCAGAATGGAGGAGCAGTTTGTTTTGGTTTCATGCTGGAGCTCAAGGGCAAAATGAAAAAGTTGCACATTCTTCCTTCAACAACTGGATGGAATTAATGTTTGAAATAATATCATTAGAAGACATTTTTAGCTAGAATCCATGTTTAGGGTTCACGGGAGATCAGCTGTGTTGGGACACAGTGAAGATCTGGTTTAATTCTGTAAATACTGAATGTTTCTTTTGGTCGTTCTGAATGTGAACATGAATCACAGGTCTTTGGATATGTCGTAACTCAAAGTGATGATACTCTCTGTTTATGTGGCTTCACATGAATAAGAACAAACTTACGTCCTTCAGGTCATGAGGCATGAGAACTCCAGCATCCTGGAGCTTGACGGGAAAGAAGTCTCTGAGTTCACCCCGTCCAAACCTCGAGAGAAGTGGCTCCGCAAGAGGACTCATGTGAAGATCAGGGTAGGCATGAAACAGACTCAAAGATCACTTCAACTATTCAAATATCCTGATCCTCACCTGGAAGGTTTTCACACATGTTGTAATTTAAAGATATTCTGCATTATGTGATTGTTTTTTGTATAATCGCATGGACAAACCGTCCTCTGATTTTTCTTTCCGTCCCATCAACAGAACGTGACAGCCAACCACCGAGTAAACGACGCCGTGTTCACAGAAGGCTCCCAGCAGGTGGTGACGGGGCGCTTCATGTACGGCCCTCTGGACATGGTCACTTTGGCCGGAGAGAAGGTGAACTCTCTTTTTTTATCAACACATCAGGGACCGATGTCAGCAGTGTCGGTCGTATTAGTGCTAAATGCTTTTGTTCACCCGCTGCAGGTCGATCTCCACATCATGACGCAGCCTCCGTCAGGAGAGTGGGTCTGCTTCAACACAGAGGTGACCAACAGCAGTGGACGCGTGTCTTTTGCCATCCCGGACGACAAACGCCTGGGCATCGGCGTTTACCCCGTCAAAATGGTAGTGAGGTGAGAGACGTTCTGACCTGTGATACCTGAGCACAGGTTGGGCTTTCAACTTTCAGGACGGCTCTTTTCAAGTTTCCTTTAGTGTGTCTGAAAGCTTCCACATCAGCAGAGCCAGTCTGATGTTTTCTGATGTGGATAATCATCAGTAATGTTATTCATCAAAGTCTTTCAGTGTTTTTATTAAAATACTTAAAATCTCTTGACTGTGAAACAGATTTGACAAATTGTTTTGGAACTGTTTTGTGTAGATTATGACAGTCCTCACTGAAGTACACACACAGAGGTAGAAGTCTATAAAACAGCAGCACTACTACTTCAATAGAATATGACAAATAAAAACTCATTATGTACAAAAGGTGCAGTGGAGGCTCTTTACAGCTGTGCAGGTTTGTGCTAGATGAGCGCACTTTCTCCACAAGTTTACAGATGATGTTGTTGTCTTCAAATTGTCTCAATTTGACAATGAACAGGAGTTTCCTGCAATTTATGGTAATTAATCACAAGAAATAAAACAAATTGGTTGCAGAGAACTTTTAGATATTGTTCAGTTTTTACCAAAACTGCACCAACTCTACCCCGAACCCTCACTGTGTCCATGTCTTTTTCCGTTCTTTTTCTTCGATCAAGGTCCTTTTATTTTTACTTTTCAAATATATCACAAAAACATAAACAACAAACAACAACAGCTCAAACATAGTGACAGTCAGAAAAGAAACCTGTCTAATCCCCAATCCCCCCGAGCACTGGATCATCAGTAAGCCTGCAGCCAGACAATGACAAGAAGAATAAACTGACACATAAAGAAATAAATAACAAGACACAGAAAATAATCAAATACATTCAAAAACAATAAAACAATAAAAGTTCTTTGTCATATCTTCAACAAAAGATAAAAATGGTTGCCAAGTGATATAGAAGTTATAGTATATCTGATTTTCTCTCAGTGGACAAGTAACATGACCTCCCTTATCCATCGGCCGTATGTCGGGGGTGCAGAGTCCTTCCATTTCGATAATATTAGTCTTCTGGTGTTTTTAACTCCCTGTGTGTGTTATTTTATTCCCTCAGGGGCGACCACACGTTCGCCGACAGCTACCTGACAGTCATTCCCCGCTGCACCGAGTTCGTGGTGTTCAGCATCGACGGGTCGTTTGCCGCCAGCGTGTCGATCATGGGCAGCGACCCCAAAGTGCGAGCAGGAGCAGTAGACGTGGTCAGGTACAGGCGCCGCTCTTCTTCTGTGTCAGTAGCCTCAGTAGTCTCTGTGTTTGGTTTGTGATCTCCTCTTCCTCCTCACGGCAGGCACTGGCAGGACTTAGGCTATTTGATCATCTACGTGACCGGGCGACCTGACATGCAGAAGCAGCGGGTGGTGGCGTGGCTGTCTCAGCACAACTTCCCCCACGGCATCGTCTCGTTCTGCGAGGGCTTGGTCCACGACCCGCTCAGACACAAGGCCAACTTCCTCAAGAGCCTGACCGAGGTTAGAAGTCTGAATCTCTGTGGGATGAATAAGTTGTTTTCACACACTGCTGCTGCTGCTGACATGGGAATGACTATGTGATGAATGTTACCTCAGTTGGTACCTCATATCACTTTGCTAAGCCCCGCCCACCAAATGATGCGCCAAACATGCACACTAACCGTTGTACCTGCAAACTGTCTGTTCCACTCAGACGACAGAAACACTGACAGACGATCAATAGACATCCTAAAAGAGTAGTAACAGGTGTGTGTGTGTGTGTGTGTGTGTGTGTGTGTGTGTGTGTGTGTGTGTGTGTGTGTGTGTGTGTGTGTGTGTGTGTGTGTGTGTGTGTGTGTGTGTGTGTGTGCAGCTGTTACACTCTCAGCTTCACCGAGGTGAGGAGAGTGAGCGAGAGAGAGAGTTACGATACCACAGAAACTTTGGGTCATTTCTTGTTTTGAATGAACAAAAATTGCACATTTCTGAACAAATAAAAAATAAATATCTGTCTCTTCCTCTCACAGCTTTTGATTAAATATATAATTAAAGATCAGTCGTTTGTTGTTTTTTTTTTAAAGCTTTGTATAATTTTAATACTACTTATCATTAAATTAAGGTTTTTTAAATATGTGGTATCAAAAAGTATTGAAAACATTTTGACAACCTCGCTGCGGACACAAGTCATGTAGAAACCTGCTGCTGCTAGTTTGAACAGAGTCACTGTGATTGGCCAGTTAGGTCAAAGCTAACCCTGATTGGTTGTTTAATTCAGACTAAGTGCAAAGCGGTGGATTCTCACAGACACATTTATTTAAAGGAAGCATTTTCAATCAAAGTATGATATTTAAACCAAATTCTGATGACATTATTTTGCTTACTGTCGCTTTAAGTACTCGTGTTTTTTTATGTCGGTTAACAGAATCACTTGAAGATTTTCGCCGGCTATGGATCGACCAAAGACATCTCAGTCTACACCGCCATCGGCCTCCCTGCCTCCCAGATTTACATCGTGGGTCGACCCTCCAAGAAGATGCAGCACCAGTGCCAGGTACATCTTTTACTTCTTTATTCTACTTTGAGTTTTTGAATTCTAAACATACTTAAACCTGATTCTGATTCTAAACTGGGGCAGTGACTCATGTGATTAAAAGAATAAAACCTCAGTAATCTAAAGCAGCATCTCCCCTCCTCAGTTCATCACAGAGGGATACGCGGCTCACCTGTCGCAGCTCGAGTACAACCACCGCTCCCGGCCAGCGAAGTCCAGCAGCGCGCGCATGGTGCTGCGCAAAGGCAGCTTCGGCCTGGGCGCGAACAGCGACTTCCTGAGGAAGAGGAACCACCTGCTGCGCACCATTTCCTCCCAGCCGGCGCCCAGCTCCCCGACGGGCAGCATCCACAACAGACCGGAGCGCACGCAGAGCCAGTCGGACGGCGACCGGCTGGAGCGGCTGGAGGGCGTCCACGGCCACGGGCAGGGGGCGACGCAGCGCAGCATGAGCATCACGGCCAGCTGCTGGGGACGCAGCAGCAGCACCAAGCTGGAGCCGGGCGTCTTCGGCCCCAAATGAGTTCAGGGAGACGCGACGTGAGAGCGACTTACAGCGCTGAGGAGGAGACTGATGAAAAAAGAAAAATGCAAAGAGTGAGAAATATGTGGCCCGCACCTGATGATGGATACAAACCACGATGAAAGCATTCGGTGCTACAAACCACTCTTTATAAAGCAGTCACACTCCACTCAGAGATTTATGAACAGAGGTTACGGCTTTATTCACAGAAGAAAATGCAAAAAGGCATTTGAAGCAGACTTCATGAATACTGAAGGAATCCAGACTGTTTCTAGATATTTATCAGGATTGAATACGAGGTCCGTTTTCCACTTTCAGACTGGAGATGGTTTCACACACAAGCAGCCCGTACCAGGTCCGAGCGCCTGCCGTGTCCACTTCAAGCACAACAATGACTACAGAGATCAACTTGGTGCAAAATGGTTTTTAAATCTCTCCTTTTTATGTGACCATCAGATATTTCCACATGTGTGAGCAGAGCTGAGGAGCTGCAGGTTAAACTGGACTGAGTGCTTCGGGTTCAAGGTCACAGAGTGATCTTTGTTTTTTTAAAGAATGCATCGTTTATCAATATTAAGAAAATAAACTAGAAGTTCTGTTAGAGAACTAACTTCTACTCTTCACAAACAGCAGCGTCTCTGAACCGCTCAGTCCAGTTTTGCTTGTTTTCAAGTCGTCCCTCAGACCAAAGATTCCTCCAGATATCACATGAAGCAAACGGCTAAATTGCCCTTTAACTTTTGGCTGCAGCAGAAACTGTTTCTGGGTTTCAAAGCGGCTCACCCGTAATGCTCTGCTGCTGCAGCGTAATGAATCAGAACGACTCCTCTAAAGGGAAAACGGTTAATGTGCCAAAGGGAACAGTGCAGAGTGATGTGCTGTACATGAACGACAGAAAACAAGGGGTCTGGGGTCTCCTGTGTAAAAAAAAATGAGTCCATTGTGTAAGTATGTATTTGAATGCCTTAAAGGGCCGTGTACATAGTTGTTATTCTACAGTGCAGATCTGGTATCTGGTCCACTGAAGACCAGCTTCAAGTGTCTTCTTTACTGCGGGGGGTAAACGCCGCCTCATTCAGGATACACCTTATCGATAGATGATGATAATTATTGTTATTTAAGATAATAGATATTTTAAAAATGTATGGATTTTTTGTGATCAAAATGTGTTTTAAGATTACTTTTGGGTGTTTTTGTTTTTTTTCTCTATAAACTTCCGTTGCAGCAGCCAAAAACTCAAAGAGGTCTTCACCTCGCACAGTATTGAATTTCTATGATTTGATCACCAGAGTTGTATCAACAGAACTGCTATCTTGTGACTATGTTTGTTATGATCTATTTTGGAAATTTGGGATATGGCTTCTCTCTGGTTTCCCCCCCTCCATGCTGTAAATGAGGCGTTGAATGTGCTCATAGATAATCCTTCTTAGGTTAAGATCTATTTTACTCTGTTCTGCTGCGTCTTTAGAGGAAGTGGAAGAATCTGCAGATTGTAAATTCTGTACAGAAATGCTGTGAGCAGTTAGGAACACAGCTGACGTGTACTTGATGCTGTTTGCCACTTGTCTCTGAAAGGGGGTCACAGGGTTATTTATTCATTTTAAAGGATGATCGTTTTGTCCCTCGGATCGGTGTGTACAGGGCTGAGTGCAAAGGACCAATAGGAGCCTAACTAAAGGGGAAACGTGCAATATAATTCAGCCACACCACTCGATGAAAAAACAGGCTGTGTGGAGGGGATTTCACAGCATCGACAATCAAGTCCAACAGGCACATATTCTGCAGAGAGAAGCTAAAGTAGAGTAGCCGCTAAGCAGACGAGCATCCAAACATTTTATCACTCTGTTTCCTCCGAGTCATTTCTGGTGTTTCTCTCGAGATCTCAGCTTATTGGTTTAGTATCATCAGAGCTGCAACAGCACAAAAACAAACACAGAACTAGTCTCAGCTTAGTGTAGACAGTGGCAGCATGGCATGGCGTTTTCTAGATCAGGGGTTCCCAAACTTTTCAGCCCTGAAACCCCCCAAAATAACGACGGTGCAGGAGACTGGGGACCCCCCAATGTCCCTGCATGGTTGCAGTCGTGTGCAAACTTCCATTTTAAAGATCATTTTTACACATCAGTTATTTTAGCAGAAATCTATTGAACCGTTACCTCTCTGTTACATATTCCACATGTAGCTGGAGAGATGGTCTCTTCACTCAGAGAACCGGGGTTACACATTGTAACCGTACCATCTCCAACTTGACCTTCCCGGGTTAGATACCGACTTATTTCTCACGTTCAAACCAAAACCAGTCTTATCTCCAGATAACAAGAATGAAATGAACTTTTTTGATAAAGCTAGTTTTTGATATCCAGTGAAATCAAGAGAGTCAAGATGGAGTGAAATCCAGTCGCTTCTAAAGGTCTTGACTTATTAGTGTGGTTACCTCGGGATGACAAAGCTGCTTGTGAGATAACGTGGGAAAAAAAATAGTTGATTCTTGAGAAAGCAACTGAAAATAAGCAGAATTGATTTCTGGAAATAAGGAGATTAGTAAGTTGAGATAAACTGAAACTACTTTTCTTTTTTTTCACCGGGACACAAAGCAGATGAAATGTTTGGATGCATGTTCGAGACTTAGTCCATCTCTGAAGTGAGAGGTTTGATGATGCCTGCTCACATCACAGATCAGGCTTCGTGACTCCTTCAGAGGCCGCTGATGGGGGGCGATAAAAGACGGAACACACACTCATCCAAAAGTTATCATTTACTGAACCCCGATCCCCTCCTCAGAGAAATTTAACCACCTGGATATTAGAATCCAGAGAATGTAAAGACGGGGGGGGGGTGCATCTGAGCACACAATCGCTTCTTCCTGTTCCCCACATTACCAGAGGCCTTACATTCCCCCTCTCTGCCTTAGAGTCGCGAGGCCTAAAAAACAAACGCTGCTCTCCTGAATTATGGGGAAAAAAGACTGTTCACGTAGACTTGATGGAAACAGGAGACGGCCATATTTTCTTAAAGGCTTTGGCTTGTTTTTACTTTAAAGGGAAACGTGCAAATGAAAAAAACAAAAACAGAAAATCACAAATATTAGGCGTCCCTTCCCCGTCTCTTAAGCTCTGCTCCCCGGGTTAACACGACGCCACAACAGTGAGCTTTGAGAGGCTGTAAACTGTATATATATATAAACCACACACATGGTAAATATTTTCATTGTACAGGGTGTGACTCTTGTAGGTTTTGGATAACTTCATTTTATCCATCCCCCCTTGTGTTTTTATGTACAGTGTATAAAGAACGTATAAAGAACAAATCCAGTCTGCCTTCTTTTCTCTTTTTTATCACCGCTTTCTTCTCCTTCAAAAGATTATTCAAAATGTCAGCTCTCACAAATGCAGATTTATTCAGAGATCCAAAAAAAAGAAACAAGTTATGAGACATAATGTGTAAAAAAAAAAAAAAAAAAAAGTGGTGTTTAACTCACTCGATCTTCAAATCATGGACAGAATAAACGAGCAGGAATGAGTGAGAAGATCAAAATGTGCAAACGATTGAGGCCACACATGAACTCCTCTGCTTCTCTGCTGTGTGATTAAAAATGTAAACCAGTAGGAGACGCTAACTTTCAGCTGGACAGTACGCGTCCTGATTATTCTGTTCGATCACAGGCAACATGAAGTCGTGTCGTCCATGCTGCTCTCTTCAGCGTCGACTTCCTGGATTAGAGCGACCCCCCCCCCCCCCCCCCCTCCTCCTCGTCTACCGGTTGGTTCCCAGCTTCTTCTGGAAGGCGTTGCCGTCTCCCTTGGTGGCTTGCTGTGAGGATGACAGAAAGTTTCTCGGTTACACGAAAGAGAACTGTTTGCTATGTTTGTCGTCACAGAGTCAGGAGAGGAACTTTCTCTGCACCTTGTTGATGTCTTTGTGTTTTTCTCGGCTGACTATCTCCTCGATGATCTCGCCTTCTCCTCTCACCAACCTGGAAGAACAAAGACAGTTTCAAATCGTATTAAAGGTTTACATATTCTCCTCCTTTTAAAGCGGTTTAAAGAAGTCACACCTCATTCAAAAAAGTCATTTCTACAGTATAAATAAACATGTTTACAGTCTGGTACAAAAAAACTAAATAGGACTGATTAGTTATTGTCGTCATGGATACACACTGTAGCGGGGGGGGATTTACTTAAACGGCTCAGTTTTGATTTTGAAAACGATACGTGTTATCCATAGTTAGGTGCGTAGCTGACATGATTGACAGGTGGGCGGGATGTAACGGTTTGTCAGGAGGCTGATGCTGCATTCAGGTGCTCCTCGGACGGTCACGGTTTCTGAATTTCAACTTCAGTGTGTTCACGTGATTTCAGTTTGGATCGGTATCAAAAGCTGATAATTGCGTCGATGTGTGAAATTTGACTGAATGTTTAAATATCTGAATTAATTAAAAGTATCTTAACATTAACAAAACATATTTTGCCCCCCCAGGTGATCAGCAGGTCGGGCACCTTAATTCTTGTCCGAGTTTCCGAGTTGAAGAAGTGTTCATTTTACAACTCGGAAACTCGTTTTTCCGATGTGTCCGACGCCACCTGAATGCAGCATTAAACCCGCCTCAGCTCTCAGCCTGTCGTTAGACTGAGACAGGATTTACAACATGGAGGCCGCTGCTGATGAGACTCCAGCGCCCCCTGCAGGATTCCAACATTAATGTCTGTGGTAGAACATCTCAAATACAAACGAGGAAAAACACACTTAACATTTCAGTGTTTGTTTGTTTGTTTGTCTCACTTAACATTTCAGTGTTTGTTTGTTTGTTTGTCTCACTTAACATTTCAGTGTTTGTTTGTTTGTCTCACTTAACATTTCAGTGTTTGTTTGTCTCACTTAACATTTCAGTGTTTGTTTGTTTGTCTCACTTAACATTTCAGTGTTTGTTTGTTTGTCTCACTTAACATTTCAGTGTTTGTTTGTCTCACTTAACATTTCAGTGTTTGTTTGTTTGTTTGTCTCACTTAACATTTCAGTGTTTGTTTGTTTGTCTCACTTAACATTTCAGTGTTTGTTTGTCTCACTTAACATTTCAGTGTTTGTTTGTTTGTCTCACTTAACATTTCAGTGTTTGTTTGTCTCACTTAACATTTCAGTGTTTGTTTGTTTGTTTGTCTCACTTAACATTTCAGTGTTTGTTTATTTGTCTCACTTAACATTTCAGTGTTTGTTTGTTTGTTTGTCTCACTTAACATTTCAGTGTTTGTTTGTCTCACTTAACATTTCAGTGTTTGTTTGTCTCACTTAACATTTCAGTGTTTGTTTGTCTCACTTAATATTTCAGTGTTTGTTTGTTTGTCTCACTTAACATTTCAGTGTTTGTTTGTCTCACTTAACATTTCAGTGTTTGTTTGTCTCACTTAATATTTCAGTGTTTGTTTGTTTGTTTGTCTCACTTAATATTTCAGTGTTTGTTTGTTTGTTTGTCTCACTTAACATTTCAGTGTTTGTTTGTTTGTTTGTCTCACTTAATATTTCAGTGTTTGTTTGTTTGTTTGTCTCACTTAACATTTTAGTGTTTGTTTGTCTCACTTAACATTTCAGTGTTTGTTTGTCTCACTTAACATTTCAGTGTTTGTTTGTCTCACTTAACATTTCAGTGTTTGTTTGTCTTACTTAACATTTCAGTGTTTGTTTGTCTCACTTAACATTTTAGTGTCTGTTTGTCTCACTTAACATTTCAGTGTTTGTTTGTTTGTCTCACTTAACATTTCAGTGTTTGTTTGTTTGTCTCACTTAACATTTCAGTGTTTGTTTGTCTCACTTAACATTTCAGTGTTTGTTTGTCTCACTTAACATTTTAGTGTCTGTTTGTCTCACTTAACATTTTAGTGTTTGTTTGTTTGTCTCACTTAACATTTCAGTGTTTGTTTGTCTCACTTAACATTTCAGTGTTTGTTTGTCTCACTTAACATTTCAGTGTTTGTTTGTTTGTTTGTCTCACTTAACATTTCAGTGTTTGTTTGTCTCACTTAACATTTCAGTGTTTGTTTGTCTCACTTAACATTTCAGTGTTTGTTTGTCTCACTTAACATTTTAGTGTTTGTTTGTCTCACTTAACATTTCAGTGTTTGTTTGTCTCACTTAACATTTCAGTGTTTGTTTGTCTCACTTAACATTTCAGTGTTTGTTTGTCTCACTTAACATTTCAGTGTTTGTTTGTTTGTCTCACTTAACATTTCAGTGTTTGTTTGTCTCACTTAACATTTCAGTGTTTGTTTGTCTCACTTAACATTTCAGTGTTTGTTTGTCTCACTTAACATTTTAGTGTCTGTTTGTCTCACTTAACATTTTAGTGTCTGTTTGTCTCACTTAACATTTCAGTGTCTGTTTGTCTCACTTAACATTTTAGTGTCTGTTTGTCTCACTTAACATTTCAGTGTTTGTTTGTTTGTCTCACTTAACATTTTAGTGTTTGTTTGTCTCACTTAACATTTCAGTGTTTGTTTGTCTCACTTAACATTTCAGTGTTTGTTTGTCTCACTTAACATTTCAGTGTTTGTTTGTTTCACTTAACATTTCAGTGTTTGTTTGTCTCACTTAACATTTTAGTGTTTGTTTGTCTCACTTAACATTTCAGTGTTTGTTTGTCTCACTTAACATTTCAGTGTTTGTTTGTTTGTCTCACATTAATAAATGAGTGAAACGTTGTGAATTTGAGATGTTCATTAAACTAAAAAAAACATTTCTGCTTGTTTTTAAATTCAGGAGTTTTTTGTTTTTGTTATCATGTACGTGTGTTTAAGTGTTTCCATGTCTCAGGTGAGTACGACGTCTGGCTCACCTGGTGCGTCCTGTTTCCGGGTCGACCACCCTGCGGATCACGCTCTGCCTGGCCTCGTACTCCTCTTTGGTGAGGGGCCTCTTGGTGGAGAGTCGGGCCTTCTGCTCGTCTGTCATCGCTGCAGAGACGATGTTCACTCATCGTCAATGTCATTTATTTTAGTGCTGACAAAAAGTTTTTACTTTTTATTATCATAGAAACTTTAAATATAAACTACAACCAAAAAACTACATTTCCTGACTCACCTGGTCCGAGCTCCACAGCCCCCTCATCGCTCTGCCACACCTCCAGGTAAGATGGAGGAGGAGGAAGAGGAGGAAGAGGAGGAGGAGGAGTGAACAACACCACCTCTGCTTTCTTCTTCTTCTCCTTCTTCAGCAGCTTCTCCTTCTTCTTCTTCTCCTTCTTCTTCTGTTTCTTCAGCTTCGCCTCCTCCTTCTTCTTCTTCTTCGACTTTGACTTCTTTTTCTTGGCTTTACTTTTCTTCTTCTTTGACTTCTCATCGCCTGACGAGGAAGACGAGGAGGAGGAGGAAGAGGATGATGATGATGAGGAAGATGAGGAGCTTCTTCTTCGTTTCTTTCTTTGTGTTTTTTTCACATCTGAGGAACAAACGGAGAAAAAGTCAAACACTGCTCTTTTAAAATAACATTAACTATGTTTTTTTATTTTTTATTTATCCACCTTGACTCTTGTGTGAAGTTTTATTTGACGATCTGCTTCGACTCCTGCTGCTGGATGAAGAAGATGAAGAAGAAGAAGAAGAAGAGGAGGACCGTCTCCGTTTCTTCTTCTTCTCCTGTTTTTTATCTCTGCCTGCTCTGTCGCGAGATCTGCTGCGCTCCATCTCCATGGCAACAACACAATAAAATAATACGAAGAAATATTCCCAAAAAGTGTTTTCAGAAGTAGAAAAGAAGTGTTTTTGTTTTTACTACACACCACTCTGCTCGTTTACGGAACTGTGCGCGTCTTCAATTTCCGTCCGACAGCGGAAGTGCCTGCCTTATAAAAGGTTCCTGGTTCCTACTTTACCTCACCTCTCGTTTAAAAATTACTTTTTTTTTTTTTTTTTTTTTTTTAAAGTCAGAAAACAGAATCGCCTTGAGACTCTCTGAATTAATTAAAAAGTATTAAAGCCCCTTATTTTATTTTATATTATTTTATTTTGAATTATTTATTTTTTTTAAGTTATTTTGTAACGATGTTTTCAGGTTCGTTTTTTTTTTATTTGTCATAAAATGCTGCTTTGGGTAATACATGGATTAAATCACCCGAATTTGTATTTATTGAAATAATTTATTTAATTATATATTTTTTAGATTGTTGACTTTTTTTTTTTTAAAGTCAGAAAACAGAATCGCCTTGAGACTCTCTGAATTACTTAAAATGTATTAAAGCCCCTTATTTTATTTTATTGTATTTTATATTATTTAATGTTTTACAAGTTACTATATATTTTGTAACGATGTTTGTTTTATTTGTCATAAAATGCTGCTTTGGGTAATACATGGATTAAATCACCCGAATTTGTATTTATTGAAATAATTTATTTAATTATATATTTTTTAAATTGAATTTATTTCATTTCATTAATATATATATATGTATTTCAAATTATTATGAGAGACAGTGCTGTTTTGAACAGGCAATGAAAAAAGGGATATTCTTAAAAGGAGAGACCTAAGGACTCGGATCAATTTCTTATGATCAGGTTGAATAACGGCAGAAAACTCCCTCTTTCCAACTTGTAATTGATGCACTGGAAACATCTGAGAAGAAGTTTCATTAGAAATTGAGCATGCTCTTGGTCCTGTACTGAAAAGTTATCAATAAATGTGTTTTTTTTAAAGACAGTGTGCAGAAGTTTGCTTGCAACATGTGGATGGACTCATTCCTCTCTTTGAAATAGATCTGCAAAGTATTTTTGAAATCTGTTTGACAAACGAGGGGCAAAGTTCTGCCCTTAGTGTATCACGTACTGTGGTCGCACTAATCATTGAGAATAGTCATGTCAGAATCCTGCGATCATGTAACGTAAACATGGGGCTGAAATATGGAGTAACACGAGAGTATTGATCCAGAAATTGGTTATAAACAAGAAGGTATGCTTACTATGAAACATTTTGTGTGAGGGAAGAGGAAATAAAAACACCTTGCCAATAAAAGAGCTACAGGAGGATTTGATAAATGAATGATTCTGTAAAGAAAGTATTCTAACTCACTGTTATCTTTTTCAAAAAGTAAAGAAGGAGACAGTCAGTGTGCGAACATTATTGTAATATTTATTTCAAAGTTTTTACAAAGGCATTTGTGAATCTTTAAAGCTTATATATTGATAAACAGACTTGCTCCTGATGATGTCAGCCCTTATCACTCGTGGTACATCGAACCAAGTGAAAGAAACACAACGGACAGGCCTCACTCGGCTCTTTAGTAACTGTAAACCAGCTCAGAGTGAAATACTGTGACCTGTTTCCTTCATCCAGGTTTAAATACGATGTCAGTGTAACAATAAATAGAACAATCTTTCAAGATTCGTTAACGGAAAATTCATTCGATAAATACTCAGAACCCTGTTACATGAGACGCTCGGCCGAGGAGCGGGGGTAACAGTCTAAACATGGCAGGACCTGGAGTTTGGAGAGGACAGGATCGTCTTTCCAGTTCCTGTGCAATGGGAGCTCGTCGGACTTCTCCCAGCAAAAACGATGGGGGAGGGGCGAGGGGGGGGTGAGGGGCGAGGGGGGCGGGGGGTGTCATTGAGAAGAGGGTGGAATGTGTCACTGTTGCTTTGATTGGTTTGTTTCCCATTAAGATGCGGCTGCCATGCGGATCCTCTCCGGGGGAAACAGCAGCACGTTCTTCGCTGCTTTGATAGTGTTCTTCATGAGCATGGCCACGGTCATGGGTCCCACGCCGCCGGGCACGGGGGTGATGAAGCCCGCCTTCTTCCTCACGCCTGAATATAGACAGAAAAAAAAAAAGAGCTGACGTTACAGACACCCGAGAAACCCAGGACATCCCCGCAGAGTTTACGACCCCCCCCGGGTTCAACCCTGCAGCCTCACCTTCAAAGTCCACGTCTCCAACTAGCCGGCTTTTCCCGGTGACTGGATCCTGCACTCTGTTTATCCCCACGTCGATCACCGCCGCTCCCTCTTTGATCATGTCGGCCGTGATGAGGTTTGGAATACCTGACGGTTCAGGAAAAAAACAAACAACAAAGTTAGACAACATCTACTAAAGAAAAGCTCTTATGGTGTTTTCACACATGCACAAAACTCCTGGAAATTTAGCAAAATAATTCAGGACGAGCTGCATGTCAACGCAAACAGCCTCTTTTTTTTTTAACCTCAACTTTGTCCAGGATTTTCTTGCTAGCCCCCTAAAAGGTAAGGTAAGGTAAGCAAAGCAGGGAGATTATGTTTACTGTTTCTGTTGTGAGCAGAGGATCTTCGAGCACTCTATGAAGCTGCTTCATGTGCTTTACTGCCGATACTGTACATTTTTGCAGCCTCTGAGACCTCCACCACCCCCCCGATCTTCAAAAGTATCTTGTTGTGAGGGGACATGTGTGTCGACGGGAAGGCTGTCCTGATATTTTTTTGTAGAACTTGTTTCAGGAGTGCACGAGTGAAAACAGCTTCAGTCAGCTGCAAGAAGTGAACACAAACCTGCAGCCGCCACGATGATGTCAGCGATCTGAGTGTGATGGCGAAGCTGCTCCTTTGGAGTGTAACGATGTGATATGGTGACTGTGGCATCACCTGCAAAAGAAACGTCATTAAGCATGTTTTACCATTTATTTAAACTCTCTCTCTCTCCTTTTCTTTTTTTTTTTTTTAAACACATGTAAATAAATGCAACTTGAACGCACCTCCAGGCCTCTCATGGCGGCCGTCTGTGTGCAGCAACATGGCGATGGGCATGCCCACGTTCTTGGAGCGTCCCGCGACCACAACATTCTTCCCAAGAGTAGGAATACCTGCAAGGCGAGATTTAGAGCGGTTTGTTAAATCGAAGGCTGTCAACAATTTTGGATCCTTCTCGTTACAGAAGCTTTAACGACAGATGTTCAGTCAAACGAGCTGCGTTTAGAGCGTCCGTCTTTTGTGTTGTTGTTTAGTTTAAGGTGTATGAGATGCACTGAGCTGTATGTTTCTGTCCCCGCCCGGACAACTAAAGTAAATCCAAGCTGATCAAAATAATATTAAGACTTATAAATTGATGCAATAGATGAGAAAGAACAAAAAAATAAAGCCAGACTTCCTTAAAATGTTGTTAGAATCTTCTCACTTGGAGAAGGAAGCAACGAGTTGTTAATCTGGTTTGTTCTCTCTGTCACTAAGTTGTTCAGCAGCATGTCAACGCCATAAGGAAGTAAGCGCTCCTTCCTGTTACCTGTCCGTCTGATCATTTCCCAGACTCCCCAGGGAGTGGCAGGAAGCATGGTGGACTGGTCCAAACACATGCGACCCACGTTGACGACGTGAAAGCCGTCCACGTCCTTGGTGGGGGAAACGGCGTTGCAGATGGCGCGCTCATCGATGTGATCTGTGAGAAACAAAAGAAAAGAGCTCATGAGCACACCTCCATCCTCTCTGCTGAAAACACGTGCAGCAAAGCGTTCCAGTTTTTTCTCCTCTCTCTCTCTGTCCTCGTACCTGGCAGAGGCAGCTGGACCAGCAGGCCGTCCACACGATGGTCTGTGTTGAGCTTGTAGATCAGGTCCAATAACTCCTCCTCACTGATGTCTGAGTGTTTGAGAATCGTCTCACTGGAGATCCCTGTTAGGAGGTTAAAGCCAAAACTTTAAAAAAAAAACACAGAACAGAGATTTGTTCTTTTGTTTTGAAATCTCAGAGAACTTGTGTGTACACGCAGAGACGAGGTGTGTGGGTGTTTGGTTTTTTTTTCCTCTCTCACCGACATCATCTGCAGCTCGTGTCTTGTTCAGGACGTAGGAGTGACTGGCCGGGTTGTCTCCCACCAGAACAACGCTCAGGTGGGGCCTCCTGTGGCCGGCTATGACCCAGTTCTCCACGTCGGCACGCGCCTCCTCCCGAATCTGCCGTGCTAGTTTCTTTCCTGAGATGACAACGGCCTCCTGTCTGCAAAGAAGCATGCAAAAAAAATAAACATGGAGTCAGGAAGAGAAGCCAACGAACAGTCTAAATGCTTCATCTTAGGGCTGGGGTAAAATATCATCAACCTGATTTGGAGTCGCCGGTGCCAAATATTACTAATTGAACAGATTTGGCTGATTCTGATTGACTACAGGATTCCTCACGTTGGCGCTCATGACATGAATGAGAGTAACATGAAAACAAATGTTCAATGACCAAAGAAGAAGAAGGAGAAGACGGCGGGATGATGTGGGACAGCGGTGCAAAAAGGGGTTAAAGACTTGAAACTGACACCAAAATGCAGGTTTTTTCAAATTCTTCAAGTGATCAGATATCTATCTATATTAATTATCACAGAATCACTGAAACTGTGATATCATTGACATCATCATACAGTAATGCATCACGTGTTATCCTGTGATTTCCCACAACTACTTCACATGCTTGTTTTGTGTATGAAGCCAAAGTTTGCAGAGTTTTTCAAAAACATCCTTACACATCAGAATAAGTTGCTGAAAAAAAAAGAAAACGTCGCTGTTCATTTCAAATTCTGCCAGACAGACAAATATTTTAGGTTTCAAATACGAGCCTGCGTAACTCTTCAGCAGGTTTTTATTCCATCCCAGCAGTACAGGACTTTTGATACCAGAAACCTGTAAACTATCTCAGCCTGGACAAGCACCAACTGCAGCCTCTAATTTTAGATGTCCTTCCCCTCCACCTGACGGAGCCACATGCTCCACTTGTACTTACAGTAACAGTTACAGTCCCAAATGAGTGACAGGTTAAAAAAGCTTTTATTCTTCATCTAATGGATGTGTAGAGACAGAGAGGCAGCTTGCGGGTTAAACTGAGGAACATTCTTTAGTGGATGGAAACGCCCTGCTTTGTATACATTGCCAAAAGACGCTGGTTGATTACATAACAACAAACGGGTAGCAGTCGGTAATAACTGAGGAGCAACGAGCCGTGGGGAGTGATGTAACAACCCCTTTTTATTCTGTCCAAACTGATTAAACCTCACGGGGAAAAGTATCACATCTTGGTCAAAAAGTGGGGTAACTACCGAGGGGCCAGTGAACCAGGGTGCTGAGGAAATGTGTCGACACAGCTGGGCAACAAACGGCTCTTCTAAATGTTAAATAACTGGGAGGACTTCTCTCTTTTCAAATGCATGTCCACATAGCTGTGTCATGTTGTCGTGTTAAGTGAGGCCGACCTCAGAATTGAGTCGCTCTCCCTCCATGAAGAAGGCTCTTTCTTACTTGTACAAAAGATAAACTGTACATTTTTCTGAATGTCTTGACTGCTGCAGCACCGCCTCTATCTCAGCTGTGTTCACTGTTATAAGCCAAAGAAAGAACATTTCTGATGTGTGTGAATGAGCATCGATGTCGTCTCTTGAAACGTTACTCCACTGGCTCTTTAGTTATGATTGCGCCGAGGTTGTATCCATGTCGTGGTATATGTTTATAAAGCTTGCATAACACGACAGAGGGTCTTAACTTATCTCTATATCGGGTTTCTGGAGCTGCAGGTCATTTGCAGGAGCCACACGAGGTTTGAGTTTTAAAAGCGTGTGTGCAAAATTAGTTCATTTGTGAGTAAGTCATTCTGCAGCCAGCACGTTTCCAATAAAGAACCTGCACGGGACAGGTCTGCAACGTAGTCAAAATCGACTTCAAAAGACAAGAGTGTAGGAGAGGAAATGATCCCACAAGAAGATGAAAATAAACTAAATGAAACAATTTGCTCACAATTTACATAATGAGCAATCGTTCTTTAATTAAAACAAGAAATGACCAAATACTGGGAATCTAGGGCTTATATTGATGTTGCAATGGCATCAAAACAGGTTTCTTTGTAATTTGATCTTTGAATCTAAGTTTGAAAAATCTGGTTTACGTAGCAAAAAGTTGCAAATGTTTGCAATTTAGACAGTTTGTAGGAGTTTACGTGCAATTTTTGTTCAATAAAAACAAGAAAATATCCAATAAGGGGGTGCTCAGGACTTCTATTTGTGTTGCCATAGTATCAAAACAAAGCTTTGCCTTAACTAGTATCATATCGAAGTTTATAAAAAACCCTAACAGGGTGCTTTAAAATGTGCAATCAGTTTGAAAGTATGTGCTCTGAGAGAAGATTTAACAACGGCCTTAATGCATATGCATGTCTCCTCCTGGAGCGCAGACCAACACCTCGGTCTCCAGCTGAAACCTGGCTCCCAAAGCCGCAGGATGCCAGGGTGCAAACACTAAGACCGATTTCATCAGCCAGTCTGCTGCTGCTATTTTACCGGCATACCGCTAGGGGGCGCGCCGATGTGTGAGCAACTGCGGACATTTAGTTGAATAAATCAAACAAACCCGCATGATTAAAAGCAGAATCTTCTCCATTTACACATCATTTTTGTAGTACAGGAGAAGATTAGTTAATATAGAAAAGATACATTAAGATGTCGGATATTTCTAGGGAGAGAAAAGGCGCGGAACATGTCGTTAAAGTAGGAATTAAATGAGATGAGCCGTGGGCGCACTCACCTTGAGGCGGACGTGTGCAGCTTACAGACGGTGTGCTGGGAGTGTTGGCACAGTTTCCTGAGAGTCCTGACGGCTGCCATCCTGAGAGAGGCTGAGAGAGAGGAAGAGGAGAGGAGAAGAGACACCACCGCGGCCGATTACGAAACACGCGAGAGAGAGAGCGAGCCGCCTGTGGGAGAGGAAGAGGAGCAGCGACGCTTTTAAACCCTCCCCCTTTACGCAGCCGCGCTGACGTCACGGGTGTTATCTGTCACTGCCACGCCTCTAACCACAGATAATGTGCTGTACGTTTCCAGTGAAGAGAGAGGGGCCCCCACTGCGTCAGCTGAGTCTGACTAACAAGAGATAGATGACTTTAATGTTTTGTTTTTTAAATCCATCCATCTATCTGTACAATATGTCAAATTAAAAGGTAAATCAGTTTAATAAAGTTGGTGCGTTTTCTATGTCAGACATAGAAATTATTTTGTAATGAATTTATTGTAAAAAAAAAAAAAAAAGTCCAACCTGTGGCTCCTTCCCCGTATGTTATTCAAAACTCACTCCCTGATTTCTGACTCCATCCATGGTCCTGTCTTAATAAAAGCAAATGCCCCAAAATAAATATTTAGACAAAAGTACATTATTTCCTTCATAAGTTTATTGGTGTATTAGGGCAATTTCCAAGAAATAAAAAATCTAAATTTAAGGCTTTTTAAAGTTGACAATTTCTGTTTTGTTTCTTGTAAATTTACAGATACAGCCTTCTTTTTTTTTTTTTAGAGTGGCCCTCAAAATGCCTTTGTACAGAACTGTTTTAGTTTTAAAAATCAATGAATTAATTACTGTCATAACTTTTTTTTATATTATATCCACTGTCCTATCGAATAAAGGCAAAAAAACCCTAAATTAAATTTTAAAGAAAAAATATATAGCCTATTTATTACAGTTGTGTTATTGAGAGTGTCTGTCTGTCTGTCTGTGTGTGTCTGTTTGTCTGTGTGTGTGTGTGTCTGTCTGTCTGTCTGTGTGTGTCTGTTTGTCTGTGTGTGTGTGTGTGTGTGTGTGTGTGTCTGTCTGTGTCTGTCTGTCTGTCTGTCTGTGTGTGTGTGTGTGTGTGTGTGTGTGTGTGTGCGTGCGTGTGTGTGTGTGTGTCTGTCTATCTATCTATCTGTGTGTCTGTCTATCTGTGTGTCTGTCTATCTGTCTATCTGAGGTGTAGTACCTACATGCAGCCGGCAGGGGGAGACAATCTGCCCGTCGTGTTTCTCCGGACAGCCGATAGAGGAAGAAGCCTCAGTGGGTGCAGTTCATGTTAGCCTGAACGGATCTGTTAGCAGAGCAGACATCGCAGACAAGTGGACCTTTTTAGTGTTATTCAGCACACATTTTAAATTTACGAAAGCCGGATTAAGGAGTTGTAATCGAGGCTCTCCGACGACCGCTTCGCCAAGATGAGCTTCCTGTTGTGAGTAAAGTGTGCAGCCTCTCGTCTCAGCTGCGGTTAAAACGTTAGCTGCTACGAAGTTTGGTTGAAGGGAAGTAACTGATGTTAAAACATCAACACCGTTACAGAAAACCAGTCTGTAACACCGTATCTGTGTGTTTTAACTACCCAGGGTCATAGTTCATCACCGTAACATTATTTACGAGCTGTGTTTATTTATAGATCCTCAAAACTCTCCAACTTTTAACCAGTTAATCAAAGTTATGACTCAGGTTAGCCTGACGACGGACGCTAGCTTTGTTAGCAAACTTAGCTCATGTTTTATTTATTATTTATTCACATCAAACTGTCATGTTAACATTAGCTGTAACCCCCTCCTTTGATGTGTTAAAGTTAAAATGAGCTGTGTAGTTAACTACGGGGTTGTTTACACTGACACATTATGTTTATGTATTAAAGTGAATAATATAAATGTGACACTCTGTGTTTCTAATGTCCAGAGGTGAGAAGAGTACAACTACTTTGATTACATTTTACTGAAGATTAGATTAAATACGACTAATCAATCAATCAATCAATTTTTATTTGTATAGCGTCAACTCATAACAAGTGTTACATTACAAAAGAGAATTGGTCCAAGCACTGAACCTTGTGGGACTCCATGGCTAACTTTGGTGTGCATAGAGGACTTATCATTAACATACAAACTGAGATCTGTCTGATAAGTAGGATTCAAACCAACTTAAAGCAGTCCCTGTAATTCAGAGTAAATGTTCTAGTCTGTGTAATAGGATCTGATGGTCAATGGTGTCAAAAGCAGCACTAAGATCTAACAAGACGAGCACAGACAGAAGTCCCCTGTCTGAGGCTAGAAGTAGATCGTTTGTAACTATAACTAGTGCAGTCTCAGTGCTATGGTGGACTCTAAATCCTGACTGAAACTCCTCAAATAAACTGTTGTCATGGAGAAAGTCACACAGCTGATAAGTACTGAGATGTTATATTAATAATCAAGAAGGTGGGGTTGTAATGTAAAATATGATCTCTCCTTCCTGTGCAGCACTCAAAACAGTGACTGTAGAATTATAAATTATACTTTGTGGGACTAATTGAGCCAACCACTTTAATATGTTCTGGATTTGCCAGGTTATTAGAAGTTATTGGGAAGAGATTCATCAATATATAAAAAATATATTTTGCAAAAAAACATTCCTTTCAAATGTGAAATGATGTATCTGGGTGAGGTATTGTTTGGAAATTGAGAATGTACTTCTTGCAGCAAATGAAAATTAAAAAAAACATCAGGAGAAAAGTGTTAAAAGTAGATCCATCCACCGTTGAGGAATGGATTGATGTTGTGCATGAGATCAACATCATGGAAGAGTCGAAAAGAGGAAAACTTAATCAGATCCAGATTAAACGGACTGAGTAAAACCCAGGTGGTCTGCAACCTCCCGTGTTGAACACATGAAGCCAATGCGAAAGTGTAAAATCCTGCACACTTGAGGCACTTGGCTGCAAAAGCACAGGAAGTCACCTACACGACCCATTTAAAAAATGACTTGTGTTTTCTTTATTATCATTCAGTTGTACCTCACAGTGTAGATCAAATCAACATTTCGTTGCAGTAGGCTTGTCATCAGCAAAATCAGCAGCAAGTATTTACATAAAAATTAAGGTGCAAACATAAATAGGTATAAAAAGAAACTATGTATAATAACACATATATTGCAAGTCTAAAAAGTAAAAAAAAACAACAGTTTTTACAGCAGAAATGAACATGTTTACAGCCTGGTTAAAAAAAACGGTATTGGTCTGATTAGCTCATGTCATTATTAGCAGTTTTTCACAATAAGGCGCGTAGTGGACATGATTGACAGGTGGGCTCGAAGTAATGGTTTGTCAAGAGGCTTAAAACCCGCCTCAGCTCCAGCTCTCAGCCTGTCGTTAGGTTGACTGAAAGTTAGGCAGGGTCAGCATTTCCAGCATGGCGACCGCCATCGATGAGCCTCCAGAGCCCCCCTGCAGTGACAGATGGGTGACGACACTCAGGCTTCATATGGATGAAATGCGGCTGCTTAAATATGGCCAGCGATTCACTTCCTTTTCTTTGGGTTCATCCTTCAACATTTTTGGGGCTTTCAGCTGGGTCCATGTTTTAATCTGACTGGTCCATCTCCATGTTCCAATTTGAGCGTCATGTAGCAGGCGTCTTCTCCTTCTATGCGATCCGCCATGTGGGACACATAAGCCAATCAGCTGGCCAGTTTCATGAAGTTGATGGAAAGCATGGATCTCCTTTTTTAACTTAACTCAGTGACAGAGACCCCAAATTATACTCCAGTACAATTAAAATAACTCAATTTAAAAACTACTCAAAAGAGTCTTTTTTAAAATGTCGCCTACATGCAGGCGTGCAGGCCCAGCCAGCTTAGCTCTGTGTTCGTTTCTTTGCAGTAGCAGCCGCTCAAACAAGACCTTCAAACCGAAGAAGAACATCCCGGAGGGCTCCCACCAGTATGAGCTGCTGAAGCACGCCGAGGCTACGCTGGGCAGTGGGAACCTGAGGCAGGCCGTCATGCTGCCGGAGGGCGAGGATCTCAACGAGTGGATCGCTGTCAACAGTAAGTGCATGGATGTAGTAAAAACTAAATTAGTTCATGAGTAGATGATGAGAGTAATTAATGGGTAAATAATCAGAGTACTAGTGTAGTAGTTAGTTAGTTTTAAACAATGCAGATCATAAACAAGTCCAGGTTCTGTAAAAAAAAGAAAATGAAACTCTGTATGTGTAGAAAAGTTTCACTGTTGAGTTTATTTTGGTCACAAGCATGAGAACAGAAACTAAACTGAACCTGTTGGTTGCAGCGGTGGATTTTTTCAACCAGATCAACATGCTGTACGGCACAATCACCGAGTTCTGCACCGAAACCAGCTGCTCTGTGATGTCTGCAGGACCAAGGTAACAGCAACACGTCTCTCCTTTAGCTTCGATCCAGGAGCCCCAGAAGTCAAATACACACCTAAGTCTAAAAAAAGCATTTTTTATTGCAGCAGAAATGTTTACAGCCTGGTAGATTCAATGAAACAGGTCTGATTAGTTATTATCCTCGTGGGCACACACTGTCAACATTGATTCAGGAAAGATGTAAAGCTACAGTGTCAGTAATAAAGGTGAAAGTATGTGTAGTATCAGCAGGAACAACTAAGTATGTTAATTACAGAAGTTGAAGTTGAGCAGCTCATAGATAGAAAGATACTTTCTTAATCCTTTGCAGGAAATGAAACAGTTCCAGCAGCTACAATCACACTCAGGAGGACATGACAATAAAACCACTGGACAAAGAACGTTCAGCCACTTTATAAATCAAAAAATGCTATCCTAAATAAAATCAATCTAAGAAACTTGATTAACATTTCCAGACTAAAAAAACAAAACCTAATGTAGATAAATATATACAATATGAAATGAAATGTACGAGTGTGTGTATCAATATGAGCGCACACAGCTGTCCTGTTGTTGAAACATGTGGTCCAGATTGTGGTTATGATAATGTGTCATGTGAACAAAAGAAGCCAAACATGGAGTCCAGTTTCTGAGCGCTTGAGACGTTCAGAGTTAATGAAATACGTCATCGGCTGGTCACGAGAAAAAAAAACAGGAATTCAACTTAGCATGTGGTCGTGGTCGACACGTCTTTAGTTTATATCGAGGTCCTGCACTTCCTCTATCCTCTCCTGCCAAGACTGTCAGTGCTCGCTCTGTAATCAGGAGGAAGAAACCCGGGCTCACTTCCTGTTGACATAGCTGCTATCAAGAATATGAGCATAGACTTTTGCATTTCCCCCCCTCCTGCTCTTTTTTAGCCGTCGTTTCCGTGACTGAAGACACAGTGAGGGCATTTTGTGTGAACTGTTCTCGTATAGATTGTCTGTAACTCATAAATCAAGTCGGGGAAATGAAGCCACACTAATGTTTTGTTCTTTATTTATAGATATGAGTATCACTGGGCTGATGGGACCAATATTAAGAAGCCTATCAAATGCTCTGCGCCCAAATACATCGACTACCTTATGACCTGGGTGCAGGACCAGCTGGATGATGAGACACTTTTTCCCTCCAAGATCGGTGAGATTTGATTAATGAAGTATTTTTGGCGCTAGCAGTTTGGCTAATTATCCACTATCAAGTTTTTTTATGAGGATTTTTTGTGGCAGTTTTTTTTCTTTTCTAGTCTTCAATCCTTTCAAAAATTAATTTTTCATTGTCTGCTCACTTTGCTCATTTAAAGTACTTTCTTTTTTAACAGTCTAGACTCCAATTTTTAAGATATTTACTAAAAATAAATCATAACATGAGCTTACTATCTGATCATTAAGGAAACATGTTGAAGTGCTGGCTTCTCTGACAACAATGCAGCAGCCAGTATGTCCTCCTTCTAACTTTAGATTCTGGTCCTGAATGCTCTGGATTTGTTTGGACCAGAGAAGGTAGACAGTTTTAAGGCGACCCCCCACACAGCCGTTTTGGACGCCCCTCGGTTTGTCAGATATGAGAGCAGTTATCAGGTCAACAGGTGTTGCAGCGATGGAAGCGGGCAAGAGAAGTGGTTCAGATAGAAGTGATTGTACCCGACCTAAAAAGCCTCTGCATGTTTCTAATAAGCTCCACGAGCAGAAACGTGCTCAAACTAGGATCAATATTGGAGATGCTTTTGAAAAATGGAGAGAGGTTAGAACACAGAAAGGTTTACAGACCCATGCAGAGCTGGATAAACACTGAAGCTTCAGAGTCCACCACATGGCGACCTGAGTGAGCATTGACTATATGGGAGGAGGGTGCGGGGGGGAGACAGCTCTCTATGATGTTTAGAATTTAGACTGCAGTACCCATTTTAAACACTAGGTGTCAGAGTTACATACCGCTCCTTTAATGTACCAGAACACCGGCAAGCTGGAGTTTCCCAACAAGCCTGCAAGAAAACATTGAGTTAGCTTTTTGTGCACACACTGAAGAGGGACAGAGGGCGGCTTGTTCAGTCGAGCAGGATATCTGTAACTGAAGGCAGCCCCACCAAACCTGGCAACCAAGAGGGGAAACATTATGATGTCAAAAGACAGTCATCTGACTCCCGCCCTGATAATCATGTGTCTCACGTGCTGATTAGCAGAAAGATCTTTATTTTTTTCTGTATCTGCTTTTCGTCTCGTGCAAAAAATGTGATTTAACGATTCAGTTAAATAAACATTATCCTATTAACCTTAAGTTTCTCTGAGTGTCAGCTGACGACCTCAGTGGAGGTTGAGAAAACGTTTGCACAGATCTCTTGGCATCAGCGTTTTTCCTTCCCTTGTGTTTCACAGGAGTTCCCTTTCCGAAGAACTTCATGTCCGTGGCCAAAACCATCCTGAAGCGTCTCTTCAGGGTTTACGCTCACATCTACCACCAACACTTCGACTCTGTGATGCAGCTGCAGGAGGAGGCCCACCTCAACACCTCCTTCAAGCACTTCATTTTCTTTGTTCAGGTGAGATTTTTCCTGCTGCACCGAAGGGTTAAATCCCCGCTAAAGCGTATACAGCAGCGTGTGTGCAAACCAGTCAAACGAGGGATGGAGCTTTGAACGCTGCACTATGAGACGCTCATTTGTTAAATTCAGAACAGCTGGAGAACCAGATGTTTAATATCAGGAGAGGGGTGGGGACACAGTCGACATCTTCACACACCGAGTGAGTGCGTGAAAGCCAAAAAGCAGATGCATGAACACATGAACCCAAGATTTTTATGGAGTCACGTATGACAGGGAAGTAACAGAATTGGACAAACTGGATTTTGAAATCTTAAGCGTAATGAATGACCTCCTTAAGGGCTTTATTTCTGTTTCCATTCACACAGCTCATAGAAATGTTTAGATGGTGTAATCTGGTTGGCTGGTGAGTACAGCCAAATGACACACAAACATGTCAAAGACACAAAGGTGGAGACCGATGTCAGGGCTGTTGTTTACGTGTAATGTGTAAGGTTGTCATGGTAACCACTAAAATGAATTACCGCGGTGTAAACGAGCCAACCGCGGAGAACGGAGGCAACCTAACCCCACCTCATGTTCATACGGAAACAATGGCAACTGCACTGTAACCTAAACCGAATGTAACATCAGGGCCGGTGTAGGTACCAGATGTGCTCGGGGGTCCAGATCCACTCGGGGGTCCAGATCCACTCGGGGGTCCAGATCCACTCGGGGGTCCTGCCCCTGCTGGTGACGTCACACAATATGAAGTTTTATTCACGATATCAGGGCATAGCACTACACTTCCCACGATCATAGAGTGTTTCTGATTGGTTACGCCTGCTGTTACCATGGCAATGTTTCCCGCCCCTCGGTGCCGTATGCGAACAGGTAAGTCCCGCTAACAGGAAATGTACTAGCCTAATAACCTCGTCATGTCGCTGTGAGTGTAGTTTATATTTTCCACAAACTACAAGACAGTACAACACTTGTATTAACGGTATAAAAACTATAACAACGACAAAAGTTACTCTTAAGAAGGCATGATATAATTCGCAATGGATTGTGGGATGTGTAGTTCCTTGACTTCGGACTAAAATCATGTACACAGTCGTGTCTTTTTTCAATTTTTTTATGTCGTTTTGGTGCCGAGTTAAATGTCCTATCGTCAGTGGGCGGTCACTGTTGTGTTCAAAGACCCGACAAAACCGTGAAAACTACAAACTCTCCGATCATATTGTGTGACTTCACCGGCAGGCGCAGGACCCCGAGTCGATCTGAACACCCGAGCACGTCTGGTACCTACACCGGCTGTGGCTCAGTGGTAGAGTCGGTCGGGGGTTGGATCCTCAGCTCCTGCAGCAACATGTCCGATGTGTCCTTGGGCAAGACACTTAACCCCTAATTGCTCCCGCTGCTTCGTCCGCGACATGTGAATGTGTGTGAATGTGATCAGTTACTTCTGATGGTCTCTTCACTCAGCAGCCTCTACCATCAGTGTGTGAATGTGTATGAATGGATCAGTTACTTCTGATGGTCTCTTTACACAGCAGCCTCTACCATCAGTGTGTGAATGTGTGTGAATGTGATCAGTTACTTCTGATGGTCTCTTCACTCAGTAGCCTCTACCATCAGTGTGTGAATGTGAAGGTGTGACCTGCGGTGTAAAAGAGCTTAGAGTAGTCAGAAGACTCTAAAGCATTATACAAGCTCAAGACTGTTTGCCATTAACCATTTACCATCACCCCTTTGTTGACATTTCAGCTTTTCAACCATATGAAAAAGCAGAACCAGCTGATTTAGACGATGCAGTTTATTAAAATTTGCCAAATAGATCCGTGTACAACGAGGAAACACTTCTGATTTGAGCTCTCTCCTCCTAAAGAAATGTCTCTATCCCGCATGATTATTATTTTTGTGACTTTTTATTATTTTCTTTAACAACATCATGACATCAGTGACACAAACATTCATGCCAACGAACAGTGTGCATGACAGCAGCAGCAGTCACCACAGTTTTTTTTTGTGATTAATTTTTTATGATTTATGTTTAAACATTGTGACTTACAATAAAGGAAAAACAAGATGTTGTGCTTTTAACAACAGCCCACAAATATACAGAAGAGGAGAATCATATACATAATTCCTTATACAATACATTTCAAAAGAAGGGATGAAACCAGCTGACGAAAGGGGCAAACAAAGATTGAATCATCTCTCCCCTGGATTACCACAACACACAAAGTATAAAAAATAAGTAAAGAATAATGGCAAATGCAGTTTGTTTTTGAAAAACCTGTACAGTACGATTCGGCTACAGAAAACATAAAGACAGGCTGAGTACTTAAAAGTGAAAACTGGCTCAGAAGAACTGAAGAAAGCCTTTTGGAGGAGAGATGAAACGTCTTCAAGATCTTCACCTGAGTCCAGTTGTCTTTGGATCAAAGCTTCAAACTAATACAAACTGTTTTCATTTTTTCTCCTAGGAGTTCAACCTCATCGACAGGCGAGAGCTGGCTCCCCTGCAGGACTTGATCGAGAAGCTTGGATCCAAGGACAGATAGACATTTCATCACACATCTCCTTTTCTTCTTTTTTTTTTAACACTTTCTTTTTCTCCTCTCTCTCTCTCTCTCTCTCTCTCTCTCTCTCTCTCTCTCTGTGACCTCTGCTACCTCTTTGACTTCTGGGCTCAACTCTTCCAACCTGTGCCTTCTTCTACCTTTCATTTCTACCATGTCTGTACTTCTTTTATTTTCTTCTGGTGACTTTTATGCTGTGTTTGAGCCACCCCCCCTCCTCGTCACTCATATATATATAATGATGTAGTGTAGTGAGAGTATTTTTTCACAGTACTGTGGTTAATGACTCTGTAAGAGCAACCGTCTGAATTTTTATATTGGACCAAGGACTTTTTGAAGTTAGAGGTAAAAGCATCTTTTATTCCATCAGAAGTCGACGTGTAGATGACTTTGATTGTCTGGACAGTTTTTAGTTATTCATAGGCAGTTTCTTTAAACATTGAGCTGTTGTTAAAACAACGACTGACCAAATATCCCCATCTTAGCTGTTTTTTTTTTTGTTTTTTTTAAATGTCTGCCATTAGAGAAAGACAAGAAGATGGCAAGAAAATGGTCAAGTGAATGGAGCCTTGGTTTGGATTTTGCACCTGTAAGAAAACACCCGCAGGGATGATGGTGAAGAGAGGCTCAAATAATATAAAACACATGCTTACTATCGACAAACTCTTTGATGCTGGGGTAAAGATTGGTATTTATAGACGATTATGATGATGCATTTTTTTTTATTTTCAAAAACACACCACCAGCGAGTGCATCTTAGGTATTTGAATTTGGTCATGATATTGTGTTTTGCACATTTTTTTGGGCTATTTTCCTAATTAAAATTGTAAAGTGAAAGCCAGGGTGTTGACAGGGAAATTGTTAGTTATTAGTAATAGTGATTTAAAATGTAATGGAGATGTTAAGTTCAATTAGTTCCTGTGTCCAGCTAGAGTTTTTTTCTGAGCGCCAGCGTCTTTTTTTTTCTCAATTGTTTTCAATGAGAAGAGAGCGTTCTCCGCAGCAGGTGGACGCCTGGAGAAAAAGTGCATCATCTTTTTTTCCCAACTTTTTAAAAAGGGCGCTGTCGATGTCACCCAATGCTTTTTTTCAAGATGTAAGATATTCTACATATTTTTGCCTCCTACCTACATGTCCTCTTGGCTCCGTGTCTGATCGGGATATAATTGATCTGAAACATAAAACATACAGAAAAAAAGTAACGGAGCAGTGTGGTCCACACAGCGGTCGTTGTCATAGAGACAGACGGACGAGCAGAGCTTTTCTTCTCAGCACACAAACTCCCAAAACTCAAAAGTCGGCGCTTTTCTGCCCGGAAAAAAACGCCAGGTGGACACGGGCCCTTAGTCATGCAGAAGTATTCTGATGTGAAAGAGTTCATTTCTGCGGTGTGTTTATTACTGAACCACGTGTTTGACCCTTCAATGCTGGTACTTTGTTTTTAATGAATATTTCCCCCCCTCTGATCAGAAAAGTATTAACTTTTGATAAGTGACCTGGGTTACCTGTAGTTTTCCACAGACGTCTCCTCTCGTCTCGGTGCATGTATCAGGGTCACTTCCTGTGCTTCACTCTGGCTACAACAGCAGGGCTGTTTACTGCCATCCTTTCACACGCTAGTTGTTATGATGAATGTTTTATTTTGCCATCTTGGAGCAAGGGAACGGTTTCTAACCTGCTGGACCTCGATTCATATCGGACAATCATGTAACAAATTAAACCGTTAGATACCTTAACGCATCACCAGGAACCGACCAGTTGTTTTGGCTTCAGTAAGTCGTGTTAATTCACTTTTAGGTCCACGCTTAGCTAACAAAAAAGAAGAAGCTAGAAACAGTTAAGTTCACACTCTATAAGGATAACAGTATATTTTACAAGACTGAGTTATTTTAGAGTTTTATTTGAATATATAACAAGTCCTTTCTTTCAATCTAGAAACATATTTTTATAATGTATTGGTTTTTCACACATTTCATAATAAACTGTAAAAAGACAAATTGACATAACCTTTTTCAAATGAGGACGAATGAATCAAAGGTTTTTATATATTAACAATAAAGGTCCAATCATTGGGTGGGAAGAGGTGTCAGGATGTTGCTGCTGCGTCCCAACATTTGCTGTAAATATTACCAGTGTTTTATCTGAACAAATCAAAGTGTGCCTTAAAAACATGAAAAGGTCTGATCTGACAGTATTGGTTGATCAAATATTCAATAAAAACTGAAAGGACAATCCTGTGTGGATCATTGTTTGTTGTGTATTCAATGTCTTGAAGACTGCAGACCTTGGACTCCGAGACAGACTGGTGCGTCGACAGTGAAGTATTAAAAGTCACATATAACATATAACCCTCTTCAACCTGTTTAAATAGTTTCTTGTTCTAAATCCACTCTGATCCTGTATTTGATCATGTCTATAAACCCCTCTATTTCAGCCCTGCTCAGAACAGGCTGTTTCTGTGTCTGTATCTTTAAATATGTAAATGAGCTGTGTCTGACCACGCCCCCTCTCTGGAAGGGCTTGGGTGTACTTTGTGCTTTCTCTCTCCATGTCCTATTGTTTACGGTGAGAAGGCAGACTCAGAGGGCAGAACAAACACCTAGCTGTGGGAGTGTCACCCACCTGGGGGAGGGGCTACTGCCCTTTGTGATGTCATGAAGGGAAAATCTCCAAAAGGCCTGTTTGAGCACACATTTTCTGAAAAGTGGAGCAGGCAGAAGACGGAGAGGATGGACTTTTCTCAGTTTGGGGGTTTGTTGACTGACTAGGGAGGGACACATATTGGTGTTAGAAAAAACTTGATTTGACCTTTAATTCTTACAATCCTTTAGTTTCTGTTATCAGTCGTTCTGTCCATCAATGCTGATTTAGACGAACAACATCACCGGGACTTTTCATAGCATGTATCACTCCATGAATATACCTGTAGTCTATTATTAGGGTTATTATCGTTAACGAATACTAATAACAACAACAAAAAATGTAAAAATTAAAAAAAACATTTAGAGGATACTGTACGTTATTGAGATCACATATCGGATCGAAACAGACCCAGTGGTATCACACGGGACATTTTCACAAGCGCACGGCGTCAACCCGAAACTCAAACCAATCAAATTCGACATCGGGGAGAGACGCGTACCATTTGCCCTGCGTCAGGACTTACAGTCGGCTCTAACCCTTAAAACATTAACACTGTCACACCCTTGATAGTCGGGGGGAAAAAAAAACTCATATCTGATCCATTCAAAAAAACGATACATGATGTTGTCAAGGTTTCATTTAGTTGTTTAGTAAAAGTAGGCGGAGGAGTATGTACGTTGAAAGCCTGACAGACATCGCTCAGGGTTAATTTTACCTACCGCTGGACAGACACCAAGAAGGAAATGTTTTTTTTTTTTAACATACCTTCATCAAGTTGTTAGCTGACTGTCGCGTCTTCTGCTTTCTTTTTGATTACCTTTATTTCTGCCTGGAACATAATTAACCAACTAAGAGCAAAACGGCTGTCCGTGTTGTGCTCCGTCCGGGCGGCTGGAGCCCAAACCCGACGATACGTTAGCTCCCCGGTTCCTGCGGACAACCATTTAAAGTTAGTAAGGCTAGCTCTGCGATGCTAACGCTATGTGTCTAATGCTAAGGGTGTTTCAGTTTTAAGTTACCTGCTCCGCTGTTATCAACCAGCAAACCAAAGCTAGCTTCATTTGTACTTTCTCATGACATGTCAGACAACTAGTTTGTTTGTCATTTCTAACTCACATTACATTTTGTCCACAGGCCTTGGTGAATCATGGCGGATGAAAATACACAGTTCTGTGGAAACTGGTGAGTGTGATCATAAATCCTGTGTGCCCCCTTTAGACAAAACTCCCTGATTACTCATTATATAGATATAGATAAGATAAGATAATCCTTTATTTATCCCACAACGGGGACATTAAAGTGTTACAGCAGTAAAGAGCAAAGACTGCAAACAGAAAGTGAACACAGTACAATTTAAATAAAAAAAGAAAAATTAAGAATCTACAAATAAAATAGATACTAAAAAAAATAGATACTAAAAAATAGATTTAAAAAAAAGAAAAATAAAATGACCAGAAAATGTTCAAAAGAGCACATTATTCACTTTAGATTTTTTTTTGTATGTTCTTACTTGATATTGGCTGTTTTGTATTTAAAATAAACCATTTATATGACAGTTTGTATCATATTATTATTATCCCAGACTGACATGGGTCAATGATAACCCACAGCATTGATTTTGTGATTTAAAAAAAAAAAAAAATTAAATATCTGATTAAAAGTCCTTTAATTTCCTCCTTTGACCAAAAACATTGTCTGGGAAATGATCATAGCAAAAATGTATTCATAAAATAAAAATACTGTCTCTATTCCAATTCCTGTCTCAATTCCATGCATAGTTAACTTCATCATTCATTTTGTACTTGTATATACCCCCTATTTTTATTTATCTTATCTAATCTATTCTGTTTAATGTGTATTTTGTATTTTGAGCTTTCTTTGTCTGTGCTGCTGCAACGCCCGAGTTTCCCCTCTGGGGATCAATAAAGTCTTAACCTATCCTATCCTAAAATAAAATCACCAAAAAAAAAAGGTGAATGAGGGCATTAGGGTGAGGTGATCCGTAGGGATGTAACGATGCACTCAACTCACGATACACTGACTGTGTTTGTGTGTGGAACTCGTACTGTGCTGTGCTCTCCCGTGCTCTTAATTCAACGTGAATTCACAGACTGGGACACCAATATTTCACCATCGTGGAATCATTATGAATATCTTCAGGCGTAATGACGGTGAAGCTTCTTTAAGGCGCTGTTGCAGCTTTGCACTATGAAGGGGAGTAACAGGTGAACTGGTGTCTCTACCAAAGAAACTTCACTTTATTCTATTGCAACAACATTGTCTTACCCTTTACCTCGTTTGAAAATATATCAATATATCTTAAAAACTCGGTTTATTTCCCTGCCCTACTTAATAATAAAACAATGCATACCTTTTCTTTGTTAAAAAAACAAACCCTGATTATATCTAAATAGTTACATCCTGTTGTGATCAGTCAGATTAAGATGTTCATTCCAACAATTCCTAAGAAAGCTTTATTTTCCTTTTCAGCAAACATGACATTCCAGAGGCTAATTTCACGACCCATGAGATCCACTGTCGGAGAAACATCGCACTTTGTGACGTTTGCCAGGAGCCGGTGCCCCGCTCTGATCTGCAGGAGCACAAACAACAGGAACATACAAAGGTACCGTCTCCGCAGTGATACAGGAGGTCCTGATGTAGATTCATGTTATAGCTGTGTGCAGCTTTTAAGAGCAGGCCTTGTACTGAAAAGTGGAAAATGTGTGTTTTCTGTATACTCTCATTAATTACTTAAAGCAGTGGTTAATCTATCCCCAAATAATCGATCTGAGGTGCCGGAAGCCTAGTGATTAGTGCGCACACCCCATGTACAGAAGCTGTGGTCCTCCAGACGGACGGCCCGGGTTCAAATCTGAGTATGACCTTGTATGAAAAAAATCTCTCTCATTACAGATTACATGCAAGTGTGGTTTGAAGATTGAGAAGAATCATTTCGATGTTCATCAGGTATTTAAGAACGTTCTCCTCCTTTTATTTACGTCTCTGATATTTAAACTCCTTGATGAACTCTTTAAAGTGTTTCCCCCCCCCCACGCTTGTCCTCTCTTCCAGAGCTCTGAATGTTCCCAGCGGTTGGTCCCGTGCCAATACTGTGAGCTGGAGATCGTTTTCAGTCAATCCAAAGAACATGAAGATTACTGCGGCACTCGCACCGAGCTCTGTTCAAACTGCAAGTGCAACATTATGTTAAGGGAACAAGCTGTGCACCCGGTCCTGTGCGGGAGCCTTACACCGCCCCAAGAGAGGAACAACAGCCGGACTAGTCGCAGTCCTGGAGAGCCGCAGTCTCCTGGGCCGTGGTTTGAAGCCCACTCCATCCGAAACCTCCTGAGAGACCAAGAGAGAGGCCCAAAGAATAACAACATCAGTGCCGCGGAACAACAGGCCTTTTCACGGCCATTCGAACCCCGAGTTTATAACGCTGCAAGGGGACCTCAGAGCTCAGGGGACTGGAAGAATACCGCCCCGAGAAACACATTCAGCCACTGTGAGTTTACCATTCAAGTACTGACTGTTTGTAAAATAACTGCTCATGCAGATTAAAAATACTCTGTTGATATTTTTACATCCACAGACACAGCACACACATCCAGTGCTGATTCTAGAGTCTTTGGGGCCTCAGGCAAAAATTCATTTATCCCCATTATGTTAACAGTTTCCGGACTGTTTCCTCTTTTTTCTTTTTTTACTCCCAGACGGATAATTCCTCTTCATTTCCCTTCAGTGACTATCATCACTTAGGTTATAATGCATGCCACGCTTAGCAGGGCAACGAGAGGTAGTGCTCTCATATGGGGGCCCCCTTAGGGAGGTGTCCTACTGTCATTGCAAAACTTGCTACATTTTGAGCCACTGCTGTGTTTTTTGGATAACTCATCTGTTTTGATTTTACGGAGGATAAGAGTTTTTCACAATAAGGCGTGTTGCTGACCTGATGGACAGGTGGGCGCGGTGTAACGGTTTGACAAGTGGCTTAAAACCCGCCTCAGCTCCAGCTCTCAGCCTGTCATTAGGTCGACTGAAAGTTAGACTCAGATGGCATGGAGACCGCCCTTGTCGTATGGGTGATGTCACTCAGGCTTCAAACATAATATTTAAAGTCTATACATATAGCATAAAAAATAAACAGAGCGAATCCTTCAGAGTTAACTCCTTATTGTCTCTGATTACTGTACTTATAGACTGAATCTTGGTTGCTGCAGGCGCCTCTAAAAGTCCTCTGATGTCACTTTATGATCATCTCTTTCTCGCAGTGCTGGGGCAGAGTGACTTTCTGAGCAGCAGCAGCGGCAGCAGTGCGTGGCCTCACAGTGAGCTCACAGAGGATCAGGATTCCTCAGGCCTGGACTACATGTTGGCTCTCAGCCTGCAGAGTGATGGAGAGTCCGTGGCCGGAGGTGTAGAAGGCAATCTGTGGAGCGGCATCTGGGAGAACAAGATCGGGAAGACGTCCAACACCTCCATAAACTCTCCCCTCACAACGCCCAACAACAACTATCCCAACTTCTCTACAGGCACGAGTACGAGTTTACTCCAAGACCACGATCAGACGGGTAAATCATGACTGATGACAGCACTTTGATGTTCCCCTTTATCTGTTGTCTAATGGCTTTGAATCATTTTTATAGATACCATGCTACCCTGTGAGTTTTGTGAAGAGCTGTTTCCTGAAGAGGATCTCATTTTGCATCAGGTAAGAGACCTGATTTTTTATTTCTTTATACTGTTGCTCACAGATTTTGAACTGTGATGCTATATCTAAGTGTTCCTGAAAAATTAAGCCCAAGCAGAAGTGTAAAATCCTGCAGTTCGTCGAGTGTCCACTAGAGGCTGGCTCCAGGAACACAGGAAGTCACATACTCGGAAGTCACATACTCACAACAGGCGAAAAAGCCATTTTTACAGCCTGGTACAAAAACACTAAATAGGTCTGATTAGTTATTGTCGTAATGGGCACAACGGAGCAGAGTCGGTCATACGGCAGTTGTTGTCGATAGACTGTTGTCATGGAGACAGACGAACGTGAGACTCTTTTAATATTTATTTATTTTATATTTATTTTTGGGCTTTTTGTGCCTTTAATGTAGAGATAAGAGAGAGAGAGAGGAATGATATACGGGACAGGAGCCACAGGCCGGATTCAAACCCGGGCCCCCCGCCTGGAAGACCATAGCCTCCATACATGGGGCGTGCGAACTAACCACTGCGCCACCAGCGCCCCGAGACTCTTTTATTCTAAGTGCACCAAGGCCTCATACGAGAGCTCCCGAGCTCCCGGTGGACACTTCAGTCACCTTGGTTATTGTTTGCTTTTCTTTGTCTTTATTCGATATTATCTCGCCGTCATCAAGTCAAAATGTTTTAGCGACGTAATGATTCTTTTTTGGACTGAAGAGTCTGACATCAGTGTCACGCTAACTTCATAATGTAATGTTTAGATTCCTTTAATAAAGCACATTCAGAGTATGTTTGAGTGAAATAAAACCTTTAATAATGAAGGTACAGAGCGTGTTTGTTTTTATCAGATCAGTGAATCATATCTGCACACATGACGGGTAACCACGAGAACCTGATTGACAGATATAACCAGCAAACACACCCTTTCTTTGAAGCTGCCCAGAGAATCCAACATGATTCAAACACCACTTTCAGTTTGAGTTGTTTCATATTCAGAAACACGTTATGTCACCTTCGTCTGTCCAATCAGAACTAAGAGCTGAATCAAACATGTATGTTGTCTCTAAAAGGTTAAATTTACATTTTGTGAAAGCTCGTACACACGTATCCGTCTGCAACATCTTCTCTTTGTTTCAAATGCAACAAAGTCTTCTGACACTCTTTCCCTGTGTGAACATGAGGCCCTCATCTTTATCCAGCAGAGACGTTCTCACCTGTTTAAACAGTTTTCAGCACCTGCTTGTCTCTTTCTTTTTTTTCTTTTTTCAGACCGGGTGCAGCCCCGCCTCCGCCTTTGCCTCCTATAGCAAGCACCCCGTGTCTCCGTCTAAAGACGACAGGACGGGCAGAAATGCTGGAGGCCTGATGCACAACATCCCCGACACACTCGCCTCCAACATCCCCACTTTCCCTCGCTCCGTCTCCCCGGCCTCCTACAGTCCTCCTGCCAGTCCTCTAGAGGGCGACGTGGTCATTCCATGTGAGTTCTGTGGGGTTGCTCTGGAGGAGGCTGTCGTCTTTCACCATCAGGTGAGCTGCTAAACCAGTTAGATCTCCAGTGATCACGAGGAGTGACTGTCACACAAGTTATTGCATCATATACTGACCTTTTAATGATTGTTCCAAACAAAAGTACTAGAAAATGAAATTGTTAAAAGGTGTAAACACTGGACTGAAACACAGATTTGTAAATTCTCAACAGCCGATGAACAGTTTCAAATGAGATCTACCTGCACTGTCTCTGTAAGAATATATCAAACAAAGTCAATTGTCCTAATGTAACGTGATGTGTGTTGTTGTTGTTGTTTTTTTCAGGACAAATGTGACATGCGTCCTCAAGGCGCTCATCCACTGAACAACGTAACGAAAGAATCTCTGAAGAAACCACCGAGTCCCAAAGACACCTTCGGCCAAACGTGTCCAGATTTTCAAAGTAGAATAAATCACCAAGGTAATAATATCCAGGATTCACCTTTTAAAAAAAATAAACTGACAAAACAAAGGAATGAAAGATGACAAATGAAACAGGAAATGTGAAGAATGTTTGATCATTTGAAGTCGGGCCGGGCGATAAAACCAATTTCATCAATAAATAAATGTTACTCTTAGTCTTTTCGTAGTTCACATCCTCCCCCATCGTTTACTTTCCTACAGAGTGGCTGGTTGGCTCCAGGTGTGTGGTAACCTGCCACATGTGCAGCATGTTGTTGATGCTCCACCTCATCAGTTACCCTGAAACTGCACAGTGCACGTTTACAGATCGCACTTTTCCGCCTGAAGAGAAATTCTGGGTTCTATTTTGTCCTCCGAGGGAAATTCAGTTTGCTTTCGTTGAAGTGTATTGATAAAATTTGTGTTTAATCATTCCTTTGTCATTTATAGTTTTCTTTTTTTGGAAGAAGAAAACTCGATGGAAACAATAATAATCGAGAGAAAACTGAGAGATTATTTTGAGGTCCCATCGCCCCGCCCTAATTTAATGAAACAAATTTGTTTAACAGAAAAGGCACAAAAAGGTTTCTGATGTTTACAGCTTAAAGTTGTGAAAACGAGACTGAAATTAGATGCTAATTAATGCTGTATCTCTTTTTTAAAGGTGATATTAGGTTGTAGTTCGTTGTGTATTGATTTGTCTAATTGATTGTGTTTATACATCAAAATGCAGCATGAATAAAAAAGAAAAGAACACTGTCCCTCTGCATTTGTGTTACTCTCTCATGTTCCTCCTGTTTTACTTCTCAGAGGAGAACTTTGGATTCGACGCTCCACCAGCTCAGAGGGAATGGCCGAGAGGTTACATCGGACTGCCGAGTCAGAGAAACGCGTCCAGCTGTGACGTCTCTGTGAGGGACCGACCTCAGCATGGCAGGGGAGCAGAGGGGGCTCAGTCCTCTTTCTGTGACACAGAGAGGTCCGGATCTTCATCTCTAAAGGGGTAAAATGATGTATTAAGACTCATTTTAAAATGTCATTAAGATTTCACAACGGCACAATGTCCTGAAATGTCAGGAGTGTGTATGTAAAAGGATAATGTGACTAATTAAAACTGTATATTTAAAGTCTTAATATGTGATTTTTCACACTTAAATATAATAGAAATCAAGTATATCCTCTGAAAATAACTCTGTGAGTCATGACTGTCTACAATGGGTGTAACACCCGAGTCCCACTGTCTGTGATGTTTTCAGAGTTTTCAGAGTCCTATCTTCACTTTGTTTACATCGTCGGGACGGCCGGCTGACTCCTCCCCTCACGTATAAAAGTTGTTTAATTGAGGGACTAGAGAAAAGAAGAATAACATACTGTACTCACTGCTTAACTGTGTTTCTAGATCACGCTCATTTCAGGTAAATTTACATGCAGTGTGAAGATACGAGCATAATAAAGATCGCTAGCATTAGCATGCTAACACAACAATGCAGCGCGAGTTGTTTTGGTTTCATGCTGGTGCTCAAGGGCGACATCTGCTGGATGAAAAAATCACATATTAAACACCTTTAAAAAAGCAGAAATCATTACTTGAAGATGAAGACAAAGGAATACTAATCATATTCTTCATATTGTAATTTGTTTATTTCCCAGAGTACATCAACCAGAAAATAAAGAAGGGAGAGGGAACATAAGGAATCCTATGTCAAAGGTAAACATCAGCACCCTCTTGGGATACAACGAACTTAGAAAATGCTGTAAAAGTTGAGATGCTTGTTCACAGGAGAGACCTGACAGCAAACATTTAAGTCTGTAAAAACATCATTTTAATGATATTCTTCCTGTTTCCTGTTTGCAGTTGCCCAAGAAGCAAAATGAAGAGCAGCAGGAAGAGTGAGAGCAGCGACATCAGGAGACACGGAAACCAAAACCTGCGACTCTGCTTTGTCATTTTGTCTCTTTGCACACGTCTGAGAATCAAACATATACCTATCTTATAAGTGCCTGTGTGAGTATAAGTATCCTGCAGTTTATATTGGGATGAATTTTACTATCAAATTCTACATTAAGCAAGACATTTTGATTCACTCATGCATAGTCGGCTCTAATCGAAAAAGACCTGTTTCAAACGATTGTACACGTCTAACATATTAGCCTTAACATATAAATTATACATTTACGCTGAATTTGATTTTGTTTTGTCGTCTTACCTTCAAGTCTTTCCCCGGCTCGTCTTCAAACGCAGACACGAGAACATGTGGCCGAGCATTTGTTTATATTCATCTTCACCTCGTTATTCCAGCTAAGGACGTTTTTTTGTTTTCACCCGTTTTGAGTCGTCTTCAGTGTTCCTGTTCTCGATCTTCATGTAACCTAAAGCACTTTGATACGATTATTTTGATAAAAAAGGGCTTGAGGAACAGGTTTGATAAACGTATGCATCTTTGAAAAGAAGAAAAAAAAACAGATCAGTTTTATGGGACATTAGTCTTTTTATACTGTTAAACGTTCGTCTTTAATACTCTTTAATGATATTTTGTTTTTTAAATCCTAACCATAGAAGTATATTTTGTGTTGTGATTGCTTTTCTCACAGTGTCTCCTGTCCGATCTTTTTACGTAGTGTGAAAAATGTTGTAAGCTGCTCCTCCCGATATGATTTAAGAGTGATAAGATGTCTTTTGTGTGTAACATTGGGTCCATTATAGAAAGACGGCAGCAGAGCATTTAGCTGGTTCAACTCTGAATATTCCTGTATGAGAACAACGCTCTTTCTGCCCTTTGTTTTGTTGTGTTGCTAATAAATGTCTAATGAGGACGTTCATGGTTTAACGGCGTCTGTTTGTCCGGGGGGGGGGGGGGGGGGGTCATGCATAAACATCGCCGGTCAGCAGTCGTTCCACTAAAACGCTGCAAAGAAATATATTAACTAGAGATTCACTTTTTCTCAGTTCTGATCTGATTCCGATATATATGTACCGATACCGACATTTTAAAATCATAATTAATAGTTTTATTTTTGTTGTTGGTATTATGTGTAAGGCTACACAAAGCTGTAGTAAACCTGGCGTTGCTTTTCTTATACGAGTGAAAACATGTCTTTAAGTGCATAAAATTAAAGTTACTCCAAAGAAATGTTTATTTGAACTTTGTGCTGACTTTACAAACCAACAGGAAGCAGCAACAACGGTCAGGTTTTCAAATAAAATCTTTTTAAACTGAAGTGTAGGAGTTGAACTTCTGATTCCTATAGAAGGAGCTGTCTGAAGATAGATACTTTATTGATCCCGAGGGAAATTCAAAGCATCCAGTAGCAGGTTACAACGACGTACATGACATGAAACATTTTTAAATTTAAAGAATTAAAGAATACCCCTAGAGCAGGGGTGTCCAAACTTTTTTTCTTGCGGGCCAAAATTGTCGTGTTAGAATCGCTCGCGGGCCACAGGTTTTGTTTTTTAGAATATAGTTGAAAAAATAGTAAAGCTTTGTAGATCAGAATCAAAAGGCTCGCTAAAGAAACCCTTTAATAAAAGGAAATCAAATATTTAGATTTCTTCGTTCTACTTTATTTGTTTTTTTTCTCAGAATCAAGCCTGGTGGTTCATGTTTTTGGAAAAGCTTTCTGCATTTAGCTCAGGTCACTAAATGGTTAAACAACAGTCCGCTTGTTTGCAAAAACTTCGCATACGTTTTTTTTCATAGTTTACAAAAAAATGTGGAAAATAGTAAAAGCTGTAGATTTAAAAACAACATGCATGTTACTGAACATTTTCTATTTTAGGAATATTGTTCAGCCCTTGTTAACATGAAAAATAAAAATAAGATAATGTGCCAATCTTAATCAAGGCCTCAGGCCAAAATCTTCTGATTCTTTATTTGAAGTCACGGGCCGCAAACTTTGGACACCCCTGCCCAAGATGAATCAAACTTAAACTGTGCAATTAAAAATAGACTTATACAAGAAATGTACAACACGTGCAGGGATGAAAATAGATGTGAGATTTAAACAAGAACCTATAAACAAAAATCTGTAATTAGACCTGAATATAAAAAATAAAAAGAAAGAACGTCGTCATGGAGACGATTTGTGGGCAGTTTGGAATTTAGTTTTGAATGTTTTTTCAAAGTCAAACTGTGCGAGCTGAGAAAATTTTAAAGTGCCCAACGATCTTTCTTGATGTCTGACGTGGATCTGCGTTTTCAGTCTGATATCTGATGTTTAAATTAGGTAAATATCGGACCCGATACCGATATTAGATCAGACCCCATCGCTAATATTTATATTGTCAAGGTGGAAAAAAAACATCTCTTAACCCAGGTGGTGGTCTGAGACGCCATCTTTCAACCAACCTACAATGCTGTTCTCCCCAAAAGAACTGAAGCCCCAGTCCCACCTGGGAACATGAGACTCCAACGAGCCACAGACGACTGGAGGTGAAACCAGGTTAACGACTCTGATGTGTGTCATCTTTGACCCACAGAGGTTTTCTACTGGTGTACCTTTGATTTATTTTCCTTATACATTTGTTTCGTTTTTTTTTTAAACTTAAGAAAAGGATAGGTGGCACCAGGGGCGCCGCTAGGAACTCCGGGCCCCATGAAAACACATCACATTGGGCCCCTACCACGGCCCAAACTAACCCTATGACCGCACCTCCATCACACAAATGACCCAAAAAAACAACTATGCTTTGTTTTACACCCTGAAAATGGAAGATAAATAATCACTGTAATATTTCCTCAGTTTAAAAATAATTTAAACTTAATATACGTAATAAACACACCTTTCAGACAGTTGAAGAAGGGGGGGAGGGGCCTTTGAGACAGACTCCACGTTTTTTCCAGAAAGGAATTCTGAATGTTTGTTTATTTATTCAGACACTTTTAGTGATCTTATTGCGGTTATAACTTAGAGAAAAAAGCCAAATAAGAAATACATTTTTATTTCAGGCCTATGAAGTGCCCCCGGCACTAATCACCCTCCATACTCGGACGCTGTTTCGCGTCTTTCCGCAGAGCGGCGCGCTTTGAATGAGCGCCGGGAGCAGCCGGGAGAAGCCGGGAGGGGCGGGGCTTCACCTTTCAGTGGGAATCCTCAGTTCAAAAAGCTGCTAACGTCTCCCTGTAGGAGAGACAGTGTGTGTGGGTCTGTTAGCTGCTTTCACTGCCACTCCAAAAGACGACAAAAGAGGACCGAAGCATGCTCACAGGAAGCGGGACGCGGCCGTGTTTGTGTTGAAGAAGATTTAGAAACGAGTTTAAACTTCCAGAGTCTGAACTCAGTTAAAGAAAGAAAGAAGAGAGAGAAAGAGGAAGAAGAGCAACAAGTCGTGCAGGTGGAAGAAGACAAGCACGTTGACCCGGCGAAGCAAAAACACACCGACACACCAACCATCCAGACTTTGTCGTCTCACCTGAGCAGGACCAGGACCAGGACCAGGACCAGGATCAGGACAGGTGAACATGTCTGTGGAGACTTACTCTGCGCTGGATGAGTCCTCTCTCCGAGCACTCGTGAGTAGATAAAAAAAGCTCTTATCTGAATAAATGTGATGCCAATAATGTGGGATGTTCCTGCCACCTGCCTGGGCAAAGACCCGGATCTTATTTTAATATACTGATTCACTTCATTACACGTCTTTTGCATTCCTCTGAAGCTGCAGATTAAAGTTGAATCGACTGGTTGAAATGAGGAAGAGGTCCTTAAAAGGGAAAGTAACTTTGGATGTATCATTAAAGGTGTCATACTGGAATGACACACCGCAGTGTTTTAGGGGCAGACAATACTAGAAGATGCAGATTAACACATTTTGTTTGACTGTTTGTCAGTCTGTCCTCTGATAGATTGTCTGCACACACATCAGGTGCTTCTACCTTTACACACCAGTCTACATCCACACTGTAAACCTGGACAAACGTGTCCACTATCAGTGATTAATCAGGCCCTGTTTTGATCATTTATCATTTATTCTAGCTGTTCTTACATCTCTCTTAAATACCTCTGGACTGTAGACTGTTTGTATATGAGCAGAAATATGTGATTCAAATTCAGGTTTTTAACTCATTTATTTAATTCAAATTCAAGTATTGATCATTTCAATTCATTTTCTACTGGAGCATGATGGTGCTCGTTCTGGTAACCCGTAAATAAAAACAGGACATTTTCAGAGGGTCACTGAGCCCGAGGAACATAATATATAATATGCAGATTAGAGGATGTTAAAATGTTATTTTTTTAGAGACAGGACAGTGGATAGAGTCCGAAATCGGGGAGAGAGAGTGTGCAGGAAAGGAGCTTACAGGTCGGATTCAAACCCCGGGGCCAGCCGCTTGGAAGACTTTACCCTCCTGTACATGGGATGTGCGCACTAACCACTATGAACCCAGGGCCCCATAAAATGAATTCTTACTTGCAGATGAAAAATAAAGAAAGTGTGACGATTGGATTTTCAGTCAGTCAGAGTTTGAGCCTCTTCTCAGCTTGTTATTCCATGAAGTTATGCACGAGTAAAATCAGTTTGATTATCAATGTTTACATGTTAAGATGAAGAAAAAAACAACTTTTGAATCGTTTTTTTTTTACTCTTTTTGTTTCACTTAATGATCGATAAACGCCCGATTGATCCATGAAGAAAAAATAACAATTCAAACTGTTGGAATAAAAACAGAGAATAAATGAGCAGGTAAACATTCAGTCATCCTCATGTAGATACACCTCAGACGTACCTGTACAACAAAAAAGAGTTGATCATGTTTATACAACATGTCTGTGATTCATTTCGATGTATTTAATGATGAGCTACTGAAGGAGACATTGTGTCATAAACTCGAGCAGTAAATCAGGATGTAAACACGTCCAAAAAACACGACGTCCTGTTTCAGCGTGCTGTTAGTCACGGCTCCATGGTTTCCCGAGGCAGAGGAAGGTGAGAAATCAGTGTGTCTGACATGAACGTGACACCTGTTTCTTCCTCCGACACTTTTTACAAGGATGCATGAGTCAGCCTGTCGGTGTTCAGACGTCGTCGTTACACACTCTTCCTCTGAATCACCACAGCTAACACATGACGCAGCAGTCGTGAAACATCTGGATTAATTCAACGTGTGATAATAGTAACTGATTTGAACTCGACTTCCTTTTATAAGTCGTACGTTTCCCTTCTCAGATAAACATTTAGATTAGTGTTCCTGGAGATAAGAAGAACAAGAAAAGGTTGTTTACGTTGGAGCGAGGCAGGGCATCAATGTGATGTTTGGTTGACCTGCTTGAGACCGTTTAAACTGCATAAATACAGCCAGCCTGGTATTATTAGTCTGGAAGCTTTCTCAAGATAAATCGCCTTTAAGGCAACACTTTGATCCAAAGTCACACTTTAAATCAGCTTGACAGCAGAAAGATGTTGAATCTTATTTGTTCTTCAGGCTTCATGATTTACTTTTTGTTCATTTTATCTGTATTTTTGTTTTTTTGGGGGGGGATTTTTATGCCTTTACTTTAGAGATAGGAGAGTGGGGAATGACATGCGGGAAAGGAGCCAGATTCAAACCGGGCCGCCCGCCTGGAGGACCATGGCCTCCGTGCGCACAAACCTCGACACTAATGGAGGCTTTTGACATTTTTGCATATTCATGTTTTTAAAAGGAGATAAGAGGATCTTACAATACATTTTTTTAGAGATAGGAGAGAGAGAGAGTGGGGAACGATATGCGGGAAAAGGAGCCACAGGTCGTACTCGAACCCGCCCACATGGCACCAACCACCAGGCGACCAGCGGCCCAACTTTCATCAGTAATTTATACGTTTATTTATAGAGGAAGAAAGCTGGAAGGAAGGATTTATTAGGAGTATCAGGGGAGGGGATTAATGATTTGTCACTTCAAAGTTCTGGTAGCAGAAAGAGTGATCACATCTCTGCAGTTAATTAATCTTCATCTGGACACGAGCCTTTTCAACAAACGCCTTGCAGACGTCTTCATTAATCGCAGTAACGCTTTCTCGCTCGTATCGTTATTGCAACATGGAAATTTCACACATTGCATGTTTTTCTCACATCAACCTGAACAGACCTCCAGTCCTACAGGTGTGTGACTCACCGACTGTTCATGTCTCTCGTAGTTTATTTCACAAGATGTTCCCTGCGGTGGCCTTTTGACCTCCCCTCCCTCAGATTTGTGCGTCCTGTGAGAATGCTCTCATTGTCTGGAGAGTTGCAGTATCATGCAGACGCTGGAATTCATGCGTGTATTTATCATCATGTGGCACTGACTCTCCACACGTTACTGAGACAGGTTTGAAATGCAGAGCGCCCCCCCCCCCCCCCCTCCTTCAGATGAGACCACCGGCTCTAAGGTTAAACAGATCCCACATTCTCACTGATGATGTCTGAGGTGACTCCAGTGTCACAGTTTTCCGCAGTGAATTTGGTTTCAGTGAACAAAACAAACTTTGATTGAACTCCATGCAGGGTTGTGATTGGGTGTAAAGTCCGCTCCACAGAGAAACGAGAACCGTGCTTTTTGTTTTTAACCTTCTTCCGAGGTGTTTTCTACTGAGGCTTTGTGGAGAGGATTGTGAATCGAGTTGTTTTTCGGGAAGCAAGTTAAGCATGATGGATGTTTGGAGATACCCGGCTTAATGAAACTGCTGGTAAAGCCGGGTGGAGGAGCTCCTTTTTTAAACAGCTCCAGGCCTGCGTTGTGCTTAATGAACTAAACAGTCGGAAGGTCATATGGAGGCCTCGCTAACGCCGCTAATCCCGTCTCTGCACTTCTATTCAAAGCCCAGACTGCCTTCATACTGCTCATTTAATCCCCTCAATGGCAACCAAGGAAAAGCATTTTTTTTAATTTCTCCCACCCTCCAAAATCTATTTCAGTATTCACAAAAATAATCAGTTGGCGTCCCACTTTCTTCTGAAGAGGATGTTTGTTGCGGGTCACAGAATCCCCTCGGAGAGAGAAGCTACTTCCTAACAAGTGGCATCCTCCAATGTTGAAAAATGAAGCCTAATGCAGAAGTGCAAAGAACCGCAGTTCCTCAAGCGTCCACTTGAGGCCGGCTGCAAAATTAGAGCCCATGTTAAAATTAAACACAAAATAAAAACATGAACGTATAGTCTCAGTGACGTCACCCATCGGTGTCTGATGAAGGGTTTTGAAGCCAAAACAAGTGTGCGCGTTATTGGAGATGATATCTACACCTAACTTTTGATGAATCTAGAAACGGGGAAAGAGGTGGAGCCGAGGCGAGCCTTAAGCCTCCTGACAAGCGGCTACAATGGGTCCACCGGTCGGTCTAAATACCAAAACCCCTAATTATGCAAATGTATGCAAAACTCCTGCTCTTATTATAATCCAAACGGACGAGTTCTAAAAAAAAAAAAGCACCCCTCTTCAGTGTGTACCAATAAAGGAATGAGCTATAGAGACCAAAACAGTTTTTTTAACCAGGCTGTAAACATGTAGGGAGCCTCAAGTGGACACTCGATGAACTGCAGTTTGTTTCCACTGGCTTGGCTTTCTTTTTGCAACACAGGAAATTTGCAGTTTTTACAGCAGAACTGAAAACACGGTTTTTGGTCTCTATAGGTCATTTCTTTTCTGTTTGCCAGAGGACTTCCTGATTGATGGAAAGTTAGTTGGATTTATTTATTTGGCTGGGCGAGAAACCGATGTTCGCTCACAATAAAATACAGTAAAGTTATTTTCAGTGTGCCACGGACTTTTGATTTATTTCCCATGGTATGTTCCTGCAACCGTGCGCACCATGAGAACGTGTTTAGGCTGAGCACGGGGTACCCTGTTGGCTATTTAGATTAAGTTGGATTTATCTCTTTCAATATGGCGACTGCCAGCTTTGGGCTTCATCACGCCTTCTTCAGATATCAGTTGATGACGTCTACGTCCATATTTTTATACGGCCATTGCTTCCAACCAAACAGCTCCAACAACTATCGCTTAAAATAGATTTTATCAGCGGGCTGGAGGCTCTGAAGGTGATGATTATCATCCCTTACTGACCTGAAACTGCAGTGTGTCGAACCTGCTGGACGAGCCAGGTCTACAGGTGTTATTGAGGCACCTGTCTGCTAAGAAGAAGGTTTGACTAAAGTGTCATCCACACCAAGATCTCCCCTCTAATTATCTGTGAAACCCCTCCCTGCTTTCATGCATCAGGTGTCATCAGTATATGAAACGTCTTATTGTTAGCTTGCTAATGCACAAGTCCGCCTCGATTTGAAACCACTGCCTGGAGACGTTTCCGTCCGTGGCGCCTGCTTGGCTGCGTTCACATGCAGGACATCTCTCACATAATGATTTGTAACTAGTCTTGTCGGCCCTGTGACTGTCCCCTCTCCCTGGTGAGCTAAAAAGCATTCACACATGTTTAAAATAGGGCAATTTCACTCTGTGGTCCGGCCCCCGTGATCTATGGGACCCCCAGGGCCTTCGTTTTATGGCTCTCTGGACCCTTTGTGCGCTGACAAGAGCTCAACGGTTACAGTCTGAGAGGAAGAATGGGGTTGTTTTGTGTGGCTCTGAGTACAGTCCCAGGTTCTCCTTATCCCCCCCCCGGGGACGTGTCCAAATGTCAGCCTCATCATCGGGACCCAATAAATCGGGAAAATGATGCCTGTCGTCTGGGACTATTTCTGATTTATGTGCAGTTAAAAGTCTTTTTATCATTTGTTTTTCTTTTTTACACTTCAAGCTAGTGTGAGCAGTGGTCACGTTTAAAAATGTCTGCCTTCTTAATATCTTTAGTTAATGGTAAAGTTCTCACAAATGGAGTTAGTTTCATTAGATTACAGATAGTATCAAAAAGTACAGATGCTTTTTTAAAATTTAGACAGTGTGCTGGAGGTTGCCTGCAATTTTTTGGAAATTAAAAATAAGAAGTTACCCAATATTGACGTGTGTGATGTCTATTTTCACCACATTTGATTTAACTGAGGAATATAAAAGGCCCCTAAAAAAGTTCATGAGTTTATTCTCTAATTGAAATGTTGATATTGGGCATCAGCGGTCCAAACATTATCCTGCCGTATCGATGTTTTTCCTTCCTCTTGTAGAGACAAATAGAAACATCTGAAACACTCACAGTGTGCTGTGGGAAGTTTGAACTTACATTTTCTCTTATTTTCTGATATTTTGCATTTAAACTGATCGATTGGTAAACAGATTTTCTGCTAAATCAACAAGGACAATTTAATTGAATTCTAAGAAGGTTTTAAATCGGTGCATCCTGTTAGTGTCAAACCCGACCTGAACCTCATCCACAGTCATGAAATCTGAGGCTACAGTCTCACATACAAGCTGTTGCATGCAATAGATCTTCCTTTGAATACAGCAGCAACCCCCCCCCCCCCCCCATCTCCATGCAGAATGCAACGTACACTCGCACATACACACACCCCAATAAAAGATTCTGAAGTGTTTTACGCTCCTGACCGTTGATAACACCTGCTGCTTCTGTGTCTCTGCCGGCAGATGTGGAACACTGTTGACTTTGACCTCTATATGTTCACTTTACGGGATGTTTCTGTGAGCGTCTCTGACCCCTAGAGTTCACAAACACTCCTTAAGGCTAAACCCAGGGATCACAGTGCACACCTGATATTTTTTTTTCTTCCTGCTGAGCCTGTCATATTCTCTCAGGTATTCACTCCCTTCGCATTTCCACAGAAACATTTATTTCCTGTATGATTGAGTTTCACAGTGTCAGTGAGGAGGTGATAAAGAAGCAGACGGCGGAGGGTTAATCAGTCACGGTCAGTTTTTCCTGCCAAAGTGACACACGAGAAACTGAGTTATCTACACATTTGCATCGACAGAGTTCCAAACAGTTGAGTTACAGCCTGCAGACTTCTGCTTCTTCTGGCAGTGAGTATCCAAATTTACAGCCAGGGAGCAAGAGATAAGAAGTCGCTTGTTTGTTTGATTAAACAGGAAACTTTTGTTACTGGAGGCGGCTATAAATAGTTCACTGTTTTTGGCTCTGAATTGATGAGAAAAGAAAACATGAACTTTCAGATGATGTCCACCACAGTCTGTTTTTGGTATTTGGCCTTTAAGTTTGTTGCTGTGGAACAATAAGTCAGAGTAAATGGAGCATAATTGAATGTGCATATCAACAAACCTTACTCTACTTCTACAGTTGAAACTGAGTTCACTGTGTACCTTCCCCTTATTGAAGAGGATACTTGTTCTTTTTTTTGTCATTTTGAACTTTGCTATGATTGATACTTTAGAAACATTAGCAGGCATCTGAATAGGCCAAGAAGTATTTCAATTTTTTAAAAGGATGTCAGGCACTGTTTTGACATTTGAAAGTGTCATAATAAAAAATAGTGTGGCTGTTAAAGACAAACTTAATGTCAGAGAGATTGATTCTGCTTGTTTCAATGAGGTAATGGGCTTACATTCCCCTTACAGTAAGTGGATCAACAGTTTTAGTTTCAGGGTGTAAACCATATTCATTACTGCTTATGCTGCTTTTTGATAAATAGCTAGAAAATACATTATTAATCTGAATGTCACGATGCATTTGCAAACCTCTTAAGGGTTTTTTTGTGTACCATTCAAAGTGTTGTTTATATTCACCAAATGATATATGTGCATTATTTCTCCTTGGAGCCCGATGTATTTTTGTGATATGAGAAGTTTTGAAATGTTAACATAGATGTTTCACTGCCTTTGTTGGTGCATTCCCATGATTTGGCACTAACCGACCTCTGACTATTAATAAGCAGAGTAACATAAAACCAGCTGCTGGAGAGTACTCGCAGAGTGCGTGTCGTGATGGCTTTTATTGCAGCTTTTTCATTCAAAACGTATTCTCAGTTGTTGTTTAGTGCTGGGAACTGGGTAACTCATGATACGGTACGATACAATACGATATGATACGTAATACATGGCCCACAATTGTGATAATATTACAAAAAAATTACTGAAATAATTGATGTATTGCAAGACAATCATTAATTTGGTGGGGCGCCGGATGGCCTAGCGGTTATGTCACGCGCCCCATGTATGGAGGCTATAATCTTGGGCTAGGCTAGAATCTGACCTCGGCCCTCGGCCTCTGCTGCATGTCATCCCTAGCTCTCTTCCCAAACATTATCTTCCCCCAAAAAACTAAGGTGTCAGTTTAACCTCTTATCTCATTTATCCTTAAACTTTTGTCCGACTTTATCCTGCTGTCTTCTTCTTTTAGCCTGCTTTCAACGTCTTCTGTATTTCAATATCTTATATTTCAATATCTTCAATAACTAATATTCTTCTTCTATATTATAACTTAGATGTTTGGCACCAGCTATTTGATAATTGTATCACACAAGTCAGGATGACGATCTATTGCTGTATCGATATTTTGTCCCACCCTAAATTAACAGGATATTCCTTTTTAATCCAGGTCTTGGTTTGGTGTTCGTAATGACAGACACGAGTTTATTTAACCGATTAGTTTCTTATTTCTTCATTGATAAGTATAGCGGAGTATCATCTGCATAATGATGGCATTTTATGTTTTACTTGATGATGTAAGGAAAGTTTAGGGAAAATAGAATCAGTCCGAGCATTGAACCTTGTGGAACTCCGCTGCTAACTTTGCATGCAAAGGGGATTTAACATTAACGTGTACAAACTGAGATAAAATCTGTTATTTTAATGACTGAAAATATTGAAAATATAGACAGTGTGCAGCATTTTATTGTTATTAAAAATACAAATAATCATAGTATTGGGAGCCTGGGACATGTAGCTATGGATTTGGTTTGATTTTTATTAATATCATATTGCAGTTTAAAATTCTTGTGTTATGACAATCCCACTTCATGGAAATGCATTTAACTGAAAATCCTCAAGATGGTAACTTACAAAGGACAGAAGGAAAAGCAGAACCAACTTGTGGTTTCTCAGGGAAGGTGAAATAAATACTGCTTGACAAACAAAGAAGACACCAGCAGCTGCTGTAGAAAACTGACCTCAATGATTTGATCTGTGCAGTATACACTTAATAAACACAAAGGGATGTAAACCAGGTCAGCTCAGAGACCGACTGCTGTCAGAGCTGCTCCTGTCTGTTTTGTCTGTGTAGTAATTGATCCAGCAGAGAAGGTTTCTGTGACCGATCTCCATCTGTCTGGATCATCATTCTGCCAAATGGAAAAGGTCTGGATAAGGGATTGGAGGTGTGCTTTTTTTATCCTCCATCTGCTTCTCAACCACCAGGCGTCTCTCGCTAGCAAATCCCAGTTTGACTTTTAAATACTGAAGGTGCTCTGAAGGTGTTTTTTTTGTGGCTTCAAGCTTCAGTTTAGACTTTTCTCCAGGTGTTTGGGACTCAAAGAAACACAAACCAGATGTGAAAAATCTCATTTTTGGCTACTGATTCAGTGGTCTCCATGTCTGATCTGTAATGTCCCGTGTTTTCTAACATTTATGACTTTAAAATAGAAAAAATTAGACTGATCAAGAGGAAGCTTCAGATGACAGGAAGTCATGTTTCTCCTTGAGGAAGAGACAACCCTTAATGCAGAGAGGTTATTAAGAGTCTTTGATGTTAAGCAACTGTTTGCTTTGATAAAAAAAAAAACAGGTTCTCAGCTGTAAGTTACTGTGGCAGGACTTTGGTACAGTTGCAGCTTTACATTTTGACTCCAAGGCGTGGCTCTGTTTGTAGATAAAATAGCATACAGGAAACAACATGCAGCACTCTGCAGGATCAGAAAAGCTCTGGGTTCTGTGCCAACTCACATACTAAGTTTAAGCAGTAGAGTAAAAAGTTGGATACATCCCATTTCACCAGCTTAGGGAAGAAAATGTATTTTTATCTGGCAAATAAAACGGTAGAAAGAGAAAGACACAGTACATGCACAGTTAAGTTAAGCTTTGGTTATAATTATATTAGGCCAGTTAATTGGACTTCTATACAAGCACCGAGGGAGAATCTGTTTAGTGCCGAAAGTATGTCTGCTATGGTGGCAATATGTTCCCCTTTCAGCTACTTACTGATGGACCTTTTAGGTGTTGACCTTTATGTCACATAATCAACAAACAAGCTAGCAAACTTGTTGAATGTCGAAAGGTGTAAAAACATCGTGGACAACTTTACAGCTCTCTACAGTTTGTACGTACTTTTGGTACTAAATGAGATGCATGCCATGTTGCTTTCTTTCCGACTTTCCTCTGGTTGAACTTTCTAACAGGTTAGCAAAGGGCAAAGTTGTGGTTGTATGTCGAACAGTGAGAGCATGGAGAACTGTGCTTAATGTTTTACTTATGGTACAGATGCAATGCATGCTATGATATCTGAAGCATGCACAGAACGTGTAGTCCAGTCTGGGTCTGATGGAGGCGTGTACATGCAAGGGTTAACTGATTTCCATCCGCATTATGTAGCTGTGTTAGTCCGACTTGGTGAAATTTGGACATAGTATCATTTCAGCTGCACTGACATGTTTTCATGCATTTTAAAAGTCCTGTTTTAGTCGGACTAACACCACAAATTGGTCTTTTCTAACTGCATGAAAACATGGATTTTTGGCTTTTCCCATACCGACTCCCTCAGGAGGAAAGCATTTCCTGAGATCCAGTAGTAATTGTCCAGCGGATGTTGATGTTTTGCTCTCCAGCCCACTGATGCTAACAGCTGATCTGTTAAGAGTTTGTTTGGCTTTGTCTGTCTCTCACTGTGCGGCTTTAAATCCCCCCTCGTTACACTGGTGGATAATTTGTTGGATTTTGGGGAGTCAGCATGGCCGGCTCTCACGGATCTATCAGAACAACAGTATTTGTACCTCGCTCCTGTGGGACGTCCCCTCTCTGCCCCTCTGGCATTTACCTCATTAAACCAAAAGAGACAGTCACGCAGGGCTCCAGTGTGAGCGCTGATGTCCCATATTTGGAGAAGATTCAGCGTGCTCCGACTCCTGCCGTGACCCGGGTCTGCTCACTGAAGTTCAAGATCCAACCCAGTCTCTCTCCTCTCGCTTTATCTGTGAAGATTCCTTCTTCTCATATCGTTCACACAGTATCAGATCTCCTTCTTATCAGGGAAGAGATTTATTTACTATACTAAAACGACCCTCAACAGATTCCTTCCTCTGTCTGATGATAACTGATTATGATTCAAAACTTCAAACAAAGACTTTTAAAAAAAAGAATCAAATGAAATAACGGTTCGATTTTGGATAAATCTCGACTTGGAGAATGTGAAGCCCTTTGCTTTAGTTCATCCTTCAGCTACAAATGTTACTTTTTTTTTAATCCAGAAGTTCTCAACATTTGTTCTTTTATATTTTTTTGTGAGAGCAACCCAGGTCAGTTAGTAAATATGTATTGGATGTAGCTGTAGGGAGTGTTTGCAGGTAAAAGATTCAGCGTTCAAACTTTCTCGTTCTATAATTAAATGGATGCTGCACAGATTTAACACATCGTTCTGCATGTCATCACGTCATTAACCTTAAAAACAAAAATATATGTGTATGTGTGCAATAACCTCAGGTGCAATAAGAGAAGTAGAAAACATATTTATATTTTCATTTCATTGTACAGTGTTCCCCTTTTGTTATTTTTTGTATTATATCTTTGCTTTAATACAGTGTATAGCTTCTGTACAGTTTATTTTAATTTACTTTGCTGTTACTACAACTTATTATTTTTTTTTTATTTGTACTTTTCTTCTTTTCTTATAATGCTATTCTATTTTATATATAATTTAAAATGTACCTGTACTGTCCTGTACCTGTGCAAATGGCAATACACGTCTATTCTATCACCGGCCTGTCTGCTTGAAGCTTCATCAGCTGCTACATTACTACGACGCAGCCTAAGTTACATTGTGGATCATGTTAGTTTAGTGCAACGTGTGGTGGAATGAAAGAGACAGGATGACTGATTGTGAATCTCGTCCCACTATCGTATCGTCCGACGTCATCCTTTCTGTCTTCTTCTTCTCTTTTTCATCCTGTAGAATAATGAGATATCTCTTTAACAGTGTTGTCTGATATAAAACCCTTTTGATGAGACCACCTACCTGATGTGGGGCAGGGTTCTCCCGACCAGGCTGTAACTGACCTGAATCCCCCTCCTGACCTGCGATAAACTGTCCCCTCTCACAGGACGGATTGTTTGGAAGCAGAGAGCCGAAATGGGACAAAACGTCTCACGAAGGTGGTGGATGAAGCCCCGGAGAGAAAAAGCTCGACTTTCTGTCAGCGACTACTTTGAGTAAATTCTCATCTTACCAAGTGTACGGACTCATTTTATAGTCAAAATATATCTCGTTGCACTTATTAAGAGCCAAGTTCACCTCACAAGCTCACATACACAACTTATTTCAAGATCTAAAAATGAAAAAAACAAAGCATGATTTAACCGTAATAAGTAAGAAAAGCTGCAACAAAATCTATTTTTTTAAGTTTCTTGAAATAAGAAATCACATTTAATAAGATGTTACGTCTAATCTCAAGAAGTTTGAGCACTTTACCTGCTGCACTGTCGTGTATTTTTACTCATTACAAGAAATTCAGGCCGTTCTATCAGCCGTTTATCTGATCTTGTCAGGTGAACGTTGCTTATATCAAGTGAGATATTGATGATTACACTTGGTAAGATTTGAGTTTTTTTCAGTGTGTAACGTAGAGATGGTATACGTGCAACCATGCTGCAAGATTTTCACTCACTTTGAAGTCCTTCATCAGAGGTGAAAGGTCAACTTTTCTACAGATAAGATCAGAGCGTTGACCACGTGCCGCACATTAATCAAGTCTGCAGTGATGAATCGTTCAGGAGGCTGACTTCTTCTGCACTAATGTCAGACTCTGTGATGAGCTCATATCTGTCTGCAGTGCATCATTACAGCCCTATAGATCATTCTTGATGCCTGTCCTCCCCCCCCCCCCCCCCCAGATCCACATGCATTCCTCAAAGCGCCCGTTCTTTATGCCTGCTACCTCAAGTGTAAAAAGGGGACCCTGTTTTGTTTTCCCAGGTCTCCCACACGTGTAGCACTCTCACAATGTGGGCAGTTATCGTCCCCCCCCCCCCGTCTTGTTTATTTCATCTCTTTATTTGACCCCACATAATGCAGGCTCAGTGTTCACAGCAGCACAATGAGCGCAGCCTTGAATCTGGTTTGTGTCTTTGTTCATTCTTTCAGCCGAGAGGTGACTGAAACTCCTGAACAGGGAGTCCCATGCCTTGCAGGGCTCTCGTGTATCCTGATTGTGTTCCCTTTGTTCAGTGTGTGTGTGTGTGTGTGTGTGTGTGTGTGTGTGTGTGTGTGTGTGTGTGTGTGTGTGTGTGTGTGTGTTGGGGTTGTCATGACACCAGGAAAATGATAAGATGGCAATACCTGTGTCGATACGACGGCAACAAAACTAGAAGTCTGAGACACCGCAAGTTAAGAAATGTCGGGCAAACTCCTGCACACTGTATAAATCAGTGTCCTCCTCTGCTCTCTGTCTGTTTGTAAGAGATAGAAACGTAACTTTCACAACATTTTGAGACACAAAAAGGACTTCAGGGAATGTCAGTATTTTGCCGATCTGTTCATTTGAATCAACCACCGCTGTTCTCTTTTTCTTTAGCTTCAGCTTTCAGGTAAAAACATGACTGAAAATCTGTAGTTTTTTATAAAGGCTGCCAATTTTTGTGATGGATTTATTCCTCTCCTATACAAAGCGGCTTATAACACAGTTTAAATTGAAGGTACTTTTGGATGCTAAATGGATTGTTAAAGTAACAGAGATAGCTTCGTTTAAAAACACATGATATCCAAAAGTATCTAAAGTTGTGACAACCTTCAATGTGTGAGTATGAGTGGCATCCTGCTGTACGCACACTTTATTATCTGTAGGCGTTTAGAAATTGATTTATTAGCTTCCACCTCAGATTGGAGTTTTGTCATAAAGTGAGACATTTAAAGCTCCTGTGAGGAGTTTTTAGCTGGTTGTGAAACGGACTGAGATCAATATAAACGCCTATTTTTATAGAAACTGTGTCAGCGTCTGTGTCAGACGGAGTGAGTCACTGCATGCTGCCCAAAGAGACTCTCTTTTATTCATTTTTTTTCCCTGCAAAGATTCTTGAGTGGTGATACATTTGGGAGTTATAAGAAATCAGGATGAGGTTATTGTTTAAAAAAAACAAACTAAAATATGAAATAATGAATAAAACAAAGAGATTCCTCTTGTCCACAGGGGGCGCCACAATCACAACAAATGAGAAAAATCTTCACAGGAGCTTTAAGTGAGAAAAATATTCTTGAACTTTCTCACCCTTTAAGTCTTTCTCTCTGTTTGTTTGTGTCTGCTTCAATGACTGAACGCAGTCCAGTTTCCTCGGTGGCAGCTGGTGATCCACTTCCAGCTCTTCTCCCGGGATTGTCCCGTACGTCCTTATAAGGACAAACTCACTTGTGGGTTTGACACGAGTGAGTTTAAAAGCACTGATCCGATCTGCTGCCTGGCTGCACTCTAACCTCAGCCTGCTCTGGAAATTATTACTCTGCCCTCATTTCATACAGAAACACACAAAGCCCCCCCCCCACACACACACACACACACACACCTGCACGTGGACTGTCACACTCAAACACACACAGTTCTTCCAGAAAGCATACACACTCCTTTGTGTGTGTGTGTTGTGTGAGGGAATTTGTTGTGCACGTCATAGTTCACAAAGTAGAAAAACAGCCGAGCACATGCTCACCCGCTGGGGGTCAAAAGGTCGGGACTCGGCCTGAGGGGTCGCTGTGCTTAAAGACGGCACGGGGGGTGAAGGTGTACATGGTCCCCACATCGACCTCTGATGTTTGAGGTCACAACACACCTGGAGACACACACATACATAATGTACAGGAGTGAATACAATATGGTGATGACTAGGGGCGGGACTAAATATCAAACTGCAGTGTGATACAGTACAGGATATTATCAAACCATTGTACTCATACAGATGGTCCAGTTTGACTCACTGTTACCTTTTCATGACTCCTCGGGGGGGGGGGGGGGTGCTTGTGACATAACGAAGGGTGATGTGTGACTAGAAGGTAAAATAAATGGGATAAAAGAAGAAGACAGTGGGAAAGAAATTAAGCGATGAAGCATAAGACGTGAAGTTGAAGTGACTATTACATGTATCCAGGATATTACCTTCTAAAGGGACTTTTATATACGTTTATATGAAGTATATAATGAATCAGATATTGTGATGAATCATTAGAATAATAATTTATACTTTATTAATCCTGCGAGGGGAAATTAGTTTTTTACACACACAGGCACAAACAGGATCCTGTGGACGTGCACTAATGCATTAATGTGTTTTGTGTGTTTTCCTTCTTATTTCTGAGGAAGTGAAGACTGAACTGTCAGATTTGTTTTATGTTGGTTTTCATTCATTGATTGTTATTGGACAGAAGCATCCAGACATTTATTGTTTTCTTTTTGAGTAGGGGGGGGGCAGGCAAAACAAGAGTTATCCTTCTTCCCGCTCCTTTCCGTACATGAGAGAAAGTGTGAATCATTTATTTTCTTTTTCTGTTGTGTGTTTTGACATGTACGGAACAAATAAAAAAATGAAATGAATGGAGAGGTCTCAGAGTGAGGGGGGGGGGGGCTGCTCACAGCGAGCGCTCCAGAGCAGTTTTTTGGGGTTCGGTGCCTTGCTCAAGGGCACCTCGGCAGTGCTCAGGAAGTGGACTGGCACCTCTCCAGCTAACCAGACCAACTTCCGGACTTGGTCCTCGCCGGGACTTGAACCGGCGACCCTCCGATTCCCAACCAAAGTCCCCGAGATACTGCTGCCGATTGTTTGTAATTTAAAGTATGGAGAAATGGCTGTATGTAACGTTGCTACCATGGAGGTCATGCTGTATGGTATCTGGTTTTGTCGTGTTACGTCATGCGTTATCATATCGTGTCATATTGTGTCGCGCCATGTGGCATTGGGAGTAACCCTGTGAACCCCGTTAGCTCGATGTGGCTTGAGGAAAAGCAAGAATAGCTAAAGTGAACGACTGAGCTCAGATACCAAAACATGTTTCCCCTGCTTTCAAAGGATGCTCTAATTAAAGGAGTGGAGAATTAAAGGGGAGAATTATCACTTTTCTGAACATGTACAATGTGTTCTCTGTATTTACCCAGCATGTCATTTAGCAGTGGGTCTTAATCCTGTGTCCGTGCTGCACCCTCAGGTCGTGTGTGTTAAGCTCTGCAACCCAGCTAATAGCAGCTCTGTCAGTATTTTTACTACCTGTGTGTGTGACCTTGACTTGTTGACGCTTTCCATGCGCAGCACAATAAGTGAAGTGACCTCATGAACTTGAAGCGCACACACACATTTCAAAGTGTTTCATTCATGTGCAGCAGATGAGCTCAGAGGGTGTTCCTGTCCTCAGGAGTGTGTCAGCAGCTGCTCGGGATTACTGCTTAAACCATGAACTCTCTCTAATTGGCTGTGATTGATTGAGCTGCTTCAGTCGGAGCTCTTCTGGATAGGTTTGAGGTTTTGACTCCTTAGAAAGCCGGTGCCTCGAAAAGGAAGTGACTCAAAGAAACCGAGCCTCAGCGAGCCTGTTTGTGATGCATTAAAGCTTTTTTTTCTTGTGTGTCTCCTCACCGCAGCATGATTCCTGCTGAATGAGGCGATTATATCTTGTGTTATGTTCTTTTTTTTTTTTGAGTGACTAAGTTGAATAAAAAAGAACATCAATCTGTGAGCAGCTGGATTAGTTTCTACAGGATTTTCTTTTCTTTCTTCACCCTGTCAGCGAGCTCATGGTGGATAAATGTTCGACCTCTTTATAAAGCAATAAAAACAAAGAGTACGATCCTGACCTGCTCTTTTTGTTCACTTGTTTTGAATTGTAGCTTCACAAATAAAAATGGATTATTTGAAGAATTCCTCATCCGTCAAATTCTGTTTAGATCAACTCAAGCTCTTTTCACTAGTTTGTTATTTTCCACTCAGACTGTGAATACATCCAGTTACAAACAGCCTCGACATAAGAGCTTAAACTGTCATCGTAGAGCTCAACAGTGTTTGTGCACTTTTTGTTGTTGCTGCAAATCTCGTTTGGGAAGTAAATTTCCTCATTCATATCCTCCGTTTGCATACAGCGCTGGGGAGTGAGAAGCATTTCCATGGTAACAGAGAGATCCACCAATGAGGGAAGTTGAATGATCTTGGGTAGTGTCGTTCTTTTTCCTGATATCGTGAATAAACTGTGTTTTTCTTTTTTAAATATTTCTTTTTGGGCTTTTTGTACTTTTAATGGAGAGATAGGACAGTAGAGAGAGAGTGGGCCAAACCCGGGCCGCCCGCTTGGAAGACTACAGCCTCCATACATGGGACGCACACACACAAACCACTGCGCCACCAACGCCCCTGAAACCATGTTTTTTTCTTAAAACCAGGTTGATAACATATGAGCATGTGTCTTCTACAGGAGCATAAAACGTCGTTTCACACACAAAGGTGGCTTGTAGTAAGTCGACCATGGATGATTGTGACGCTATGGAGAGAATGCAGGGGACTTTTTACTTAAGGACTCGCACTGTTGAGCTCTGTAGCGTTGGACACAGTCGCTTTGTCTGCGATCTTCTCGTTTGTTCTTTTACATCAGTTCCTCTCCCTGAGATTCTCCTCTCCCGTCTAACGGGGAAAGTCTCCTGCTGTGAGCTGCATGTGTGAACGCACAAATCAGGAACATGTCAGGGGGAGCCTGTCCTGAAACTTTCTAGAGTTCTTCCAGAGTGCATGTGTTTACAAAGTGCTCGTGTCTGGGTCAGGTAGCTGCTGTCACACCTGTCTGCCTCTACAGGTCCAGACTGTCACATGACATCACCCCCCCCCCCCCCCCCCCCCCCCCCATACCTCAACCGCCGTCATTAAAGGTGCTGACAGCTCTGTGACGTCTCCATGACTGCATCATTTTCAGTCGTGTGCGTGTGCGTGTGCGTGTGCGTGTGCGTGTGTGTGTGTGTGTGTGTGTGTGTCCTATATGTTGTGTGTGATTCCTGACTCATGTCTTTCTGCAGCAGAAGGACAAAGTGAATGAAAAGCCTTCTGTCAGTCACTTTAACGGGCGCTCTCTGGCTCACAGTTGTTGTTGTTGTTTGGAGACACGGTGACAGTTGGTAACCACTTGGCTTGTTAATGACCTCTGGGGTCGCTCACTGTTTAACTGGATCTGAATGACTGTGGAGGTTTTGTCAAAAGGACTTTGCACCATGCGGCGTGCGTTTCCGTCTCTGCTGCTTTCACCGTCGTTCTGTGTTGTTTGGCAGACGCCCAAAAGTTTAAGGTGTGTTTTATTTGCTTCGGTTTACGCCCACTCATTAACATCCAGTGCTGGAAAGTTATCAGTCAAGGACGTTTTTTATTTTCCTTTTTCTTTTTTTTTGAAAACACTAAATGAAAAGTCTGTTACAGCTGCAGGTCTGCTGCCAGCTGGATTTGAATCGACATGTTGCAACCAATCGGAACTGTGACATGACACCATCTGTGCTCTGATTGGTGCGTTTGAAAGATCCTGTGAGAGAGCAGGTAAAGGATGACGTGCACATGTAAAGGTTGTTTCTCTCATACAAGTGAAAACATTTTCAGAATCCAATACTTTTGGATGCTTTGTGTTCCTCCTCTCAGATCTTCAGTCATATTTTCAAACCGCTGCTGCAAGAAAAAGAGAGAGAGCAGCAACGGTGGTGGATTCAAGTTCAGAGGTTGCTAAATCCTTTTGCTTCTCAAGTCCTTTTGGCGCCTCATAAAGATGAGAAAGTTTATTTATCTTACAAACAGACAAACAAACAGAGAGCAGAGGAGGCGAGCCAAACGTTGACAGTGTTTGTTTGTTTTTTTGCCTTCAATATTCAGGAATTAAAAATAAGAAATGATCCAGTTTTGGAAGCTTAGGGCTTGGATTTTTACTGACTTGGTATCGAAACAGGTATCAACAGTAGTGATATGTTTTTATATTCATGTTAGATGTTGCCTAGTATTGAATAAAATTTAAAAATCTGGTATCGTGACTTCAGCTCTTCAGTCATAATTTGAATCCAAAACTGCCACAAACAAAAATGAGCGAGAGCAGCGGTGGTCCATTCAAATTGAAGTCCTTCTTGCGTTCTCATAAAGATGCAAAAGTCACGTTCATGTCTCTTACAAACTGGGAGCAAAAGTAGTGACACTGACTTAATTGCATAAATACGTTGGCAACACACTTGTGCAGAATTTAACCTCAGATTTTTGGTGATTAAAAAAACAAGAAACTACCAAAAACTGGAGCTTAGGAATTCTGTTTTTGTTGCCCTGGTATCAAACATGTGTTGGCATCGTTAGATTTTTACTAGAATCATATCTAAAGTTAAAAATTCTGGTTCATGACACGCCTAGTCTCTTATTAAAACACTTAATTTGTTTTCATAAAGATTATTATAAGACCGTTCTGTGTTCTAAGTTTGGGACTCCTCTGCAGACTCTTATATGTCATTTTGCTGCATTTTTAAACTGGTATGCCCAGAAGTCGTGCCAAACTGCAGCCTGTTTCCAAATGCACAGCAGAAGTTAGTGTTCCTGAGGGGAGAGGCCGGGGCTCGAGGCTGTTCTCTTATATCTCAATAATGAGTACAAATAAATCAGTCGGTGCTAAAAGTTGGCAGGGAAACGGCTGTATAATCACATCATGACATGCATTCAGCAGAATGAACCTTGACAGTGTGGTAACAGACAGCTCCCTGGAGGGTTTGGTGTGTGTGTGTGTGTGTGTGTGTGTGTGTGTGTGTGTGTGTGTGTGTGTGTGTGTGTGTGTGTGTGTGTGTGTGTGTGTGTGTGTGTGTGTGTGTGTGTGTGTGTGTGTGTGTGTGTGTGTGTGTGTGTGTGTGTGTGTGTGTGTGTGTGTGTGTGTGTGTGTGTGTGTGTGTGTGTGTGTGTGTGTGTGTGTGTGTGTGTGTGTGTGTGTGTGTGTGTGTGTGTGTGTGTGTGTGTGTGTGTGTGTGTGTGTGTGTGTGTGTGTGTGTGTGTGTGTGTGTGTGTGTGTGTGTGTGTGTGTGTGTGTGTGTGTGTGTGTGTGTGTGTGTGTGTGTGTGTGTGTGTGTGTGTGTGTGTGTGTGTGTGTGTGTGTGTGTGTGTGAGAGCGGGGAGAGACTGGACAATGGTCGATATGTGCGCGTGTGCTTCCCTCCTCATTGAATCATCTCGCTCTTACGTTGGACCAAAAACTCCGTTCCCGATCTGCACATTTCTCGACCGTCTCTTTCCTTGTGAGTCAGCAGGAATGTGAGGAATGACCCGTACGAGGCCTGGCGCTTTCCCACCCTGCTTCTCATCTGCCCATTTTTAGGCATACACAACTCCAGCTTCTCTTCCCACTTTTTCACCATGTCACCCTTTTCATCCCCCTCTTATTCTTCTACCTCCTTCCTCGTATATTTTCCTTCCTCTCAGCGAGCACTTTCTCCTCGCTGGCTCGTTATTTTCAGTCAGCTCAGCACTTAAATTTCCACAAATTACAGCATATAGGAGAGCCCCTCTGAGCTCGTGCAGCTCGGCCTGCATATTTTTGTCAAACCACAGCGAGACCTCAAAACCGCCGGCCCTGAGACCCCCCCCCCCCTCCTCTGATCCTCGTCATCCTCCTCTGGGCCCAGCAGGGGGGGCACATCAACCCCTTTTCTCATCCCATCAGGGTGTAAAGGCTCACATCCAGCTCCTTTTTAGAAGAAACCAGTTGGCGTGCAAAGGTTTGTGTCTGGACTCTGCAGGTTTTAACTGGTGCAGCGGGGAAAACCTTAACGTGTGTGTTTGTGCGCCGTGACGTGAATCCCCCAAAATCCTGCCAGAGGAGCCGCTCATCTCTGCGTGTGCTGACAGGCTCCCGCCGTCGACCAAAAGAGAGATCTGTCTCTTATTATTCGACAGGAGAGGGCTCCCCCTGCCCGCCCGCGCTCACATGAAAGCGTCCAGCTTGCAGACACCTTAACGACTCCTCCTCCGCTTGAAAAAATAAACTCTTTCACTCATAGTTCTCAGAGCGATGACATGGCTCGCTGAGTGTCGTAAAGTGAGCCTCTTCAACATGCGACTCTCAGCAGCCTGGCTACTGTTCAACCTACATGAATTACAGCCAGAGAAGAAGAAGAAGACACCTGTCCGATAAGTCGACCTTTATTCTTCCTTACAAGCACCATGCTGTTAAGAGCGTGCCTGTTTCAGGTGCTCCATGTCGTTTCACATCAGTGATGTCAGATCACCTGTCATCACCAATCTATAAGCCGCTCGTCTGCCCTGCTGACCCGCTAACTCCCTGCTACACATCAGGAACCAGGCCGGGCCGGGCCGGGCCGGGACGTCACTCACCTGGTGTTACTTTAGGTATCGGCTCCAGCAGCTGTATGGGTTTACATTTACAAACTGCATTTAAAGGCTCACACTAATGCTAACATGTCAACTTCCTGGTTTGGTTGTAAAACTTTATGATACTTTTCTGTATCATGTTTTTTTTTAAAACGATGCAATCTCCAGATTTATTATGATTCAAGGTGTCAAAAAGATAAGATAAAAAAAAACTACAGATCAGCTCACAGGTCAGCTAATAGAGATGTTTCTCCAGTTCCTCTTGTCGTCTCATGAAGACACAAAAGTTACATTTATGTCTCAAACAAACACACACAGCAGACGAGGCGACACTGACTCAATTGTGAAAAAATACACTGGCAACATCTTGCAAATGTTGGTATTTGAAAACAAGAAATAAACAACATTGGGTGCTTAGGACTTTTTTTGCTGTGGTAAACAGGTATCTATAGCATTTTTTGTATCATATGAAAGTTTGTAGGTGAGGATGAGGAGTGGATACGCGAGGGGGGATGGGGAGTCAGTGGAGGTTATGAAGGACGGGGGGGAGACGGGGGTGATGTGGTCTCGGGTGTGTGAGAATATGTAGTGAAATAGTGGAGATATTTTTAGTCTGGATCAGAGCAGTTGACTGACAGCAGCAGGAAGGTTTGCCAACATTGCTAGCTGCTCGCAGGGTTTAATAAAACAACCTTTTTCTTGTGCACTGTAAAAAAACAAAAACAAGTTGTTTAAAGATAAAAAATGTTAAGTTTCTGGATTACCTTTTTAGGCAGTTGACCAATTTTGGATAAGTTCAGACGATAATGTTCACATGGAATCTTTTACTTACTTTTACTAACATGCTTAACTTGTATTTATTAGTTTGTTTTAGTCAACACAGTGTGTTTCCTTTTATCGTATAGTCGACCCTGTACGCTTCATCCACTACTTCTGCGTTGTTCTTTTACGTCATGTCTTCCCTTAAAGGCTTTATAAGTGATTTTTTGATCCAGCAGATGTCGCCCTTGAGCACCAGCATGAAACCAAAACAACTCGCGCTGCATTGTTGTGTTAGCATGCTAATGCTAGCGATCTTTATTATGCTCGTATCTTCACACTGCATGTAAATTTACCTGAAATGAGCGTGATCTAGAAACACAGTTAATCAGTGAGTACAGTATGTTATTCTTCTTTTCTCTAGTCCCTCAATTAAACAACTTTTATATGTGAGGGGAGGAGTCAGCCGGCCGTCCGGGCGATGTAAACAAAGTGAAGTTAGGACTCTGAAAACATCACAGACAGTGGGACTCGGGTGTTACACCCATTGTAGACAGTCATGACTCACAGAGTTATTTTCAGAGGATATACTTGATTTCTATTATATTTAAGTGTGAAAAATCACATATTCAGCCATTAAGGGGACACCACCCCCCCCCCCCCCCCCCCCACACACACACACACCTGTTGGCCATTTGTGAAAAACCACAGCAGGAAGATTTCAGTCAGAGGCAGTGCATGTCTGATAACGGCTACAATGTTGACTTTTGATTCAAACAGAAATTTACAGTTTTACGCTAACTTCTCGTTAAACGGACAATGAGCGATAAGTTATTGTTACCTTTTGGTTTTACAGTGAAGGTCGTTTTCTAAACTTTCTTTTGGGACGTCTGTGTTTGTGTGTTTGTTCAGTTTGGCTCACAGTCGGGCCCTTCTTATAAACAAGTGCATTATTGTCCTTGTTTGACGGGGTTAATTACAGGGAGCAGAGAGGACGACAGTGACTGACGGAGGTTAGAGCTACAGCTGCACGCTGCTTACCCTGTACTTCTGCAGACTCACCGCCTTCTACTTACACTTAGAGAACAAGCCAGTGACCCTTAACATTTTATAAAACAGGGGCCACTTACTGCATCACGTTCTTTAAGGGGTTTACTGTGCAAATATAAAGAGTGTCTGCATCCTTTTGACACTTGCATCATGGTTTGTTTCTAAAGCTGGATGGAACTGTCGATCTGGACGAGAGACGTCTCATCCGTTCAGCCATCCGGGATTTGAGGAGGAGGGAGATCGAGGACATGGAGGCGGCTCTGGCAAGCAAGAGGTTTAGGCCAACACGGCTGAAACAGCAGGAGGACAAGGAGAACCACCACAGGTAAAAACACACACACAAACTCAAAGCCTTTTCACACATGCACAAAACTCCTGAACATTTACCAGAACTTTTTTTTTTGGGTGAGCTGCAAGTGTGAACGCAAACTGCTTAATTTCCAACCTGAATCATCCTGTTTTTCCTGCCAGCCCCAAGTTCTAAGAAGTCGGGGTGAGACGATGTTTGAATGCAGCAGGTAATTTATTTGTGGAAATTCACCCAGTTCAAGTGGGCGGAGTCATGTTGCTTATATCCTGCAACAGGTGCACAACCAGTTGGATATCCGTGCATGAAATGAAAGGCCTTCATACTCTTTTTGCTCGCCAGTGTGTTTTTTTCCACTCGTTCGTTGATACTGTGAATACATCCAACCTACAATTCACTGATCAGACTCTTTTATCCAAAGCGACGTACATCAGAGAGTAAGAACAACACAAGCAAGGATCTAGAAAAAAGAGAACAATGTCAGTAAGAGCAAACGATCAGCTTTGAGTCTGATTGGACACACAGGTGCTGACAGGAAGTGACCAGAGGCAAAGCACAACATTGAGGGCAGTTCTTGAGAGCTCTAATCAGTATAGAAACCATCTTATAAGTCATCGTTATCAAACAAAAACCATCGTCATTACCATCATCATCAATAATATGGAGACCATCATCATTAAGTTAGTAGGTATTCATGAAAGAGCTGGGTCTTTAGCTTTTTCTTAAAGGTGCAGAGGGACTCTGCAGATCACATGGAGTTTCCATTCTCACAAAGAGTTGATATAAAGACAAAAGAAAATGTTCATCTTAGTGTTGAACTCTGTGACTTTGTCTATTGGATTTGTGAGTCCAGGGTCCTACCCCCCTTTAGACAGAACAAATCTCCCTCTGTTAGGGGCTTGTGTGAAAGAGCTCCTCAGGGAGATTTCAGGGGCAGTCACTCCTGAAATCGTCAAGACATTTTCATGAGTGCATGTGTGAAACTGGTCTTTGGTCACACGGGTCCAGGTGAGCTGGAGAAGCTGAGAACTAGTCACTAACCCAGACGCAGCATTCGTCACCTCCAGTGGGAAAATATGAGAGACGTCTGGAAAAGTGAAGTCAGGAAGATGGAAGGGGACAGAAACCGCAGCAGCAGAAAATTTCCATTGTGTTTGGACGTCTCAAAATTCATACTTAATACGACTACAGCTCATAAACGTCTCTGCTTATGTCGTCAGGTTTCCTCACTGTCAGCATTAAAGTACTGACAGTCTCTTTTGTTTATCTTCTGCCATTATCACACATGCACTTCTAAAAACGTCTAAAATATCAGGACAGGCTGTCCCTAAAGTCTTCTGAAGTTCTCTTTTCACACACTCTCCTTTTCCCTCACAGCAGGAGATTTTCCCCGTCTGAAGGGGGGGAGGGGAGGGGGGGGGGGGGGGGGTCTCAGAAGGCAGGACTGGTTAAAGAGGACGCTGCAGAAGTCACAGTGTCATGTGTACAGGCTCTCACAAACTCTGACTTGTTTTCATTGTCAAACATGGGAGGTGCATTGTGGGAGTCTGACACAAAAAATGAGTCATGAGACAAACATCTGTATCGTATGTAAAATGTTTTTTGTTTGATGCTGTTTTTTGCAAAATATCTTGAAAACACATCAGGAAAAATCACTTCAAAAATATGGGAAGTGAAAATGTTGTCACAGGTGTTTCTTTTTTTAATTTTTAATTTATTTTTATTTTGTTAGTAGAAATACAGTTGTTTAGATTATTTATTTTATTATTATTATTTATTTATTTTTATTGGTGATAAGGTGAACAAAATGAAACAAGAACACATAGACATGACAACAGGTGTTCATTACTGTCAGTTTGTCTTTGGACTGAAGCTGAGCAGCGCTTGAACACCTCTGGGTGTCTGTTCCTCTCTGTGTCACTATAAAGACCAGAGGACAGGTCTAATGATTTCCATTCACTGCAGCTCTCAGACGCCTCGAGTTACAATAACAAAGGAGGCGCCTCACTGCGGCTGCTAAAGAAGCATACCTACTGTAGAGAATACACACACACACACACGTGCTGCCAGACGCACACGCTCTGAAGCCGTCTGAACGTTGCATTATCCCGTGCCTCTCTTGAGGAATGTGAACTATTCCACTCAGGCGTGCCACACTTCCTTTAAAGCGTCCGTAATGAGAGAGAAGTATGAGTAATAGAAACCGACATAAAAGCGTGCCGTGAAATGGAGAAAATGAGGCAGAAAGGAGAGCGGACTTCTTTCAGGTGTGTCTCTTCTGTCTCATCTGTTCCAGCAGAGTTGGACTTTTTCTGCACTTAATTTATATTTCCTCTAAGCGGCAACTTCTGGTGTCAGATAGTGAATTCAAAGAGGAGAAATCCATCCATCATCTATACTGCTTATTCCCGTCACGGGGGGGGGTGGAGCCCGATCCCAGCTGTCATTGGGGCGAGAGGCGGGGTTACACCCTGTACTGTTCACCGGTCAATCACAGGACAGACATATAGAGACACAACCAGCCACATTCACACCTACGGGCTCAATGAGGAGAAAGCTGGTGCAAAAAAAAAAAAAAAATGCAGTTCCTTGAGTGTCCACTTGAGGCAGACTACAGAAGCTAACAAATCCTTTTTGGTAAAATGACAATTCATACATCAACATTAATCTACACCGTGGTTTAAAGAAACAGTAACAGTCTCTTTACAGGGGTTGAGTCGATAACTCGTCCATTTAGAATATATTAGGCTAAGAGTTGGGGATTCATTTGTATAACTGTGGGCGTGGCTTAATTGACAGACAGATGGATGGAAAGCTCAAGGATCCACCTCTTTGTCTTTTTCTAGATCAATAAAAAAAAAAAAGGTAGAGTTGACATTTCCAGCACGGCGACCAACGTTACCAACCAAGAGGTGAATTCACCGAGACTACGTCCAACCAGTCAATTATTTTGGGTGATTTTTATTGGATAGGAGAGCGATAGAGACACAGGAAATGTGGTGAGAGAAAGATGTGGGGTGACAGTGTCAGTTCCTGGAGTCGACCCTGCGACCTGTGTGATAAGCAGTGTAGCCTCTTCTCTACCGACTTCCTCTGACTGGTTTTCTCCCCACAGAAAGCTGATATCTTCAGAGTTGTCTTCCACACACACGGAGCGGAATTCAAAGATTGTTGTTTTAAGATACGATGATATGAAGTTGGTAACACTTTTTCCGTCTCTCTTTAAGGTCGGACACCAGCGACAACTTGGACGTGCTGTCACACAAACTGAAGTCCATTCAGGACGTTGATGAGCTCACAAAAATGGTGAGTATGACCGACATCGAGTCATGATGTATTATGACGACCCATTCTTCTCATGTGTGCGCTGACTTTTTTTTGTTTTTTTTTGTTTGCTTGTTTGCTTGAAGCTCCGTGCTGCCAGCGAGTACGAGGAGAGGAAGATGATCCGAGCAGCCATCCGACAAATCCGAGAAGAGCAGCCGCAAGGTGAGCGCAGCTGTTTGACTGAACGGAGCCAGACGCAGGTGCTAGAGTACCAAAAAAACCCTGCAACTTTGCAACAGTCAATAATTGACATCTTAATTATTATGTTGCACATTTTAATAACTGTGAAGAACCCTGGGGATGCATATAATTACTGTTTGTGCATGCATGATTAATGTGGAAGAGATGGGGGTCAGTCTGTGGCTGTCGTAGATCTACCTGCTGATGCCGGATCAGACGGTGGATTCCTGTCATTCCTTTGTGCTGTCTCGCTCCGTGTGAAGCCTCTGTCACTCTGAAACACTCAGACTGTCCCACCTCCTCACACGGAGCCACGTCAGGATACCTTCAGGACATATTATCTCTGACATCTTGGCTTGTGTCCCATCTTGTGTGTTTTGTCTCAGACATCAGATGGGATAATGAATCACTTTCTTCCTTCTGAATATTGCACTGATGTCTGTGTGTGTGTGTGTGTGTGTGTGTGTGTGTGTGTGTGTGTTTTTAGGTCCTGCGGAGTACGGGAAAGCTCCTGGACGTTGCCTGGAGCCTGAGAATGTGGAGCCCCAGAGCACCATGGGAACTGGGGTGAGTACAGCACTTAATTAGAGCTAAAAGAGCGATGTCTAAAGCGGGGTGCAAACTGCAAGATAATCAGGCTGATTTTAGGCCTGATTTCTCCCCTTCTGACAAAAGTAAGCAAGATCCAAATTTCTTTGCAAGACAGTTTGCATGACTTTTCCTGCAATTTTTGAAAAGTCAAAACAAGAAATTGCCCTATTTTGGCTGCCTAGGATTTCTATTTTGGTTGCCGTGGTATCAAAACAAGTATCCATATTGTTAGATCTTTTCCAGTATCTTATCAGAGTTTAAAATTCTGACTCGTACATATGATGTCAAAATGATGTCAAAATGTGTTTTTGAATTTGCACAGTTGTCTTTTTTTTTTTCTAATGCAAATCGTCAAGACAGCTGCAGCATGTTTTGCTTCTGCTGCTTACTGCACGATGAAGTCTGAACATCACTTTAAATAGCTGACAGATGCATCATGTAAGCTTCCATCTGCAAACAACAAAACAGAAGAAAAAAAAACGAAACCCCAGCTCAGATGAATTAGCGTCTGCAGAGTTTGTTTTGCCCGGTAACGGAGACCGCTGAGGTTTTCCATGCTGCCACAGAGAAGAATGCAGCAAACAAGAGGCATTGTGTCTTGAGTCACACACACTGTGTCATGAATGTGGCCACACCACCGCACACACAAAACACATGCTTGGGCTGCCACGAAGCAAAGAATGTGTTTTTTTGTTTTTTAACATCCTCATCCAGGTTTGGCCGAGTACGAGGAGAAAGATAAAATCCACTCTGAGCCCGGTGTTTAGTGAAGACTGTAAATTGTTTCTGACAGGTCTGACCGTCTCTCCCCGCACTGTCATCTTCAACACATCTGTCTGTGCAGCTTTTCACACTCGCACACAAGAGACCAAAAGGAGCTTGAAGACTTTTTTAAATGTATCCATCTCACCTGATCAAACACTTACATTCAAACGTATCTGATGACATCAAACATGTTTCACCTCAGCCTCCTCTCAGGCGTCTCGCACAGCTGGCGGGCCCCCTAGTGGACGGGAGCAGCCGGCGTTTTCAGAGTTGAACAAAACTTTTTATCTCTTTCGGCCTATCAGATTGAATTATACGGCTCCTGCAGTGAACATGATGTGAAGATATGAGGCTTAAACCGTCTGGGAGAGTCTGCCGGGGTGCCAGATGTTATCTTATCTGCTGTGTTTGATCACAGTTCTCTGATGAAAGACAAAAAAAAAACTTTTCTGTTGAGTTAATTTTGACTGCATGCCGTCATCGATGTTGCTTCTTTTTTTTAGTATTTGTCCGGTGGAAGTGGAGGAGAAAACAATCAGTGACATCATCACACCTCTGCTAGTCCGGAGTTTTTTCCAAATTCAGACAACTTCTGAACATTTCTAGAAAATCATGAAATTGAAGAGTCTCCCTGAGTTGCTCTTTCGCTCATGACCCTTACAGTGGGACGTTTCCGCTCTCAGACAATCAATCAATCAAACTTTATTTATGTAGCACCTTTCAGACAAATTAAATTGCAGTTCAAAGTGCTTAACAAGAGTGCAGAAAAGTTATTGAGGAAAAAGTAGTTTATAAAATCATTGAGAGACTAATGCTCACCAATAAGAATTAATTAATTAAAATGAATACATAGGAGAAGAATATTTAAAATTGTAGTAGGATAAAAAAGACAAAACAATAATGTTAAGATTTGAATTGATATAAAAGCCAGACTGAATAAATGAGTTTTGAGACTGCGTTTAAAATCTGTATAGAGCCAATTCATAACTCAATTCATAACTAGTGTTAGCAAGCGCTTTACAGAAGAGCATATGGGATAATATGCATATGTGTTCCTCTCGTTCCTGTTGTCCACACTTCCTCTCCGCTGAGGAGGAGGTCGGAGCAGGCCGTGCTTGAACGAGGACGGCGGTGGTTGTGGTGACGACACAGTCCGATGGTGACAAGGGGACGGGTCAGGTGGCAGGACTATAGACTTTATGAAACATGGACGTAGTCTCAGTGACGTCAGACAGTGGTTTCTTAAGGGGCGTTATGAAGCTGAACGATGGCATTCACCATATTGAACATGAGAACTGACTTTGATCAGTGTAGAAACAGAGAGGTGGAGCTGATGGGCAAACAGCTACATCGTGCCTGTCAGTCAAGTTTGCTTGTGTATCCATAACTCTTATTAAACCTTAATATAATCCAAAAAGTTGATATAGAGATCAACATTTTTTTTTGTTTAACTAGGTTCAGAGGCGAGTCTAGACTCTGTTGGGGCCCGTCATGTCTGCCAGTGTCTCGACGCTTACTCCTCCTCCTCTCTCATCCCGTTTCTTTTCTCTCTCCTGTAGACGGATCATTCCTGTTCGTGTTTTCTTTGTTGACTTTCATCGACAAACTTTGGTTTTTCACAGCAACGCTGCATGCAACGCTAAGCCGGGCAACGAGGCTTAGCGTTGGAGCCCCCCTTAGGGAGGTTTCCTACCGTTTACATTTGTTCACACGAGCAGAAAACTCCTGAAAAGAATCCTGATACATCCCTGGAGGAGCTGTGTGTGTGAACGCAAACAGACACATTTTTCACCCTGACTTCACCCGGAGTTTCAGCTGAGTGAGCTGATGTGAGAACACAGCAGGATATTATCTGGAAAATTTGCCTCGAGCCAATGGGAGGGGGGGGAGTGACGTTTATATCCCTCCGCTACTTATGCGTCTTTTTTTCATGTTATGTATTACCTTAGGAGACCCCTCGCACCCCCCCTCCTGTGAGGAGCATTATGTGAACAACCACGTCAGGAGAATCTCCAGAACAGTCCTCTTGAAATGATCTAGAAATTTACAGGAGTGCATGTGTGAAATGGGTTATAGAGCGGAGAAGGAAGGTGTGTGTGTGTGTGTGTGTGTGTGTGTGTGTGTGTGTGTGTGTGTGTGTGTGTGTGTGTGTGTGTGTGTGTGTGTGTGTGTGTGTGTGTGTGTGTGTGTGTGTGTGTGTGTGTGTGTGTGTGTGTGTGTGTGTGTGTGTGTGTGTGTGTGTGTGTGTGTGTGTGTGTGTGTGTGTGTGTGTGTGTGTGTGTGTGTGTGTGTGTGTGTGTGTGTGTGTGTGTGTGTGTGTGTGTGTGTGTGTGTGTGTGTGTGTGTGTGTGTGTGTGTGTGTGTGTGTGTGTGTGTGTGTGTGTGTGTGTGTGTGTGTGTGTGTGTGTGTGTGTGTGTGTGTGTGTGTGTGTGTGTGTGTGTGTGTGTGTGTGTGTGTGTGTGTGTGTGTGTGTGTGTGTGTGTGTGTGTGTGTGTGTGTGTGTGTGTGTGTGTGTGTGTGTGTGTGTGTGTGTGTGTGTCCTAAAGGAAGCGATGATAGCATGCTGGCGTCACAGGAAGTTAAGCCTTTCTTACCTCACTTCCTGTAAGACAGCTGAGCGGTGCGTTTGGTTGGGTTGCGAGCTGCAGGTGGTGTGATAAACGAGTGTGGTGGTGGTGGAGAGGGGCGGGGGGGCGGGGGGGGGTCGCACAGACAGACCGGCAGCCCACCAGCTGTGCCCCAGCAGTGTTGTCTGTGCAGGAATGGGAACGTGGCCAATAACAACATCAGGCGGCGGCAGCAGCAGCAGCGGGGCTCCTTCCACTTGCATCACAGCAGCGGATCTCTTTGAGCTGCGTGTGATTGTCCCGAGGCAGATGGAGGTCCTAGATAAGCGCCCGCAGCGGCCAAACACACACGTAAACACACAATATTTGTATCCAGCGAGCAAGTGGAGACAAACAAAAGCACAATTGGATTTCTTCATGTTTGATTCTTGGATTAATATAACCGTTAATCTTACCAGATTTCAGACCCCGTCATGTTTTTACAGGCATGGTAGATCAACTTTTAAAGGTTTCCTTAACGCTCACCTTGGGGGAAAATCATACTAAGGGTTCCTGTTTCAAAAATTAGATTTTCAAAATAAAAGGTCAAAATGTATTTAAAAAAAAGTCTACTTTTACTTTTCTGTTTCTGATTCCAATTCAAATTCTGAAGATGTAAAAAAACAGAGATTGGATGTCATTGGGCAACCAACGATTATGAGGAAACCTGCCAGAGAAAAAAAAAAGTTTGAATGGGAATCAAAGCTGTGGAGTCCCACATGAAACCCAAAAAGCACCAAAGCTATACGCAAAAATGATATGAATTAGACTTTTTTTGGGGTCTTTAAAAGGTCGTCCAAAGTGTGCAGCAGCACCGACTTTAACTCATTCTATTTCAAGGGGAGAAAGGACCTTTAATTCTAACTTTAAAGTAAATATGTGTAAATTATGTAAATATTGAACGAGGGTCTGTTACAGTGAAAAAAATCATCTCCTCTCAAAAGTGGAATATCAGTTACGGAAATAAGAAATGGAGGTGAAAACAAAGGCAGAGTGTGTCAGAAGTTAATGTGTCAACCAGGCAACCCTTTAACCTGTGTGTGTGTGTGGGGTTGTGTGTGTGTGTGTGTGTGTGTGTGTGTGTGTGTGTGTGTGTGTGTGTGTGTGTGTGTGTGTGTGTGTGTGTGTGTGTGTGTGTGTGTGTGTGTGTGTGTGTGTGTGTGTGTGTGTGTGTGTGTGTGTGTGTGTGTGTGTGTGTGTGTGTGTGTGTGTGTGTGTGTGTGTGTGTGTGTGTGTGTGTGTGTGTGTGTGTGTGTGTGTGTGTGTGTGTGTGTGTGTGTGTGTGTGTGTGTGTGTGTGTGTGTGTGTGTGTGTGTGTGTGTGTGTGTGGGGTTGTGTGTGTGTGTGTGTGTGGGGTTGTGTGTGTGTGTGTTGTGGTGGGGGTTAGATCCCTGTGGAGACAGAATGGGAGGGAGGGGAAGTCAAAGGGAGTGGCTTGTTGGTACTGTGTGTGTGTGTGTGTGTGTGTGTGTTGTTGGTGGTTGTGTGTGTGTGTGTGTGTGTGTTGGTGGTTGTGTGTGTGATGTGGTGTGTGTGTGAGGGAGCAGAGCGTCAGAATAGCGGACGTCCTGACTCCAAGAGGGTGAGAGAGAGAGAGAGAGAGAGAGAGGCGGTTCAGGAGGTAAATGTCATTCTGAGTTTTCTCCTGTCGTGTGTCACAGCTCCTCTCTTGCTCTCTTCATATATTTTTTTGAAGAATGGGACGTACCTGCTTCTCTGTTGACCTTTAAGGTTTGTTTACATCACGCTTTATTTGTTTTCATCAATCTGACAGTTTAACTCTGAGGATGAGGATTAAGCTATGGATCAATCAATGACATAAGATGTGATACACTTTGACACTTCACTTCTTTTTGATGTTGTGTGTTTTCAAATGATCCATTCTTTGTTTTGTTAATGTTTGAAAGGTATCGAAAAGGAACAGAAGCTTAAAAAAACCGAAAGATCTTCAGTCATATTTTTAACTTAAAGCTGTCAATACGATCGATACCTCATGATGATAATTAAGGTCGTCAAAATGTTCCATACTTTTGATAATCAGTGGTGTCAGAGAAGTACATAAGCTTTAAAAAAAAAAGTCAGATTTTTAACCAAAAGCTTTTTTCCAGAGAAAAAAAGAGAGAGAGAGCTCTGTCTAAATTTCACAAATACGATGGCAACGTTCTTGTACCTAAATGTTGTCAATGTATTTGTGCAATCTAAACAGTGTGCAGGAGTTTGCCTGACATGTTTGGTCATTAAAAAACAAGAAATTGTCGCTGGTAAACGACTTCTTACAGGCGTTAAATCAAACCAGAAGCAATCATTTCACATTAAAAGCATGTTTATTTATTTCTCAGTAATTAAAGCCTTACAGTATTTTTCCCTCTGAGGCTTCAAATGTCGGTGTGACAGAAGAGCTCAGGTAGACTGTTTGGTTGTGAGGTGTGTCCTGTTTTTTTAATCATGTGTCAATCTTTAAAGTTTGCCTGATCTGAGGAGGACGGCATCTCGCTCCTGTGTCTGTTGATTGTTTGATATGGAAGTGGAAAAGACAAATTGAATCTTGCTCTTGAGGTGTTGCAGCTCCAGACACAAAAAGTGTGTTTTAATGTCCTCACAAAACTTTTTGCAAGAAGAAACTTCGGTAGAGGTTTTAGCTTCTCGAGTTTGAGGAAAAAGTAAACCAGAGAGTGTAAGCTCAGATTGAAATGTGATGATGTGCAGTGAGTAACAGAAAATGGAATAAGGCTTTAGTGTTTTCTGTGGGTTCCCTCACTGCAGACTGAGTGTGTGTGTGTGTGTGTGCATGTGTGACTGAGATGATTGCTCCTCCATCCAGCTCCTGTATTTCAGGCCCTGGAGGTGAGCCGAGGCTGTGGTTCCTCAGGCTGCAAGTAATGGAAAGAAAGAGCAGTAGGGTTTCTCCTCTCGTCCACGTGGAGGCATGGAAGACCCCGCTAATGATCCGGCCTCACTGAAGCAGTCTGCACGATGCATGCAAGAACTAAAACAGCTGGATTGTTTAACCAGACTTTTTTTTCCCTGCCAGCCTCCTAATACAGTTTCCACAAGATCTAATGTGAGCACACAGCAGGTTATATTCAGCTAAATCTAAATCTAAAGCTACATCTTAAAGTGTGATGGACGTGTTTTAATGATGATTTTCTAGAAGATTTCTGGAGTGCATGTGTGAAAACAGCTCGAGAAAAAAAATACTGCAAGCGACAAAAAGCCATCAAAGAAAATCAAGGAGTCATTACCATGTCTAATGAGTTCTGAGGACACATTCTTGTGCAGCAGCAACACAAAAGACTTAAGAAATGACAATGTAGTAATCGTGCGAGAGAGAGCGAGGTCAGGCTCGTTCTGAGTGGAGTCAATCAAAGAGTCACGGGGGGGGGGGGGGGGGGATAATTGTGTTCGAGCCGTAAACACAATTAGAGAGAACGATGTCTTTTTCTCACCCGCCCCCTCCTCCCTGCAGACAGCTTCAGACAGACAGCCGTCATTTCACAGCTCCCACCAAACCACACGGCGCATATTTCTCACAGACACTGAGGCAAAAGAAGAAAAAAAGGGAAGATTAAGAGAAAAAGCGGCGACGCAGAGCAGAGCGCCGACCTGCTGCCAGACACCGAGCTCCGTGTCTGAGAGGCCTTCAAGACCTGACGGAGAGGAACTGACACCGTCCCACTCATCTGGCCTCAGGAGCCCCTGTGTGTGTGTGTGTGTGTGTGTGTGTGTGTGTGTGTGTGTGTGTGTGTGTGTGTGTGTGTGTGTGTGTGTGTGTGTGTGTGTGTGTGTGTGTGTGTGTGTGTGTGTGTGTGTGTGTGTGTGTGTGTGTGTGTGTGTGTGTGTGTGTGTGTGTGTGTGTGTGTGTGTGTGTGTGTGTGTGTGTGTGTGTGTGTGTGTGTGTGTGTGTGTGTGTGTGTGTGTGTGTGTGTGTGTGTGTGTGTGTGTGTGTGTGTGTGTGTGTGTGTGTGTGTGTGTGTGTGTGTGTGTGTGTGTGTGTGTGTGTGTTGGTTTGACTATAATTGCAGAACCCGGTATACACAAAAACAACTGTCCACAGTTGTGACCACAGCGAGGCGTGGGCCCTCCGGATACCACAAAACCCCTCGACTCCACAAAAAAAAAAACAACAGCAGTGCTGAGACACACACACAGATGCATAAACACACACACACACACACACCAGAGATATTAACGTAAAAAAAAATGAAACGACAGAATCCAAAACAGTTTTGTGTAACTGAAATCAGGCCATGTTTAGACTTTTTGACTGGAGTGGCTCAACTAGGACAATGACTTCTGCACAAATGAATATAAATGATTTACCCTTTCTAACTAATTATGTCGCCTTATGACACAAGATAATGACACCATTAATGACACAAAAAGAAGATTTAGAAAAGTGCACGCTAACTCCTGCGCAGTCTAACTTGCAAAAAGACATCGGCAAAGTTTTGATCCCAACACATCCCAAGTTAGTTCATTGCTACAGCACAGAATACTTCACCTTCCCATGAACATGTCTTATGAAATAAACGTGCAAAGTTTTTTTTTTTTACAAATTAAAGAAAAAAAGGAGTAAAGTAAAATACAAAGCAGCCTTTGCAAAAAAAAAAAAAAAAAAACCTTAATTCCCGCCTCTGAGAGGGCAAATAGCCAATCACAGTTCAGGATTTTTTTTGGGGTGGCCAATCAGAGTTCTTGGGGGGGGGGGGGGGGGGCAAGCCACCCCTCTGGACACGCCCCTGACTGATATAAAAATAATTTTTAAAAAAAGACAACTTCCCAAAACTGTAAAGTGCGTGCACAAAATGAACTAAAAAATAAAATGTAGAGAAATCTATTTTTTGATGCAAACACTTCAGTGAGTGTTTCCACACATGCACAGACCTCCTGGGAATTTCTCAACATTTTCAGGGTGAGCTGCGTGTGCGAACGCAAAGTGACACATTTAGTAACCCAACTCTTTTAGACATTTTCCCGCCAGCCCCCGTGGTCAAAAATCATGGAGGAGAGCCGATGTGTGAACGCAGCAGGGAATATTAACTTCTGGCGAGCGTGAGGGTGTGATGCTGTTTGACTGGTGTGATCTTGGAGCACGTCATGAGGCTTCTCTTTTCTGCTCATCAGTGTGTTCACATTTGTTTCTGTGCAATCTAGACGGTGTGCAGGAGTGTGGCTGCAGATTTTGGTGATTTAAAAACTAGAACGTTCATTCGACACAGTTATTGATTTTTACTTGAATCGTATCAAAGTTTAAAAAATCTGTCATTGTGACGACCCTATAAAGTTGTTGAGTTTTTCTAACAGATTGATTTTTCTTTGACCCCCCCCCTCACCCTGAAACATACAATCTTGTTTCCTTTTTTAAAAATCTTATCAGTCCTGTGCTGCCGTCTCCTTCTGTAGTTTCTGATTACGTTTTCTTCTTCTGTAATCTGCTCAAGGTGGAGAAGGTCACAGTCAGCCGAGCACAGCCGCCCGTCCTCTCTCACCTCCACCCCTCTCTTAGTTTTTATCTTTGTGTTTGGTCACAACAGTGACTCTTTCTCTCTCTGGTGATCTCACACACGGGCATTGATTTAAAAGAGAAAAAACTGGCAGGACTTTGTCACTGCTGACAGCTTCGCCCGTCTCTTGTGTAGGGCAGCATTGTTTACACATGGACAACTGATTGTGTGGTTGGGTGTGTGTGTGTTTCTGTGTCTTGCTTGAAAGCTCCTGAATGTGTTTTCAGAAGCTTTTTGAAGTAATAGCAGCCTGTAAATCTGCTCCATGTATTATTTTCTTCAGCCTGTAAGGTCATGTCCTGCATATTTTTACAGGATCCACCCAAACTGTGCAGGACTTTTCTTAACCCAGATTCCACTTTTAAAAGAGAGGCTGTTCAAAAAACCCCCACACAATACAGGAATTTAATGCTATAGTTAATGATATTTATGTTACAGAAAGTGTCACATTTAGTTTGAAGCATTGTGTGTTATTCTTGACCAAGTGGGTTTAAATATGTGAGGCCTCTATGGAGAGACTTTGTGGAAATGGATTCAAATAATAACAGAGATTGTATCGTTTCTAAACGTGGTATTTGCAGTCACCAAATTGCAGACGAGGAAGCTTTTTTTTTTTATCTCAATGCTCTCTGTAATATAAACTATGAAAGATCAAAAAAGGATTATGTGCATGATTTGAATATTCTACTGATGGATGCACAACCAGATTCTTGGCCCTTTCATAGTAAAGTTTGCGAGTCGTTGGAGTGTTTTGGATTATGAAATGTGAAGGAGTGATTTAAGGATTGTGTGTGCACACGTGCTCAGAGGAGTCTTGTTTGTGCAGCTGATCCTCGTGTGGAGGAGCTCAAGGTCAGCCTCCAGAGACCCAACAGTAGTACTGGCATCTTCATCTTTTTCACCCCCCCCCCCCTCTCTCCTCCTTCTTTCCTCCCCACCTCACCTCTCCTGTTTCCTCTCCATATGCCAAAAACACTCCTGTCTGAGATCTCCCTCCTGCTGAGACTTTCCTCTTTAGGTGCAGGATCAGACTGCAGAAGGAGCTTTATTTCTTTTTTCTCTCAGACTGCAGGTAATCTTTAAGGAGTAGGAGAGACCAGCTGATGGGCTGTAGAGAAAAGATTTAACACAGTATTGAGCCATACATTTACGTTGTGTGTGTTGTCTTTGGCACTCAGGCGTCTCCTTCTCTCAGACATATCCAACGGAAAATAAAACAGATCTTTACTTTTCCAGCTGGTCAAACATGTTGCTCCTCATGTGTTCAGTATTTGACCTCAGCCTCGAACCAAAGACTGTTCGGACAGACCTCAAACAGATGATCACAGGACTGATTGTTCTCTCAGGTTTAATCGAATATCTGATTGAATTGAGAACACTGTGTGCCTGAAAAGAAAATAACATGATACATTTGGAGCTGTGTTGAAATACACAGAGCATGTGTGAGTCTCGTCTTTTCCTTATGTCGTTCCAGGAGACGGAGCGTGAGAGTCACAGTGAGCGAGAGCGAGTCAGATCTCAGATCCTGGAGTTACACGGTCAGCAGACGCAACAAAGCAGAGAGCAGCAGAGAAAAGGTGAGTAATGCTCGTCCACTACCGATCGGATCTGAGGAGATGAAGCCTCCTTTACTCATGCACTGCTGAACATTTCCATAATAACGTTGAGGTGTAATGGGCGGACAAAGTGACCCCCCCGTGTAGTAGTAACAGAGGAATGCAGAGCCAGAGGGGGGAGCGTAATGATGACAGTTTTGTCTTCATATCAATGCTATGTGTAATTGGATTTATTCACAATTTTAACAAATGAGCAGAAACCAAAAGAAAATGCAGAAATGTGTCATTTCATGCAGAAAAGATCTCACCAGTCACACACTGGCTGTGTGATTTAAAAAAAAAAAAGTCATCAGCTCCGCCTGCTCGCTCATAGTGTACTTTCCTGATTGTCTGCTTCATTTACACATCCGCTCACTCTGGCTTCTTGCGGACATTTCTCTCGCGTCTGGCAGGAAAAAATCTAGATAATACCAGGTTTAAAAAAGTCAGCCATTAGCAGTCATCCAGGCACCCTAACCTAAAGATTTTAGGAAACGGTCAGGAGCTTTGTGCATGTGTGAAAACTGTCTCTCGTCCTTCATTTTCTCTGCACGCTCCACACACTTCCTATATGTTCAGCAGCGCCACACCTCAGGAGCTGTTGATACTTGAAGTCTGTTTGTATACAGTAAACACTCACCTAAAGGTCAGGCTTGGGTTGGCAGTTCTAACTCAAAAAGCCAACACTGACCACCTCTGTTGTGTAACGATGTGAATGCATATATATCCGCCTTGATGCAATTTCCTCCTCTCCGCCTGTTAAAATAGTCCGCTGAAGGAGCCTTTCTCCTGAGGTGGCGGTCAGGAGGTCATACTCTCTTTAAGCTCCTTCATCTAACTTTTATTAACTGTTTCAGTCGCTCACAGGCAAAGGATTAATGACTCCGGCCTTTTAAGTGTGAGGACATTTCATTAACCCCTCTGTTAGCCCGAGCGTTAATTAAGAAGTATGAATGAAAGCCTTCAGGAGGTCATGAATGAACTTCCTTCACTTGAAGCTTTGCAGGCACAGAGCTGACGATGAATAGCTTGTAAGATGTCAAAAGTGCATTGTGGAGGAGTCATAAATGTTGTTGTAAACCCGCCAAGAGTGTGTCGGATTTTGATATTTTAAAACAAAACTTAAATTGGACAATCTACCTCAAACAGGACACCAAATTAAACTTGTCTTTTATTCAATACAAAGGATTTTTTTTTATCCCTTTTTCACCTTTTTCATCAGGTCACATCTGATCTAACCTTAGCCTCAGGCTGACATCGATAATAAAAAAGTCATTCTGTGTGGCCTGGTCTGCCCTGGACTGAGTGTCCCTCTTATGGACCTGGGCTTGGCCGTGGGCTTATGGGAAGCAACAGAGGGAAACCCAGCAGCCACACCTCTGCTAAAAAAAGCAGATACCAGAACAGAACTGAGGGCTTGGCGGAGAAAACTGCCCACTGTTCTTGATATATCCCTACCTTACAATTTAAACCAGGGTGAAGCTAGGGTAAACAACCAAAAAAAAAAAGACCACCATAGAAAAGTAAAGAAAGAAGGCGCTTATTAAAGCGGACACATATCAACAAAGATGTGAAGTCAGGGTGGGCCGGCTGATGTGTCTTTGCATCACAGAGGAAGTGGCAGAAAATAAGAGATTTGGACTTGAGTGGCCTAGTTCTGTTTGGTCTTTGAATGCAGCACAAATACATACCTCTGCTTCTCAGACAGAAAGCTCATATTTACAAGCAGCACCTCAATGATCATGTGTCCAGCTGTTCTGCTTCATAGTCCAAACTGTAACTGCTAAGGCTGTGATTTAGGAAATGAAATGTTTGCAGAGACTCTCAGTGGAATGTGCTCTGTGCCTCTTTGGTTCCCAAAAGAGAAAAACATACTCAACTTTAAGTTTAACGCTGATGCAAATTTCACACGGAAACCCAATGAAGGACTGAGCACAAGAGCATCTGGTGTGTTGCCAAAAATACCAGGACACTAGTCATGAATAAATTCCTAATATCAGACCTCGGCTTGCAGCTGAAGCATGATACAAGTCATGGTCAACCAAAGAGGTGACATTGTTTTTAAATCTTTGCTTTTTCAGTCTAAAAAACCTGAAGAATTTCCAAAACCTGACACAACACCGTACCATCCCATCCCAAACCATACCATCCCATACCATCCCATCTAATCCCATCCCAAACCATACCATCCCATACCATCCCATCTAATCCCATCCCATCCCAAACCATACCATCCCATACCATCCCATCTAATCCCATCCCATCTAATCCCATCCCAAACCATCCCATCTAATCCCATCCCAAACCATACCATCCCATACCATCCCAAACCATACCAGCTAATCCCATACCATACCATCCCATACCATCCCATCTAATCCCATACCATCCCAAACCATACCATCTAATCCCATCCCAAACCATACCATCCCATACCATCCCATCTAATCCCATACCATCCCATCTAATCCCATCACAAACCATACCATCCCATCTAATCCCATACCATCCTATCACAAACCATCCCATCCCATCTAATCCCAAACCATACCATCCCATACCATCCCATCTAATCCCATCCCAAACCATACCATCCCATACCATCCCATCTAATCACAAACCATACCATCCCATCCCATCCCATCTAATCCCATACCATCCCATCCCATCTAATCACAAACCATCCCATCCCATCTAATCCCATACCATCCCATCCCATCCCATCCCATCTAATCCCAAACCATCCCATCCCATCCCATCCCATCTAATCCCATACCATACCATCCCATCTAATCACAAACCATCCCATCCCATCTAATCCCATACCATCCCATCTAATCCCATACCATCCCATCACAAACCATCCCATCCCATCACAAACCATACCATCCCATCTAATCCCATCCCATCCCAAACCATACCATCCCATCTAATCCCATCCCAAACCATACCATCCCATCTAATCCCATCCCAAACCATACCATCCCATCTAATCCCATCCCATCCCATCTAATCCCATACCATCCCATCCCATCACAAACCATACCATCCCATCTAATCACAAACCATCCCATCACAAACCATCCCATCTAATCACAAACCATCCCATCCCATCTAATCCCATACCATACCATCCCATCTAATCCCATACCATCCCATCACAAACCATCCCATCTAATCCCATACCATCCCATCTAATCCCAAACCATACCATCCCATCTAATCCCATCCCATCCCATCCCAAACCATACCATCCCATACCATCCCATCTAATCCCATCCCATACCATCCCATCCCATCACAAACCATACCATCCCATCTAATCCCATCCCATCCCATCCCATCACAAACCATCCCATCCCATCACAAACCATACCATCCCATCACAAACCATACCATCCCATCTAATCCCATACCATCCCATCCCATCACAAACCATGCCATCCCATACCATCCCATCCCATCACAAACCATACCATCCCATCACAAACCATACCATCCCATACCATCACAAACCATACCATCCCATATCATATCAAACTATACATACCATATCATACCAAACCATATCAATAAAAAACACAGATAAATAATTACATAATCTTTTCAACCAGGATAAAAACAAGTTTTGGAAATAAATCAATATATGTGTAATAATATCGCTACAGCTTGTTCAGTACCTTTTGAAGGCCGTTAAATATCCTAACCAATAAGGGACGATTTCGATTATTCAAAGAATTATTCAGGTTTAAATTTTTTGAACATCAAAGGACGCTGCCTGTCCTTGACTCCTCCTGTTCGGGGGAACTCACGTCTCCTACACCTGTAGCTGAGTTGTTTTCCTCAGTTATTAAAGGTTATTGGGACGTTTCTTAATATGATTATCTATCAAGTATTCAGAATTGCTGTATTGTGATATTATAGTTATCAAAGGAACTGTACCGTACAGTATCATATGGTACCGTATTGTGAGTTCCCTGGTGATCCCCCCTTCTTCCTGATACACAGGAGCAGAGGTAACATGAACTCTCTGTCACCCTTTAAGAGCGAAGTAACGGTTTACTATTGACCCTTTCACACAGTGACTACAAACATGAGCTCTCCTCAGGTCACCGCTTCCAGTTTAAAGAAAGCCCTGGTCAGTCTTTGTTCGGGCTCTAAAAATTGGCTGGCAGCAAAGTGGCTTCTTTTGTAGCTATTTTAGAGCTAAAAGCAAGCCTCTCATTATCCAGCACCAGTGGGGGATTTTCCCAGAAGTATCTACACAATGGACATGAGAGCGTTCCAATAGTTAAAACAAGAACAATATGGTGAGAGCTTGTAGAAGAAATGGTGTATTCTGGCTCTCAGTCCACTTTCAGTGGAGCAGTAATTGAGTTTGGGATGAGTGCATCATTAGATTCAGACACTGCTGACCACTGGACCAATCATGGTGTCACATGTGAGAGGGGCCGCTATTAATTCTCTTAATTAAGTGTCATAATCACGTTTTCTATTCAGAGCGTATTACATAACTGCTGCTCTGTTTAATCATCAACTTGCAGTTATTTATAAACTGATTGTGCACAAATGAGTGATTATCTATTTAGGGAAGGTGTTGAGCAATAAAGAGACCAACTGTTCTTCACAGAGCTGTGGGTGTCCCAGGAAGGCGGTCAAAATGTTTGATAGTTCACTTTACGATACCACATGTTTTATCGTGTTTTATTCTGATGATCGATGGTATCCAAAACGACTGAAACCTTTCAAATCTACTTCATAGATTTTGTGCAAAGGAGAGGACTAAGTCAATAATATATTACATGCCAAGTGCTGCCAACTCTTTATTGCACAAAAACATTGATAAAGTTATGGTACCCAAACGGTTTTTGTTTTTCAATTTAGTCATTGTGCAGGAGTGAGACTACAATTTTTGACGATTAAAAACAAGAAATGACTCAATATTGAGGCCCAGGGACTTCTTATTTTTTGTTGCCATGGTATTGAAACAGGTTTCAGCATTGTTACATGTTTTACAAATATCATATCCAAGTGTAAAATGTTGGTTTGTCCCAGTGGATCTGGACAAAAGTTCAAAGAGTTTCCTGCAGCCGCTGCTCAGAACGGAGTCCCTCTTTGATCTGGTCTGTAATTGAAAGGCGTGCATACTTGGTCAACCCTGTTCGGTCGCAGAGTTGGTGCAAACACAGGTCACACTGAAGTGTTTCTAAGCCGTGGTATGTACATGGACATGTGGGAATCAGATAGCCGGTGTGGTTTGCACACAAAATCTGATATTTCAGCACGGTGTTAGAGGTAGAGACAGTCACAGAGGGAGGATGTGGGCAGTGCTGTGATGTTTGGAGAGCGGTTTCCTGAGGAGAGAAGAAACACTGAAGGGGTCTGAACAGAGGAGGAGGAGGAAGTAGTTTTTCCTGGTCTCTATTTCACACTCACTTCCTCCTTAGCTTCTTGTACTTACTAACCACCTCGTGCTCCGTCTCTTTGGTTGCGACCACTCCTTCTCTCTTGACACAATCTCACAAATCTTGCTCAGGAACTGAGGCCAGTC